>NC_135237.1:192187277-192541027 GCF_051348905.1 Ranitomeya variabilis
TATTTTTGTGGGGAAAAAAAAATGATTTTTTATTTTCACGGCTCTGCGTTATAAACTTCTGTGAAGCACTTGGGGGTTCAAAGTACTCGCCACACATCTAGATAAGTTCCTTGGTGGGTCTAGTTTCCAAAATGGGGTCACTTGGAGGTTTCTAATGTTTAGGCACATCAGGGCCTCTGCAAACGTAACATGATGCCCGCAGACCATTCCATCAAAGTCTGCATTCCAAAACGTCACTACTTCCCTTCCGAGCCCCAACGTGTGCCCAAACAGTGGTTCCCCCCACATATGGGGTAACAGCGTACTCAGGACAAACTGGACAACAACTTTTGGGGTCCAATTTCTCCTCTTACTCTTGTGAAAATAAAAAATTGCGGGCTAAAAAATAATTTTTGAGGAAAGAAAAATTATTTTTTATTTTCACGGCTCTGCGTTATAAACTTTTGTGAAGCACTTGGGGGTTTAAAGTGATCACTGCACATCTAGATTAGTTCCTTGGGAGGTTTAGTTTCCAAAATGGGGTCACTTGTGGGGGAGCTCCAATGTTTAAGCACACAGGGGCTCTCCAAACGTGACATGGTGTCCGCTAACGATTGGAGCTAATTTTTCATTCATTTCATTTTAGGATCCATTTTATCTTGTTGCCCATGTGGAAATGAACAAATTGAGGCTAAAGAATTTCTTTGTGAAAAAAAAGTAGTTTTTCATTTTTACGGATGAATTTGTAAAGCACCTGGGGGTTCAAAGTGCTCACTAGGCATCTAGATAAGCTCCTTGGGGGATCTAGTTTGCAAAATGGGGTCACTTGTGGGGAAGCTCCAATGTTTAGGCACACAGGGTCTCTCCAAACGTGACATGTTGTCCGCTAAAGATTGGAGCCAATTTTTCATTGAAAAAGTCAAATGGCGCTCCTTCCCTTCCGAGACCTGTCGTGCACCCAAACAGTGGTTCCCACCCACATATGGGGTATCGGCGTTCTCATGACAAATTGTATAATAACTTTTGGGGTCCAGTTTCTCCTTTTACCCTTGGGAAAATAAAAAAAATTATTGCTAAAAGATCATTTTTGTGACTAAAAAGTTAAATGTTCATTTTTTCCATGTTGCTTCTGCTGCTGTGAAGCACCTGAAGGGTTACTAAACTTCTTGAACGTGGTTTTGAGCACCTTGAGGGGTGCAGTTTTTAGAATGGTGTCACTTTTAGGTATTTTAGGCCATATAGACCCCTCAAACTGACTTCAAATGTGAGGTGGTCCCTAAAAAAAAAATGGTTTTGTAAATTTTGTTTCTGAAAATGTGCTGATGTAAAGTAGACATGTGGGTAATGTTATTTATTAACTATTTTGTGTCACATAACTCTCTGGTTTAACAGAATAAAAATTAAAAATTTGAAAATTGCGAAATTTTCAAAATTTTAGCCAAATTTCCATTTTTTTCACAAGTAAACGCAAAAATTATCGACCTAAACTTACCACTAACATGAAGCCCAATATGTCACGAAAAAACATTCTCAGAACCGCTAGGATCCGTTGAAGCGTTCCTGAGTTATTACCTCATAAAGGGACACTGGTCAGAATTGCAAAAAATGGCCAGGTCATTAAGGTCAAAATAGGCTGGGTCAAGAAGGGGTTAAAATTATTACCATACAAATGTCCTATGTCAGAGTTTTTGAAAGTCTGTGAGTCTTTTCCTCGTCCAAATGAACCAACGTCAACAGCGACAAATCGACACTCAGCATCTGCAATCACCATGGGAACAATGGAAAATTATTTTTTGTAATTGAAGTACTCGGATCCACTTCCAGCAGGTTTAAGAATCCGAATGTGTTTGCCGTCCACAGCCCTCACAGTTTGGAAAATTACAAATTTCATTGAATTTTTCTGCATTTTTCAGCCAGAGTTCAGTTGTCGGTTGGGGGAGGAATTCTGCACACAGAGCGTCACATAATGCACGGCAGGTGTCTCCAACAATCCCAGAAAGGGTGGACAGTCCAATCTGAAATTAAAAATGTAGAGATCTTAAGGTCTCTCCGGTAGCCAGGAATCTGTGGAAAATAAAATGGGAAAGCAAAATCAGTACATGGCTTTTATAACAAGAATATTAATGACAGGTGTTTCTTTTTCAAAATTACGTACCTTAGGGTCACCAAAAGATGTTCCTCAGCAGGAATTGACCTACGTAGCTGTGTGTCCTGCGTGGTGATGGATTCTCTGACAGGTAGCAGCAATTCTTGGAAGCTCTGTTCAGACATTCTTGTGTACTCGAAAAACCTTTGCGGGTTTTCACAAAGCTCGTTGAACAATGAGTGGTAGGCTCCACGACTCTCTCGGACTTCAAGAATGGGGTGTTACCAATAGCGACGACAATGGCGTCTTTCTCTTCTCTTTTTTCTCAGCTGCGTCAGGGAACAGCGACGGCAACAGCGATACGCGTGGGGCCTTCACCTCACCCCTCCTCCATCCTTGGATCTTAAGCCCACCTTGCTATAAGTGATAATCTTCTTAGGAACTGGCATTATAGCTACAACTATTGATAGCTCATAGGCTATCATAGCCTTTTCAGACTCCCTTGCATCACGTCAAGTGACTCTCTGTCAGGTTGTATACTTAGGCCTTATTTCCCAGGTTTCCTATACAATTGTCATCTTGGTATTTCTCCCTTGTGTTCTTGTGTCCATTTTTCTGTATGGGATCCTACATTTGTGGGAACTGACTCCCATAGCAACAAGGGAAACAAACCTGAGTGTCGGGATTCATTATGCATTATTGGATGTCTCCCATATCAGGCCAGATATAATTTTATTGGCATAATCATTGGTTCTTATACCAATTTAATGCATCTTGCCGTGATTACACCATAATCTTGACGCAACATGGGTTGTCAGTAGCACGTGCTTTTCAATACATATGTATTTATTTCACTAAGTTTTATGGGTTATGATCTAGTGTTGACATGTGCTTGTACCCATAGCCAGTTTATTATCCTATTTGTATATTGTCTCATTCTATGGCTTATGTAGCCTGAAGGGGTGTTGTTTTATTGGTCATGTTTGCGTGTTTTTAAATAGTTTTATTATTGTTTTGTTTGAGGTGCAATAAAGTTTTTTTTCAATTTTTTACATTGCGGATGTGCATACCATCATTAGTCTAGTCTTTTTTTTTTTTTGCTCAGCCCATGTGAATAGATTATAATGGCCACATGTTGTATCCATGAAAAGAACAGATAGATCACGCACGTGCAACTCGGGTGTCTGAATGAGGCCTTAGCCAGCTGTGTTTTGTTCGTGTTTATCTCCTTAACGTCTGCTGATATGCATTAAAATGGCGCCCGCTAAGGAGCCTTATTACCTCATCGCCGATTTAAAACAGGCCGATTGTGACTATATTGTGGTTTGACCTGATGAAGAAGTTGTAAAACTTTGAAAAGAGTTGACATTAAATCGTCTAAACTTAGATCTGCATCCCTCATTCTTTCGCTGCGGCAGTGCAGATTAACCCATTACTTCAAGTTTTGCTTCTTCCAACACTAATGACAACATATTCAAAATGACGACAATTCTGTGTAGCACCTTCGGGTTCAAAATGATCACTATACCTCTGGATAAAATCCTTGAGGGGTGTAGTTTCCAAATTGAGGTCATTTCTGGGGGTTTCTGCTGCTTAGGAGCCCTACAAATGCGACAAGTCGCCCACAATCTATTTCAGTCAATTTGTGTTCCAAAATTAAAATGTTTCTCCTTCCGTTCCGAGCCCTGTCGTTTGTCCACACAGAACTTTTGGACTATATGTGGGGTATCACAACACTCGTAAGAAAGTGGTTAAGAAACTGTGGTGTCCACTATTTGCTGTTACCTCTGTCAAAAGTGAAAAAATTGGGGCTAAAGCAACATTTTAGAGGTAAAATTAAAATGCAGTTTTTTTCATTCCACTTTGCATTAATTCCTGTGTAGCAAGTGAAGAGTTAATTTTTTTTCTGATAGTAGTTTTCAAGTATTTGAGGGGTGCGGTTTTTAAAATGGTATCACTTTTGGGGAGTTTCCATAGAAATCTGTATAGGACCCTAAAGAAACAGGTTTTGTAAATTTGTTGAAAAATTGAGAAATTGTTGCTAAACTTGCAACCCCGCTAACATCCTAACAAAATAAAATGACGTTTGAAAATGTTTGCACATATAAAGTACATAACGGAAATGTTATTAATTATTTTGTACAGCATGACTATCTGGTTTAAGAATAAAAAAGATTGAAATTTTGCAAATTGTGGTATTTTTTTCAAAATTTTGGGCAAAATTGCAATATTTTCATAAATAAACACAAGTCATAGCGGACAACTTTTACCACTAATACAAGGTACAGTGTGTCACAAAAAAAGAATCTCAGAATTAGTGGGATCTGTTGAAGCGTTCCAGTTATTACCACATAAAATGACACTGGTCAGAATTGTAAAACTTGACCTGGTCAATAAGGGGTTAACATTGCAAAGTACAGGAGAAACTTTAAGCTATTTCTTTCTTTATCCATCCCTGAGACACTGATGGTAAAAGTGGACACACGGATAACACACTGATGTAAAAGTGGACACACGGATGACACGCTGATGGTAAAAACGGACACACGGGTGACACACTGATGGTAAAATCGGACACACGGGTGACACACTGATGGTAAAAGTGGACACACGGATGACACACTGATGGTAGAATCGGACACACGGATGAAACACTGATGGTAAAAGTGGACACACGGATGACACACTGATGGTAAAATCGGACACACGGGTGACACACTGATGGTAAAATCAGACACACGGATGACACACTGATGGTAAAAGTGGACACACGGATGACACACTGATGGTAAAATCGGACACACGGGTGACACACTGATGGTAAAAGTGGACACACGGATGACACACTGATGGTAAAATCGGGCACACGGGTGACACACTGATGGTAAAAGTGGACACACGGATGACAAACTGATGGTAAAAACGGACACACGGGTGACACACTGATGGTAAAATCAGACACACGGATGACACACTGGTGGTAAAATCGGACACACGGGTGACACACTGATGGTAAAATTGGACACACGGGTGACACACTGATGGTAAAATCGGACACACGGATGACACACTGATGGTAAAAGTGGACACACGGGTGACACGCTGATGGTAAAATCGGACACATGGATGACACACTGATGGTAAGGCTGCCATCACACTAACAGTATTTGGTCAGTATTTTAGGCTGGTTTCACATTTGCGTTTGTTCCGCAGCGTTTGTACCGCATATAAACGCATGAGTCGTGTTTTCCTATATTTAACATTAAAAAAGCATGCTTTTTTTTGGTTCGCGTTTTGCCGCGTTTGACGACGCATGCGTTGACTCGTCGTTTGCTGCTTGGCGTGGAAATGCAACATGTAGTAATTTCTAGAGGCGTCTATTTGCCGCCAGGAAATGCATGCGGTCGATTGCGCAAGGATTACGACCAGAAAACGCATTGCTGTCTATGTAAACACATGCATTTTTTAGCACATGCGTTTGGTTGCGTTTTTGAACGCATGCGTTTCAAATGAGAAAAACATGTCTAGACACTGATAAGCCACCCCCCACCACCAAGGTGATAAAAGGGAGGGTGTGGACAGTTGCAGGTCACTTCTCAGCAGACAGCCAAGCAGAGCAGACGGACCACAGCGGACAGCCAAGCAGAGCAGACAGGACCACCTTGGAGCAAACAAGCCTCTGAACAATGTGAGTATATCCTAGCCAATGCCTTTATTTTCTATCTTCTGTCTCTACATGTCCTAATTTCTGCAATTTCTTTCTTTCTACATGCATTAGAATGTCTTTGGATTCTTCATCTGGTGAGGAGTTTTGGCCAGGACAGTCGGAAGTGGAGCATGTCAGTGAGGTGAGTACTTGCCTCGTCAGATTGGTAAGTATTCACTGTCACATCGACACATATGACAATTTAAATTTTTCTATTTTTAGAGCTCTTCTACTGTGGCAGAGACCGGGCAGGAGCAGCGGAGTCAAGGTCCGGTGGCAAGACGGCAGCGGGTACGTATACAAGGCTGACTGTCCTCAGTGTAATATTCTTGAATCTTCCTTTCTTTCCATTCTTATTTCTTTACTTTTTTCTTGTGGAATCCTTTTGTATGTTGACTTTACCTTTCATGCCATTTCTCAGCATCTTTTTTTCTTTCTTTTCCTTCTGTTAATTGAGCAAACTGTAATGACTTTCTTTAATTTTTAGGTTTCACAACGGGAGGATGATCTTATCGAGAATGACCTCCTCATCCCCCTGGTCCAGGAGAGAGTCCCGTTGTGGGACACCCGGGATCCACTGCACTCAAACAACGTCACGATCCGGCGGTTATGGAATGAGGTGGCCCAAGCGATGTGGGATGGCTGGAACAACGCCCCGACACGGTCCGAGCTGCATTTGGTAAGTATTGCACTGCAGTGTGAAGCAGCAGAGACCTTGGCCCTGCGCACTCGACTGTGCGTGATGAAAGAAACTTTCTAGAGTTTCTCTCATCACACACAGTTGTGTGAGCACGGCCAAAAGTACTTTTTCTGGCCACCATTTTTTTTAACAGTATCCAAAGTCAAAACACATTGGCGTTCGATGAAGGACCGCTTCAACAAGGACCTGCGTCAAGAGAGCCGTGTTCCCAGTGGTTCAGGAGCAAGGATCAGACGCTACAAATAACATTGCGTTCTGTCATTTTTAAGACCGGTCCTTGCCCAGAGAACGTAAGTATTTATCACGTGCATTAGGTTGTATTGTATTGCCATAATCTGTATTTTTACATTCCACAGGATTTTGCATCTGTTAAATTTTTGATAATTTTCTTTTTCCTTTTTTCACAGCACATACAGCACTACTGTTGGCCCAGGTTCTGGAGCGGTCCTTCATCCGACAGCCACGGATCCGTCCCAGCCATCAAGCAGCGCAGCAGCAAGTGGGCCTTCCACACTAACTGGAGACCAGGGAGCTGGTCCATCAGGTCTTCCCCTTTCGCAGTCCTCTTCCACTGCCCCCTTTTTTTTGGGCTCCTCCCGGGAGCGGCAGAGGGCTTTGGACAGGTCACTCATGCCTGAGTTTTTGCACTTGAGCTCTGTTTTACATGAAGCAATCAAGGCTTTGGGTGACCGAATGGATGTTTCACATAACCTCTTGAATGCACATATCCAGGAGATCGGCAAAAGCCTTGATCAAGTGAAAGCCAACCTCCAGAGGCCAGCACATAATTTTTTTAATCAAATTGAGCAGGGCATGTCGGAACACCTTACTCCTGATCTCCAGCTGAGTGTTATGCAGGCCTGCAATGCTGCTTATGTGCAGGCTACGCAGCAGAGTCGGTATTTCCAGCAGACAGTGGGGGCATATCCACCTGTGCCTTCACTGTCACGATTGTCCTCAATGCCGACCTCTGCTGCATCCCACTGCATGGCCACCTCAATTCCTTCCACAGCTGGACACCACTACAGTACCACCACCATGCCGAGTGCAGTTGGACATCCCACCGCCACCATCATGACATCCGCTGCTCCTGCTTGGACCTCCTCCACTGACACCACGATGCAGCAGGACCCTGGCATGGCCTTCCGTACTGCCACCTCCACGATGCAGCAGGACCCTGGCATGGCCTTCCGTACCGCCACCTCCACGATGCAGCAGGACCCTGGCATGGCCTTCCGTGCCGCCACCTCCACGATGCAGCAGGACCCTGGCATGGCCTTCCGTGCCGCCTACTCCACGATGCAGCAGGACCCTGGCATGGCCTTCCATACTGCCACCTCCATGATGCATCAGGACCCTGGCATGGCCTTCCGCTCTTCAAGCGCTATGGACTCTGGCATGGCTGCACGCTCTACGAGCGCTATGGACTCTGGCATGGCTGCATGCTCTACGAGCGCTATGGACTCTGGCATGGCTGCATGCTCTACGAGCACTATGGACTCTGGCATGGCTGCACGATCTACGAGCACTATGGACTCTGACACAGTGCAGCCGGACCCTGACAGGTCACCCGCCACCACACCACGCCATATGAGCCCACCAAGACCTCCCCCAACCAGGCAAACCAAAAAAAAAACAGAAAAAAAAAACAGAGGACTCTTAGCATTCCTCCCCCTTCACCTCCCAATGTGTCTGTAATGTCAGGTTTGCCTCACCCTTCCAGTGCATCTCAAGCCTCTCATGTGTCAAGCCCCATCCCCGAACTTCCAGACCCTTCTAGTTTCATTGCCCCTTCTCCTGCCACCTCTGCGTCGTCCACGGTTAGCCAGGCCTCAGTTCTTCACACCCCCCGTTTACATCACTCTACCCCAAGCCGGCGCAGTAAAAAATAATTTTTTAAGTTGTTAACAAAATAAAAAAAGTTTGATTTGCCACAATTATGTTTGGTTTATTGTGTCTTCCGCCGCCGGCAACACACACCGTGCGCCAAGAAACTTCGCCACGCACTTACTTTTTGGGCCACATGATATCTCCACTAGTTAAAAATAAAAAGACTGCAGCTTTGTGTGTCTTTAGTATACAGATATGAGGTGGCCCAAAAAATATTACATGTATCTCCATAATCTCTTTTTGTCTGTGCCTAGTGTGGCAGTCTAAAGAGAAAATGGTGGAAATACAGTGCAGACCTCTACTGAACTGGTCAGGTGTCAAAAAACTCATTAGTTATGACACCTGACCTGTTGAGTAGAGAACTGCCTTGTATAACCACCATTTTCTCTTCTTTATACATAATCTATTACACACAAATTGAAGGGACAATGGGGGTCACACACTACATATCTATGCTCACCTGCACATGTGTCAGAAATAGTGAATTCATGAGCCTGTATGTTTATCATGAATTCATTATTTCTGACACCTGACTTGATCAGTATAGATAGTGTGACAGTGAGGGTATGTGTCCACGTTCAGGAAACGCTGCGTTTTTGACGCAGCACTGAGCCGCAGCGTCAAAAACACAGCGTCCAGATGTTACAGCATAGTGGAGGGGATTTAATGAAATCCCGTCTCCACTGTGCAGGAAAAAACACATGCGTTTTTCCCGCGAAAACGCACATGCGGTGCGTTTTTTCAGAACGCAGCATGTTGCTACAATGAGCAAAACACGCAGGAACACCGCAGGTGACCTGCTAGTGACCTCAGGTGCATTTTTGGTCAGGATTTTACCTGCATAAAATCCTGACCAAAGCCTGAAGCAAACCTGAACGTGGACACATACCCTGATTGTCTCTTCAGTTTGTGTCCAATGGAAACAGGAGATGAGAATCATAACGCAATGACGTCAACAAGCTTACCAATAAAGCAACATGGCTGCCATTACTAGCAGTATGTGGCCAGTGTTTTATATCAGTATTTGTAAGCCAAAACAAGGAGTGGAACAATTAGAGGTAAATTATATTAACATAATAACTAGCACCTATGCTTTGATCACGCACTCCTGGTTTTGGATTACAAAACCTGATATTAAATACAGATCAAATACTGCCAGTTTTAGGACAGCCTTGGTTTGGAGAGGAAAAAGATAGGAGACATGGTCAACACAACTAAAAGTAAAGTTTATTAATGAGAAATATTATTATCATTGTAGAAAATTACTGGTACAGATGTAATTACAACAGGACATTTACACAACTTTGTCCTGCCATGACACACGTCCAATATCTGAATCAAAAAAGGCAGCAAATTGGTCCCGCATGTGACCAACGGCTGCAGTTGACCGCAGCGGGTGATGCTGGAAATCGGGCAGTGGGTGTGCAACTGGTTCATCCAGTTCAATGTTGGGTTGCTCCTTAACCATTATATAATTGTGCAGAACCACACAGGCTTTGACCACCTCGTTGACTGTTTCCACTTTTAGATTTATGGCTGATGCAAGAATGCGCCATTTAGCGACCAGAATGCCAAAGGTACACTCTACAGTTCTTCGGGCCCTGGTCAGTCTGTAGTTAAAGTTCCTTCTAGTGTGGTTCAAGTCCCGACTGGAATAGGGCTTCAGTAGGTTTTCACACATCTGAAAGGCCTCATCCTTAACCATAACAAATGGCATTGGTGGTCCTTGAGTGTTGGGGAGAGGTTGTGGCGGGAGAAAATTGAAATTGTTGCCATACACACGGCAGCCCATATCCGAGTTCTTGAAAGTCTGGGAATCGTTGCCACGTCCAAAAGCTCCAATGTCCACGGCGATGAAGCGACAGTTCGCATCAGCTATTGCCATGAGCACAACGGAAAAATATTTTTTTGTAATTGAAGTACTCCGATCCTGTTCTGGCTGGTTTGATAATGCGAATGTGCTTTCCATCCACCGCTCCTAAACAGTTGGGGAAATCACACACACTCCAGAATTTCTCCGCAATTTCTAGCCACATGTCGACGGTGGGTAGGGGTATAAACTCATCCCGGAGTACATTCCAAAAAGCCCGGCAGGTGTCCACAACTATTCCGGACAGGGTGGATATTCCAAGCCGGTATTGGAAGTGGAGGGATGATAAACTCTCTCCGGTGGCCAGAAATCTGGAAGAAAAACAAACACAAAAAACATTACAATCTATTCTTTTTATGGTATGGTTACGCTAAAGAAAGAAAGGAAAATACCCAAAAAATACATGTCAGAAAACACTAAATTTGGACTGTCATTGGTTTAGATTTTGAACGTACCTTAATGTAACCAGCAGATGTTCCTCGGGTGGAATCGCTCTACGGAGCTGGGTGTCCTGTCGCCGTATGGCTCCTTGGACACGAGAAAGCAAATCCCGGAACGAGTCTTGCGACATTCGTGTGTATTCCTGGAATTTCTCCGGGTTGGCACTAAGCTCGGCATAGAGCGTGTGGTAGACTCCACGGCTCTCACGTAGTTCGATAATGAGGTGCCTCCAAAAACGCCTACGTTGTCTCCTTCTCCATCTTTGGTGATTTCTGTCTTGCTCCCAAGCAAAAGCACAGGCAAGAAACAGTTTGAAGCTGAAATCCAGGTTGAAATAAAAGCTCTCCATGCAAAGATCCATCATGACACAGGATACAGTAGCAAACTGTTAAAATTTCAGTAGCCCTAGGGTCTATATATAGAGATTCCATAACACACGCCCTCTGTAGTCCCATTGGCGGTGTCTGGTTATCTAGATTTCTCTCTTGTGAAATTTCTCATCATGCGCACCAAAAACGCAAACGCAAGAAAAAACGCATGTAAACACGTACAAACGCGGCGTTTGTACGCGTTTATATGCGTTTTTTCCACCACTAGCGGATGTGTTTTAAACGCTGCGGATTTAAACGCAAATGTGAAACTAGCCTTACATCAGTATTTGTAAGGCTACGTTCACATTTGCGTTGTGCGCCGCAGCGTCGGCGACGCAACGCACAACGCACACAAAAACTCAGCAAAACGCACGCTAAAACGCTGCGTTTTGCGACGCATGCGTCCTTTTTGGCCGAAAGTTGGACGCAAAAAAAATGCAACTTGTTGCGTTCTCTGCGCCCAGCGCTTGCGGCCATGCGTCGCAAAACGCAGCACAATGCATGTCCATGCGCCCCCATGTTAAATATAGGGGCGCATGACGCATGCGGCGACGCTGCGGTGCCCGACGCTGCGGCGCCGAACGCTAATGTGAACGTAGACTAAGCCAAAACCAGGAGTGGGTGATAAATACAGAAGTGGTGCATATGTTTCTATTATACTTTTCCTCTAATTGTTCCACTCCTGGTTTTGGCTTACAAGTACTGATGTAAAATACTGACCAAATACTGCTAGTGTGACGCCAGCCTAAAAGTGGACACACGGATGACACACTGATGGTAAAAGTGGACACACGGATGACACACTGATGGTAAAAGTGGACACACGGATGACACACTGATGGTAAAAGTGGACACACGGATGACACACTGATGGTAAAAGTGGACACACGGATGACACACTGATGACATGGTATCATTTTTTCCTATACGTCTTTAAACACTGCCGTGTGAATGAGGCCTTATTAGAATTACAAAAAGGAAATTGCAGACTCTCTGAGAAATGATTTCCAGAATTGGTATAAGAGGGCAGGAGCTCTTGATGCACCGCTCGCCATCCTGGGAGCCACCAGACACAACACCTTGATGCCAAACTGCAATGTGGCAATTCTGGGAACCTGTAACGCTGACGGCGGCTTTAGTTTCCAGTCCTTGCGATACTGATCCAGCAGGCAGCTAGTGGGACTCGTTCCAGCGCAGGGACACGGGGGGCTTCTCAGCGTGGTCCCCGTGTGCTATCGCCCCCCATACCATGCCCCCCTCCCCTGCAGGAGTCACACTCACACGGTGCAGCCTGGAGGGGAGGGCTTGGGAAAGTAAGCTGCTCTTCCACAGGGCTGGCAGCTGCTGCCAAGGGGCGGGGGAAGGGATCCAGTCTCCGGAGATTACAGGGAGACAACAGTACGAGGAGTGCTGCTAATAACACCCGAGCCGGTGCCCCTGACTGACAGCTGACGGGCTTCCAGCAGCTCCTTCTCGCACTCCGTGTCCGGCTGCTGCCAGGTAAGCTCCTCACCCCTGAGGCTTGGCAGGGACACCTGTTGCCCGGCCGTGTGTGTGCTGGGTGTCCTGTTACCATGTGCTTGTGTTGTCTGTGCAGGTTGCTGGGGGCAGGTCCTGGCCGGGTCCTGTGCAGGTTCTCAGGGCACCTGGTGGTCAGTGCAGACATGGGGCAGCTCTGTGACTGGCACCACCTCTGCCAGTGTGACTGAGGGAAGTTTCCAGTGCTGTGAGCAATGCCAGGTATCAGTAGCACCTTGTGCCACATCACAGATGGTCCTCAGGTCCCCATGGCGTTTTTGTGGGCACATTTTCAATTTTCCTTTATTTTTCATGCCCAGCCCCCAGTGTTATCGGTGGCGGGCATCTTTACGTGTCATTCTGTCAGTGACATATTTATTATTTATGTTATATTTGCTACAGATACAATAAAGAATGAAAAGCAAAGACTGGTGCTGTGCACCTCATACTGATGGCTTCCGGCCTGAAAGTTCTTAGTATATGGTCCTGTCAAGAATTCTTGGTGCCATACTTGTGCACCACTGCTGCCCTCTCAGGTTCTCACACTAAGACCTCCTGAATCTTAGGGACCACCTCCACACTGTGACCCACGTTTCCAAGGAATTGGAGTCCATGTACCAAATGCTGTAAAGCATTCTAAGTGAATGGAGCATTTCTGTGCCCAACATTAGGGGCCCATAGGCATCCACCACAAGCCTCTCAGGAAAATGGAGCCGTTCATCATAGCCACCAATCAGATGTCAGCTTTCATATTCCTAAAGTACATTAGAAATGAAAGCAGCGCTGTGGTTGGTTGTTGTGGGCAACTGCTCATCTCCTATTTTAAACACTTTTTTCTTTTCTTCATCTCTTCTTCACCAGTAATAGAAGTAATAGACCTCTTAGGGCGTCTGCTCTAAAGACGCCCGCGTATCTTTTTGAGCATATTGCCAGCGCTTTTGATTGAAAAAATGATAGAGGTTTCCTCAACATTGAATGAAGTTAAAAACAGACGCTAAAAAAGGGGAAAAATACTGTTTCCTGAAATGTCTCCCTCTTGAAAAAATGAGTGGGTTTGCGCATCAGAAAAAGATGTTGGGTTGTGTGCACATACCCTTAGGGTCCCTTTACACTCAGTGTTTTTTGGTGTTAAATACTGTACACTGTAAGGGTATCAGCACACAGTGTCTTCTAGACTCCAAGTATTCACCAAGTTTTCCAAGCTGATGATGCTTCAACTAAACCCAGCAGTAATTTTCCTTAATTGTCTATGGTGTGATTTCCACCACTTTTGCGGTGGCTCTGCTTCTATGGTTGTTTTTTTCTAGAATTTAAACATTAAATGGCAAGCAGCTTCCAAGTGTAAGCCGCACAAAGAATAGACATCCCAGCGCTTTTTACCGCAATGCTGCATTCGGATAAGAGAAATGACAAAAGACAGGACATATGCACAGCAAGTTGTTTTTACATTGATCTGCATATTTTTTTTACCTCTTTTTCATGTGGGTTCCATTGTACACATGCCCTAACTTTCAAGTGTTTTTTTTAGGGTTTTTATGTTTGTTGTTTTTCTGTCATCATATAAACATTTGTGAAAAATTAAATGCCTGGAAAAAATGCACTAACAAGAAAACACTGCAAAAACACAGTCATTTGAGTTAGTGCGTTTTATTTCCTTACTGACCTAAAACTAACATTTGACAGCAATAAAAAATGCAGCAAAAAGCAACAGGAAAACACTTGGGCCCTGATTTAACTAACAGTCTTAGGACTCTGTCAGAGGGACGTGCAAATTGGCCCGAGATCGGAACGCAGTGGACAGGCTGGCGGCTCTCCTGACCGGAGTGTGAAAGCTTCATATATTATTATACAGCTGTCACATTTGGGTCGGGAGAGCCGACGGCCACTCCGTGCACTGCGTTCCGACCTTGTCTGATTTATATGCCCATCTGACTGCTCCCTTAGCCAGAATTCTGGTGTAAAAATATTTGAAATGTTGCAAAAATGTTGTGCTTGTAGCATTCTTATCCCAGTCCCCTGACTTTTTAAAAATTTGGTGGATATTAGTTGAGAGTTCTGAGCTGAGCACCGCTGACCTGCTCATTACTGGAGTGGCGTAAATTACGACAAATGCTCTCCAGACTTCTCCTTCCTGCACATTTGTCAATTGTGCCCCTGTGGGTGTGCTATCAGCAGAGATGAGTGATGGCGCCCCTAGACTTGTCACAAAGATTAAACATTATTTTTACTGCAGTAACAGTTGTAATGAAGGGATCTTTAAAAAACATTATTAGGAGCCTGTTAAAGCTCTCCTAATAATATTATATGGGTAAATCCCATTGACAGGTTCCCTTTACGTGTTTGTCAAAAATACCCTGATCACATGGTGTGACTCCCAGAGATCATCTGTAATCTGTGGGGAAAGTGTTTAATTGCCCTGCAGACTAAACACAGGGGAAATTAACATTAAATGATACCGTCCATGTAATGTGATTCTCCGGAGAGTCAGAGACTTTCCCCACTCCATCTAATTGATAGATCCCCTATAAAAATCCCAATGCCTCAACGGGGTATTTCATAATGTTTGCATCTTGCAGCGTACTAGGTAATCCTACTGGGTGATGGTTTTTCTCACGAATGTCTAGCTTTATCTATTTTCCTGGGGCAGATATCACATGCTGCTGTGCTGCACAGAATTCTCCGCATGTGTATCTGTATTTTAAGTAAGGCGTGTGATCCTCTTATTCAGAATAACCGGCCATGGCGTTCTGAGTTTAGAGAGGAGGTAATGAAGCATGCCAAATTGACTATTTTAACTTGTGCAAACATTATATAACTGAATGTGCCTTTGTCTTACAGATGTAGGAAGATGAAACACTCATCAGAATAAAAAGCCTCACAGCTTTCTGTATACTTTTCTGTTTCAGCTCAGGGATGTCCCATAATTTCAGGTAACAAGCCACAGTCGCTGGGAAGGAATACTATGGTGATTGTATGCTCCTCGATTTGAAAAAAGGATTTTATAAAGATATTTTCCAAGATATCATCATGGAAATGTCACAAAAGCAGCCAGTTGGGTAAGTAGCACATCTGCTCTCACAGCATTCATACCTGGCTGGGATAGCAAAGAAATAGACGTGATGCCCTGTATCACTGGTGCTATAAACAGGTGTATAACGCTGCATTGTGTCTGACAGCTAGATAAGTCTCATTTGAGTTTATTATTTAAGAGAAAATTTAAATGTGTCTTGTAATGTAGATGAGGCAACAATCATGTATCAATTGGTTCTCAATAACACTGTGTCCAATATGCGGTACTTAGTGGATTGTCTTTACATGAACCTTACAAAAAATGCTGTTTAGTGTTTTTATATATTGTACATTTATGACACCATTGAAATGCATTCCTGATGTGTTTAGGATCTGTGTGATATGAGCCTGCAATAAAGTCATGTACATGGGGCCTTACATTTGAGTTTATATTTGCCAATGAAGCTGTTTAATATATGGTCAATGTGATAAACATTATATTAGCATAATAGGTGCTGGGATCTATTTTGTGGCCACAGTGGTAATTCTATCTCTCCTAATCAATGTCATAACTGAAGGTGGGAAATGATTGTTGTTCAGATATGTGTTAACAGATTCCTTAAAGGGAACCTGTCACCTGAATTTGGCGGGACCGGTTTTGGGTCATATGGGCAGGGTTTTCGGGTGTTTGATTCACCCTTTCCTTACCCGCTGGTTGCATGCTGGCCGCAATATTGGATTGAAGTTCATTCTCTGTCCTCCGGAGTACACGCCAGCGCAAGGCAATATTGCCTTGCCCAAAACTGGTCCCGCCAAATTCAGGTGACAGGTTCCCTTTAAAGGGGTTGTACACTACTTGGGACAAACTCTTCTCAATCCACGTTTACAAATAACACTTCTACTAACCTCCCATGCCGTCACCGTTCCAGTGGTGTCGGCACTGTGTCTCCTGGCAATCACGCATCAGTATGATAACACGCAAACACTGTTGCCAATCAGAGGCCATTTCTCTCTAACCGCCTTCAGAGATATCACATACATCTGCAGCGCCCCAGAGTCCTGGTCGTTGCAGTACTGATGCCCCGCCGCTAAGGGGGGCTATGGTACGTCTGATGGCACTGAAGGAGTTCACCTGACCAGGTATCACAGACACCAATACACTTCACAGTCTGGCCTCCAGGGGGAGCTAAGGGTGCTATGTATTAGGCCACTCCTCACAATCTGGTAAAACTGGGGGTTAGGCAGGAAGTTAGAGAGAAGCTGACTGGGAATCGAACAGGCAGCACCCTGTGGCAGAGGGTGTTGTGGGGAGAGACTCAGGGGGGTCCCTGTCAGGGGTGGGATCCTGACAGAGGCCTAGCGAACTGAGAGAACGTTACGGGACCGCGCCTGCACTAGATAGTGGCGGTGCCCTAAGAAAGGACGAGAAGCGAGGTATATTGTGCTGAGTGAGAAACGAGATCAACGCAACAAGGAGAAATACCAGTAGGAGTCGTGCTGTAAGACGAGGCAACATCCTACTGAGGCGCATAGCCGGTGGCCGGAACGCCGAGGAAGTACTAGGCTCCAAGCAATACTTCAAACCTACGGCAGGACAGTCAGATATAGGCGGGCTGTCTCACGCAAATCACCTGCGAAGACATAGGGGGCAACAACAGGAGAAGGGTGTCACTAGGGTCCAGGAAGAGCTCCGAGCCTACCCATCATACGGGTGCGTCCTAGCCATATCATCTGGGGGACGAAGAAGAACATCAGAATCGAGTTGTGAGGGAACACGAGAAACAGACACAACAGTTGTGGGGACTATCCCGTAAGCACAGCAGGGGAGGACCGCAACACACAAGCGCTAGAAGGTAGGCACAGATTTCCACCTGCAAAGGGAACTCTGTAGGTGCCATCGGACCGGCCGGACTTGCGCAGCCTGGTTAACCGTATTCCGGACTGAGGATCCTGAAGCCTTCAGTAAAGAGGTAAAGAGACTGCAACCTGGTGTCCTCGTTATTTACTGTGACCAGCACTGCACCGCACTACCACCACCATCCACACCTTTCATTGGGCGCCCCTCAGCAGGGTCACGGACCGGGTCTAGCCACCGTGACAACCCCAGAGCAGAGACTCAGAGACCCGGTACCGGGTACCCCTCGGCCCTGCGGCAGTGGGGGCGCTGCACATCCAGAAGAAGATAGAGAGCAGCAGCGCTCACTCGGGATGTAAGCGATGTGTTCTAAGGCGGGAAGATTAGCTATCATCTATCAGTAATGATGAAGGTTTGGCGTGTGGGCCCACTTGAAAGTCTGGGTCTCCATGTATGACTTAAATATACGTCATATGTCATGAATGGGTGGATGGTATGCAAGTGAAAAAAAATTAAATCAAAATTTTGAGTATTAAGTATGAGCTCAGAAATACATGCACTTTAACTGTTTGACATGCTATAAATTAGATTATTAATGGTTGTCTGAGTTCTGCCATGCTAAATGAACTTGGGTTTGCAGATCATCAAGGGCCGCTGCTGGCAGCTCCCTTTGCAATTGCTGGAGTTCGGAGATGTTGTAATCCATGATAGCATGTTTGGACCTCTCAGTCTGCTCACAGAAACATCAGCAACATGCGGTTCTGGCTTTGTCTTGTTGGAAAACAGCTTCTGGAGCACTGCAGAAATGGCCACACAATTTTGACAACCAAATCATTTTAATGCCTTTTCAAAGGAGCGTCACACAGGTCCTACTCCTGGGATTATGGTCTGAGGTGGCATAGTTTTAACACCAGGCACGTTAACAGCTCTGCACTACATTGACTGGGTATAGCCATTTCTCCAAAGTGTCCAAAGAGCTATTTTTAAAAAAAAAAAAACAACCCCAGACGATGTTACTCGTGCTACTGAGAGCAGCCTACGTAGCCTAAATGTTCTACTACGGCCCGCAGTGTCTCAGACTTATTTCCCATCAAGCACATCTGGGAGCTGATAGGTCAACAATTTCAGGAAGCTACCAACATTGGAACATGATCATTTGCTTGCCCAGGTGCATTCAATGTGGCAGAATATTCCACGGGCAACAATTAGTACCCTCACTGATAGCAGCCAAGGCCAAGGCGTGTTAAGTGTGTGTATTTCTGCACGTGGCTCAAAACTGAATAAATTAAGATAGTTTGAAAATGTTTTCCCTGTTTTTTCATCATTTGCATGTCATTAACATATCTAATAATCCTGTGATTTTCATTCCTCCATGACTTTTCCTTCTTGGTATTGCAATTTCAGTGTTGAGGAGTGTAAATAAAAAAAATCCACTTACTTCTGAATATTGTGATCTTACTATAAGTGTGTTGATGGATAGGGCTGGCATTTAAGGTGCCCAAACACATTAGACTGGCTCAACTCTCCATTTTTGTGAAAACTTCAACATGCTTGATCCTTTCATTCTCAATGGAGATACCGGTAATCTGCTATCAAAGTTGTCTGGCAGTAAATAACTTGGCACTCAACTTGTGTATAGTGATGATTTTAGAAATTAAATATTTATTACTTGGATAGCAGTCCAGCATAAACGTTTCGGTCAAAATAATGAGACCTTCCTCAGTAGACCGACTGCTTGTCTGATGTAATGGATAAAGTCTAGGTCCTATGTATTGGAATGGAATGGACCTCTAGAAAAAGGCGATTTCCCAGGTAAGTAGGGTGTGAACGTATAGTTCTCCAATATTGTGGTAAGAATGGAAGCTAAGGTAGCCACAATAGGTAATTGCACCGTAGTATTAAAGAATGGGATAATCTCCAATGTGTTAGCCTGTAGCAGTGTGTTCCTCACCATAACAGATATACGTGTTGTATATATTGGCAGATGGTTGTTAGTGCAATGGCACAGAATCTATTACTTAAGGTCTCCTTGTGAGTCCCGTCAAAATAGGTGCCAATGTGGCCCCGGCTCCAGTATGTTATGGGTAGACAGGGCCGGACTGGGACTAAAATTCAGCCCTGGCATTTGAAGTTACACAGGCCCACTTGTCGCATGGTGACTGTATAATATCTTTGTACACTTGTAGGTTACAAGAAGTGAGGGGAGTGTAACACGACTATATGACATATAATCACAGCTGTATCCAGCATTACAGCTCAGCCCCCATAGAATGTAATACAGCACAGCCCCCATAGAATGTAATGCAGCCAGCCCCCATAGAAAGTAATGCAGCCAGCCCCATAGAATGTAATACAGCCAGCCCCCATAGAATGTAATACAGCCAGCCCCCCTAGAATGTAATGCAGCACAGCCCCCATAGAATGTAATACAGCCAGCCCCCCTAGAATGTAATGCAGCACAGCCCCCATAGAATGTAATGCAGCACAGCCCCCATAGAATGTAATGCAGCACAGCCCCATTGAATGTAATGCAGCACAGCCCCCATAGAATGTAATGCAGCACAGCCCCCATAGAATGTAATGCAGCACAGCCCCATAGAATGTAATGCAGCACAGCCCCATTGAATGTAATGCAGCACAGCCCCCATAGAATGTAATACAGCCAGCCCCCATAGAATGTAATACAGCCAGCCCCCATAGAATGTAATACAGCCAGCCCCCATAGAATGTAATACAGCCAGCCCCCATAGAATGTAATACAGCCAGCCCCCATAGAATGTAATACAGCCAGCCCCCATAGAATGTAATACAGCCAGCCCCCATAGAATGTAATACAGCCAGCCCCCCTAGAATGTAATACAGCCAGCCCCCCTAGAATGTAATGCAGCACAGCCCCATAGAATGTAATGCAGCACAGCCCCCATAGAATGTAATGCAGCACAGCCCCATTGAATGTAATGCAGCACAGCCCCCATAGAATGTAATGCAGCACAGCCCCATAGAATGTAATGCAGCACAGCCCCATTGAATGTAATGCAGCACAGCCCCATTGAATGTAATGCAGCACAGCCCCATAGAATGTAATGCAGCACAGCCCCATAGAATGTAATGCAGCACAGCCCCATAGAATGTAATGCAGCCCCCCAATAGCCCAACAATCCAGTTATCACTCATTGATATATATATAGCCTCCCGAGGAAGCGATCAACGCGAAACGTGCGTCGGGGCTTCATTTTTGTGGACACCTTGCATGGAATTTTGCACTAATGGGTAAGCTTTGCTTATGGGTTATGGCTTAGCCATACTTTCTCTTCCGGGCATATTGCAATAGGGGGTGGGTAGTTGGTTATTGGGGCTTTTCCTCCGGTTTTGTGGACTGGCCATTGTGCCATTAAAAATAGACTTCTCTTGCTCCCCTTTTTCTACCCATAGTTATACATCCCCAATTTGCACTTTTTTGCCCGTCTCTGAGTGGTATTATACTTAGTAGCTGCAGTATTACACACATTAACTGCGGTTCTATCATTCTACCCTTGTCACATGATTTGATGTGCATATTCCTATGCTGGTGTACTTATGAGTCATACACCTCACCCTCAAAATACCAGTGTTACCTTTGTTTTGTACTATGTTAATAAATCTATACTTTTGCATAACAAATTGATTATGCTGTGTATTTCCTGCTTTGGGGCAGTATGCTCTCTTGAATTTATATAGTATATATACATATATATATATATATATATATATATATATATATATATATATATATATATATATATATATTAAAAACACTCTACTCACCTTCCCTCTTGCCCCACGATGCTCCTGGCTCTGGTCTCAGCAGCTGCAGTCTGCCCGGCCACACAGCAGGTGCGCGATGATATGATGTCATTGCGGATCTGTAGTGTCAGAGGCAGAGCGGGGAATGATGGGAGAAGGAGCGTCAGCAAATGCTCTCTCCTCCATCATTGCATTCAACTGTCACGGCGTCTACGACGCCGGTATAGTTGAGTGCAGGGCGGGGAGTGTGCCAACAGCGGGGGGAGTGCGCCGACAGCGGCACACTCGAGCGGCCCACTACTGCCACCGGCCCTTCTGGCATTTGCCAGAACTGCCCGATAGCCAGTCCGGCCCTGGATGGCGTGCATCAACGCGGTGACCCAACCAGCGGTGGACACCGCGTTGATGCACGCCATCTACCCATAACATACTGGAGCCGGGGCCACAGTGGCACCTATTTTGACGGGACTCACAAGGAGACCTTAAGTAGATTCTGTGCCATTGCACTAACAACCATCTGCCAATATATACAACACGTATATCTGTTACGGTGAGGAACACACTGCTACAGGCTAACACATTGGAGATTATCCCATTCTTTAATACTACGGTGCAATTACCTATTGTGGCTACCTTAGCTTCCATTCTTACCACAATATTGGAGAACTATACGTTCACACCCTACTTACCTGGGAAATCGCCTTTTTCTAGAGGTCCATTCCATTCCAATACATAGGACCTAGACTTTATCCGTTACATCAGACAAGCAGTCGGTCTACTGAGGAAGGTCTCATTATTTTGACCGAAACGTTTATGCTGGACTGCTATCCAAGTAATAAATATTTAATTTCTAAAATCATCACTATACACAAGTTGAGTGCCAAGTTATTTACTTTCTATATGTTTACTGGTGTGGGCAACCTATCTTGAGCACCGACACAGCTGTGCCACGATATACTTCACAGTTGTCTGGCAGTGGCTTACTTCCCTCTCCCCATACAGAAAACTGTGCATTCATTTGCATTGAGAGTTCAGTGTTGTATTTAAAAGTCGGCTGCTCATTTTAATGCAACGATACCTTGCATTACATATTTTCTTAGTGGCAAAAAACTGCACCTCTGTATGAATACAGTTGCATACATTTGACTGAATGCTGCGTGAATTTAGCCTAAAAGAACATTAGTATCTGCACTGTTTTTGAACGGTCATTCCTACTATTTTATGGGTTCTACAAAACGTTTCCTGTACAGTCTTTTACTGTTAGCACATTTGTTTTAAACACAATAGGTTTTTTTTTTTTTTTTTTTAATTTTAAGACTGTTTCAAGTGCTTGAATTGCACATTGACCGAGAGACACAGAAATAACTTGAAGCTCTTTAGGAAACAAAGCTGACATTGTATAGAGAACTACATTCATATAGAAGTTGCACCTGCTCCCCACAGTTCATGAGTTCTTAGCCCTCCCAAATATAGAATCAATATGTCAAAGTCTCTACGTAAGGCCGGGGACACACTTAACGTATAATAAAACGGTCCGTTTTTCACGGACGAGAATCGCACAAATGTTTCCAAAACAGTGATCTGTGTGCAGTGCGAGGATGCGATTTCCTCGCATCAAATGATCCCTTTGACATCCGTGTGACATCCGTATGGCATCCGTATGCCGAGATTTTCTCGCAGGCTTGCAAAACCGACATCTAATGGATTTATGGGCTCAAATGTTCGTTAAAAAATATATACAGTATATATATATATATATATATATATATAGATATGTCATTGAGACACAAATATATATATATTCTGTATTTATATTTCATTCAGCGCGATATCTGTGAAAAGCCGGTAATTCAATTGCCGGCTTCTCATTTCTCCTTCACAAACCCGACAGGATATGAGACATGGTTTACATACAGTAAACCATCTCATATCCCTTTTTTTTTGCATATTCCACACTACTAATGTTAGTAGTGTGTATGTGCAAAATTTGGCCGCTGTAGCTGCTCAAATAAAGGGTTAAATGGCGGAAAAAATTGGCGTGGGCTCCCGCGCAATTTTCTCTGCCAGAGTAGTAAAGCCAGTGACTGAGGGCAGATATTAATAGCCAGGAGAGGGTCCATGGTTATTGGCCCCCCCCGTGGCTACAAACATCTGCCCCCAGCCACCCCAGAAAAGGCACATCTGGAAGATGCGCCTATTCTGGCACTTGGCCACTCTCTTCCCACTCCCTGTAGCGGTGGGATATGGGGTAATGAAGGGTTAATGCCACCTTGCTATTGTAAGGTGACATTAAGCCAGATTAATAATGGAGAGGCGTCAATTCTGACTCCTATCCATTATTAATCCAATTGTCTGAAAGGGTTAAAAAAGACACACATTATTAAAAATGATTTTAATGAAATAAACACACAGGTTGTTTTAGTATTTTATTGTTCTCTCAATCCATCAGAACACCCTCGCTTGGCAAAATAATAAACTCACAAGATACATACCTTCAGATGAACTGTCACGTCCCACGAAGTAATCCATCTGAAGGGGTTAATTATTTTACAGCCATGAGCTGCGCTAATGCACTCGCTCGTGTCTGTAATCCCCGGGTAATGAAAGGAAATCTGAGTGATCTGTACTTACATTGAGTTGCGGTGATGCGCCCTCTGGTGGATGAACTCATATGAACTCGAGCGTGGGAACTTTTCCAAGGCTCCAGTTCATGAGAACATCCACCAGAGGGCGCCTCACCGCAACTCAATGTAAGTACAGATCACTCAGATTTCCTTTCATTACCCGGGGATTACAACCACGAGCGAGTGCATTAGCACAGCTCATGGCTGTAAAATAAATAACCCCTTCAGATGGATTACCTCGTTGTACGTGAAAGATCATCGGAAGGTAAGTATCTTGTGGGTTAATTATTTTGCCAAGCGAGGGTGTTCTGATGGATTGAGAGAACAATAAAATACTAAAACAACCTGTGTGTTTATTTCATTAAAATCATTTTTAATAATGTGTGTGTCTTTTTTAACCCTTTCAGACAATTGGATTAATAATGGATAGGAGTCAGAATTGACGCCTCTCCATTATTAATCTGGCTTAATGTCACCTTACAATAGCAAGGTGGCATTAACCCTTCATTACCCCATATCCCACCGCTACAGGGAGTGGGAAGAGAGTGGCCAAGTGCCAGAATAGGCGCATCTTCCAGATGTGCCTTTTCTGGGGTGGCTGGGGGCAGATGTTTGTAGCCACGGGGGGGCCAATAACCATGGACCCTCTCCTGGCTATTAATATCTGCCCTCAGTCACTGGCTTTACTACTCTGGCGGAGAAAATTGCGCGGGAGCCCACGCCAATTTTTTCCGCCATTTAACCCTTTATTTGAGCAGCTACAGCGGCCAAATTTTGCACATACACACTACTAACATTAGTAGTGTGGAATATGCCAAAAAAAGGGGGATATGAGATGGTTTACTGTATGTAAACCATGTCTCATATCCTGTCGGGTTTAGGCAGGAGAAATGAGAAGCCGGCAATTGAATTACCGGCTTTTCTATAGAACACCGCTGCGTATTTCTCGCAATGCACACGCATGGTCCGTGTGTAATCCGATTTTTTCGCGCACCCATAGACTTGCATTGGCGAGTCTCGGCCGAGATACGCTGACAATCGCAGCCTGCTGCGAGTTCCCTCGGATCCGAAATACGGTGGAGAAAATATCGGATGATGGGAGCTGGACCATAGATTAACATTGGGCTGAGTGCTATGCGATTTTTTTTATCGCATGGCACTCGTCCGTATTACGGTCTAGTGTGACCCCGGCCTAAAAGGCCTGAGCTAGACATTCTGCAACATTGATATAATTAGTTACATGCTTCTCAAAGTATGGTAACATTTTCAGAATATTTTAGCTTACTAAAGGACCCAAAACCAAAGTTTGAAAACAGATAAAAGTGTAGCTGTAAAATGAGCAAATACGATTTCCATGTATTGCCAAAGATTTTCAGCAATATAGATATTTGTATGAACGCATGGTGGCATTAGTGCACATATCAGAGAGGAACCCAATGTAGCTGCTATGAGATGGAGGCCCAGTCCAGACTGGTCTCTGCACCATTTATATTGCTACATCCTCTAGATCAGTAGTTGTTATGTTGGAAAGCCTTTTTTTTTTCCAGACAAGAAAGCATTCTTGTTATGAATAGTGGCCTCAGCAATGAGACCGCCATCGATCCCACTTTTATCATCTATCCTATGGATAGGAGATAAATGTTCTTAGTGGACCAACCCGGCAACGTCAGCTGTCTAGAGTTTATGTACTCCCATTAAAGATTAGGACCGAATACTAATATCAAATAAATTACAGGCTGCAAACTACTCGGACAACCCGTTTTTAATTGCTATATTCCACTTATAAAATAACATCAGCCTATACTCACCGCCGTTGCCATTCCTGCAATGATAGCACTGGCTTTCCCGGTACTTATTATGTGTGCCCTGCACCCAATAGGTGGTCACATACAATAGCTCTCACTTTCTTCGGACGTAACAGACATTCATGCCGTTGTCAGTTTTGTCCAAAGAAAGTGAAAGTGGTGCAACTGCTAATTAGCTGCAGGGCTCACATGACATAACAACGTCACGCTAGTCAGTGCCGTTATTGCTGGAACGTGCCGAAACCGGAGGTGAGTATTGGCTGTTGTTATTTTAGAAGTGGATAATAGCAATTGAGAAGGAGTTGTCAGAGCAGTGGACAAACCCTTTAATGCTGGCTGCAGACTAGCGTATGAAAACTCGACTGACATGAAAAAACCGACATGACTGGCTCAGAATGCAGATCCGTGGGCTCTTCTGACTATATCAAACAAGTTCAGGAGCTGACAGTTATTTACATGCACAATTCTGGTACGTAAATAGGACCTAAGTAATGCATGCTGCAGTTTTTTTATCTCACAGATGGTTGGAATGAGAGAAAAATCATTCAACTGAACAGCCCCATTGAATACTGTGGTTATAGTGAGAAGCCCATTTATTTCTGTGAGGCTGCCATCCTGAGAATGCAAAAAAAGTAAATCTATTTTCGTTTCACACCGGTCATGCTGACATTTTTGGTAGTCTGTCAGGGGATCCAAGATTTCTGACAGTAATAATAGCAGTCTGCAGCACTATTCTTACCATCAGAAATACCAAATCTCTCCACCCCCTGACTTCAACTGGGGTCTATCAAGGCTTGAAAACATGTCTGAAATACAGTAGCTGTCATCATTTTTTGGCACTGACTGGGTCCTCAGAGAGTAACGGTCGTTTTATTATTTTGTTTCTTTCATAAATCAATAGTACGTGACTAATAAGGAACTTTGTAATATATCTTATTAGAGAAATATGCTTATTTCTCCTCCTGGACTGATCAATCATAATTTTCAATTCACAGGTAAAAATCTCTCTTCAGTGAGCACAGATTTTCCCATTAGCGAGAGAGAAAATGATAGTTGGTGCTTATTAAATTCTGCACAGATGGCGACGACCCTGGCACACGCTGCAAACACGTGCAAACGTTTGTTGAAAAAATCCAATGTACCCGAAGATTTCATCCACTATAAGTTTATGCTTAAAACATACAACACTGCCCTTCACCTCTCCAAACAAACCTATTTCAACACCCTCATCACCTCACTATCCAATAACCCTAAACGTCTCTTTGACACTTTTTGTTCCCTACTCAATCCAAGAATGCAATCTCCAACCATGGATCTCCAAACTGGCTAATTACTTCAAAGAAAAAATTGACCATATCCGACAAGAAATTTTGTCCCAATGTCCTCATTCCAAGCACTGTCCTCCCTTCCCCACTGCATCTAGCTCACTCTCTGATTTTGAAACCGTCACAGAAAAAAAAGTAATCAGGGTCCTTGCATCTTCTCACTCTACTACTTTCACCAGTCACCCCATTCCGTCACATCTCCTCCAGTCCATTTCCATTGCTGTCACCACTCACCTAACAAAAATATTCAACCTCTCTCTATCTTCTGGTATCTTTCCCTCCTCATTTAAGCATGCCATCATACATCTATTACTTAAAAAACATACCTCGACCAAAACTGTGCCGTTATCTATAGACCTGTCTCTAATCTTCCCTTCATCTCAAAACTCCTGGAACGCCTGGTCCACTCCCGTCTCATCACTATTTCTCAGATAACTCTCTTCTCGACCCTCTACAATCCGGTTTCCTCTCTTTACACTCTACTGAAACTGCCCTCATTAATGATCTACTAACAGCTAAATCTAATGGTCACTACTCCATGCTAATTCTCTTGGATCTCTCTACAGCATTCGACGCTGTGGATCATCAGCTCCTCCTCACTATGCTCCGCACCATTGGCCTTAAGGACACCGTTCTCTCCTGGTTCTCCTCCTATATCTCTGACCGCTCCTTCACTGTATCTTTTGCTGGCTCTTCCTCCTCTCATCTTCCCCTTACTGTTGGGATTCCTCAAGGATCGGTCCTAGGCCTCCTCCTCTTCTTTTTGTATACTGCCTCTGTTGGACAAACAGTCAGTAGATTTGGTTTCCAGTACCATCTCTATGCTGATGACACCCAATTATTCACTTTTTCTGATATCATGCCTGCCTTTTTAGAAAACACCAGTGATTGTCTTACCGCTGTCTCTAACATCATGTCCTCCCTCTATCTGAAACTGAACCTGTCAAAAACTGAACTCCTTGTGTTAACTCCCTCAACTAACCTACCCGACATTTCCATTTCTGTGTTTGGTTCTATCATTACTCCCCAGCAATATGCCCGCTGTCTTGGGGTCATACTTGATTCCGAGCTTTCATTCACCCCCATATCTGATCACTGGCTCGCTCTTGTTATTTGCACCTCAAAAACATTTCTAGAATTCGACCCTTTCTTACTTTCGACTCTGCAAAAACTCTCACTGTTGCTCTCATTCATTCTCGTCTGGACTATTGTAACTCTCTACTAATAGGTCTCCCTCTTACCAAACTCTCCCTTCTCCAATCTGTCTTGAATGCTGGAGCCAAGATCATATTAAAGGGAACCTGTCACCCCCAAAATCGCTGGTGAGGTAAGCTCACCGGCATCAGGGGCTTATCTACAGCATTCTGTAATGCTGTAGATAAGCCGCCGATGTTACCTGAAAGAGGAGAAAAAGACGTTAGATTATACTCACCCAGGGGCGGTCCCGCTGCGGTCCGGTCGGATGGGTGTCTCCGGTCCGCTCCGGCGCCTCCCATCTTCGTTCCATGACGTCCTCTTCGGATATTTACGCCGCGGCTCCGGCGCAGGCCTACTTTGTCTGCCCTGTTGAGGGCAGAGCAAAGTACTGCAGTGCGCAGGCGCCGGGCCTCTCTGACCTTTCCGGCGCCTGCGCACTGCAGTACTTTGCTCTGCCCTCAACAGGGCAGACAAAGTACGCCTGCGCCGGAGCCGCGGCGTAAAGACCCGAAGAGGACGTCATGAAACGAAGATGGGAGGTGCCGGAGCGGACCGGAGACACCCATCCGACCGGACCGCAGCGGGACTGCCCCTGGGTGAGTATAATCTAACGTCTTTTTCTCCTCTTTCAGGTAGCATCGGGGGCTTATCTACAGCATTACAGAATGCTGTAGATAAGCCCCTGATGCCGGTGAGCTTACCTCACCAGCGATTTTGGGGGTGACAGGTTCCCTTTAATCACCAATCGTTATACCGACTCCTCTACCTTGTGCCAGTCATTACGCTGGTTACCCATTCAATCCAGAATCCAGTATAAACTTATTACCCTCATACACAAAGCACTCCATGGCTCAGCACCAACCTACATCTCCTCCCTCATTTCTGTCTACCACCCTACCCGTGCCCTCCGTTCTGCTATTGACCTGAGGTTAACATCCTCAATAATCAGAACCTCCCACTCCCGTCTCCAAGACTTTTCACGTGCTGCGCCATTTTTTGGAATGCACTACCCAGGTTAATTCGATTAATCCCCAATACTTACAGTTTTAAGGATGCCCTAAAAATGCATTTGTTCAAACTGGACTGCCGCCTCAACGCATTAACCTAACTATCCCTGTGTTGTCCATTGAAAATTTTTACCATAACCAGGTTCCTCGTATCATGTTACTACATGCTTTATGCATTAAATAGCCCTCTGTGTCTGTACTGTTACATACTTAGGCCGATAACCAGTTCATGCAGAATTACATGAACACCTGATTCTTACACTATGGCTGGTCCGAACAAAGAAAGCAATTGTTGCCACCCACCTTTTGTGTCTTCCCTTTTTCCTCATAGATTATAAGCTTGTGAGCAGGGTCCTCATTCCGCTTGTATCTGTTTTGATCTACCATATATACTCGAGTATAAGCCGACCCGAGTATAAGCCGAGACCCCTAATTTTGCCACAAAAACCTGGGAAAACTTAATGACTCGAGTATAAGCCTAGGGTGGAAAATCTGCAGCAGCTACCGGTAAATGTCAAAAATAAAAATAGATACCAATAAAAGTAAAATTAATTGAGACATCAGTAGGTTAAGTGTTTTTGAATATCCATATTGAATCAGGAGCTCCATATAATGCTCCATACAGTTCATGATGGGCCACATAAGATGCTCCATACAAATACACCCCATATTATGCTCCATAAAGTTTATGATGGGCCCCATAAGATGCTCCATATTAAAATATGCCCCATATAATGCTGCACAAATATTTATTTTGTCCCCATAAGATGCTCCATACAGACATTTGCGCCATATAATGCTGCACAAATGCTGATTATGGCCCCATAAGATGCTCCATAGACACATTTGCCCTGTATAATGCTCCACAAATGTTGATTATGGCCCCATAAGATGCTCCATAGACTATTATGCCCCATATAATGCTGCACAAATGCTGATTATGGCCCCATAAGATGGTCCATACAGACATTTGCTCCATATAATGCTGCACAAATGCTGATTATGACCCCATAAGATGCTCCATAGACTATTATGCCCATATGCTGTTGCTGCGATTAACAAAAAAAAAAAAAAAAAGACATACTCACCTCTCGTCGCTCAGGCCCCCGGCACTTGCTATAGTCACCTTTCCCATTCCACTGCCTGGCGCCGCTGTGTCTTCCCCGTCCTCCACACTGACACTCAGGCAGAGGGCGCGCACTAACCACAACATCGCGCCCTCTGACCTGAGCGTCACAGGCAGATGACGCGGAAGACGGTGCCCGGCAGTGGAATGAGGACAGGTGAATATCTCCGTACTCCCCCTCCCAATTCTCACCTGCTCCCAGCGCGGTCCCTGGCAGCTTCTCTGATGGACTCTCCAGGTGCGGCAGCTCTTCCAGCTTTGAGTGGTTACTGGTATCGCTCATTACAGTAATCAATATGCGGCTCCACCCCTATGGAAGTGGAGTTGCGTCCATATTCATTACTGTAATGAGCGGTACCATGTGATTGCTCAAAGCTGGAAGAGCGCCGGAGAGTCCATCAGAGATGCAGGGACCTCGCCAGTAGCGGGTGAGTATGTCACAGCCGCCGCTCCCCCTCCCCCCGCCGACCCCCAGGGACAATGACTCGAGTATAAGCCGAGAGGGGCACTTTCAGCCTAAAAAAATTGGCTGAAAATCTCAGCTTATACTCGAGTATATACGGTATGTTTTTTTTATGCTGTAATGTCTACTGTCTGTACAAGTCCCCTCTAAAATGTAAAGTGCTGCGGAATATGTTGGCGCTATAGAAATAAAATTATTATTAAAATTATTATTATTATGGACAACTGTCATTTAAAGGGAATCTGTCATATTCATGAGCTCTGTATAACCTCATCCACACCACTGATTGACAGCTCTCTGCCCATATAGAAAGAAAGCTGCCAACCAGTGGTAGTGGCGGGGTTATACACAGAAAGCTGCCAATCCGTTGTGGGCGAGTTTATACAGAGTTCAGCTTTCAGAAAACTGAATCTGCAGCAAATAAAACAGGGATTTTATCAAAATTGCAGCAAGTAGCTGAACAATTGACACATCACTGGACTCATGGTCTCTGCCCCTACATCAGGCTGCTCTCAGATCGGTGGCAAAAACCTGCTGCTAGATTCCCTTTAAGTAGAACTTACAGCAGAATATCTGTGTCTTCTGATACTTTTCAAGTCTGGCCAGTCTTTAAGATTTTTGTTGTGTGTATATTTATCCTAAGCTGCTATATATATTTTCTTCATCTTTGCACACCCCACATAGAGTTTTGATGACTATGTAAGATGCCCGAGCAGGCTAGTTGGGGCCTGAACGGCTGCTTCTGCGTGTTCTAGCACCCTACAGGAAAATTGTGTCCCATACCCAGTGTGCTGTTAGGTGTGGGGTGCACTCACTTGTGGGCTATAGGCCTCCACTGACTCCTGGCTTCCATCTTCAGGAACCACCTCACACAATACAGGGATACCAAGTGCTTTTCAACAGTCAAACTTTTACTGAACAGTCATTACAGTGGAGCATGTGGGATAGGGCACAACAGGTCAGTCTTTCCGTCAGGTACCCGCCATATTTTCAGTTCTAGCACTCGACCCGAGTGCATCGTCCGAGAGCATCTCTTTTCCTTCTGTCCCCACTACCTCTAGGGATCCTTCTCAAACGGTGGCAGTGCAATTCCATCATCCTCCGCCTTTGAGGATCTGTGTCCATTTTCCATTTTAGACCTGCAAATGCGATGTGCCCAATGGCCCCAGTGACAATCTCGAGGTCCCAAGCCTGATGAAGGCATCCAAATGGAGGAGTTGTATGGCAATCCACTGCCCTGAGTGATAGCCCCATGTTGGCCCTAGCAGCCTACTATACTTGAACTCCACAAATAACTTGCTTACACCTTCCTCTGCTCCTAACCACCCATAACCAGGAAGTACTTCTCCTTTTATTAAAGGGAACCTGTCACCCCCCCCCCAGGCGTTTGAAACTAAAAGAGCCACCTTGTGCAGCAGTAATGCTGCATTCTGACAAGGTGGCTCTTTTAGTTCTGGGTGCTGTAACTGCAGAAATAATCCGTTTTGTAATTTGTCAGAAAATACCTTTCTTCAGTCCTGGAGGCAGGCGTTTCCCCCCTGCTGTAGACGCCACACAGCCATCACTCAAGTCTTCTTGGCGCTGGGCGCCGCCTCCTCAGTGCTGTTTTGAAATGAGCCGGCACCTGCGCTCTTTTCTCCTGCCTTGGGCAGGCACAGTGAGCGCTGCCCGTCCTCACATGCAGTCCAGCTGACTGCGCTTGTGCGGCCGCCCTGCCTGTGAATCCCAGCCCCGCAGTGTCTTCTGATTTATTCACATTGCGGCGCTGGGATTCACAGGCAGGGCGGCCGCACAAGCGCAGTCAGCTGGACTGCATGTGAGGACGGGCAGCGCTCACTGCGCCTGCCCAAGGCAGGAGAAAAGAGCGCAGGCGCCGGCTCATTTCAAAATAGCGCTGAGGAGGCGGCGCCCAGCGCCAAGAAGACTTGAGTGACGGCTGTGTGGCGTCCGCAGCAGGGGGGAAAGGCCTGCCTCCTTGACTGAAGAAAGGTATTTTCTGACAAATTACAAAACGGATTATTTCTGCAGTTACAGCACCCAGAACTAAAAGAGCCACCTTGTCAGAATGCAGCATTACTGCTGCACAAGGTGGCTCTTATAGTTTCAAACTCCTGGGGGGGGGGGGGGGTGACAGGTTCCCTTTAACACTATTCCCCTCCCAACTGTGGGCCTGTACCTAACACTATTCCTTATTTATTTCCTATCTTCTACAGTATATTTCTAATAATCCGTGCTTCTATATATATATATATATATATATATATATATATATATATATATATATATATATATATATATATATATATATATATATATATATATATATATATACACTTATGTTAATATACACTATCTTGGGGTTTGGCCTGCTATTCTACACATTACCATAATATATTACATACGGATTATACACATACATATTAAATACATAAAACGCATGACACTGTTCACAATTCAGGGTAGGGACAGCGTAAGACAGTCCACATCGTCACAACTATACATGTACTCATACTTGTGATAAACAGGTTTATAAATGGAAATAGAAGAGATGTTTTGGGGGTTCAGTATGTGTCGTACACCACGTGTAGTATTGACCTTGCTCTGGCATAGAAATCTATGATCTCCCCTGTGCATTTTCTGCCAACAGACTCAAACGTAAAGTTGCTGCATGAATGCACACTAGCTGAGGATAAAGGAGCCTTGTTTAGTACAGCAGGTGGAGAGGTGTGTTGCCATCATTCGTTCTGCAAAGGAAAAACCTTTTTAAATTTAGTTTTGTTTTTATAGACAGTAAGCCAGAATCTTCCTGTAGTCCCTTTCATAAAATTGTAAAACGTCTTTTGAGTTTCATGGCACAAGACCAGATGCCATTAATGAGCATAGTTGAAATTGGCACAACAATTCATCATTGAAGACATTTATTCTAATGTTCAAGGGGAACTGTCCCCAAAATCTAACAGCTCACTGTTTTTTCAAAGCTGTTTTTATTTTCAGGAAATGTTTCTCTGCTTGACAATTTACAGTATCTTAATATTTGTTCAAAAATTGTTCAGGGTTAACACATATAAAGGGGTAACCTATTTTAAATATGGTAGATTTTCATAGACACTTCTGCAGCTGTCCCCTTCATTTAACTGGGTTGTACAGAATTCTATTCACCATGCTCCATTTAGATCTCCATTTTGATGTAGGCAATGGAATTTTCGTTAGTCGAAATCTCTGAAACAAGTCTGCCATGAGAGAACTCAACCTTAAGGCTATGTGCACACGTTGCGGATTTGCCTGCGGATCCGCAGCGGATTGGCCGCTGCGTATTCGCAGCTGATTTCCATGCGTTGTACAGTACCATGTAAACCTTTGGAAAACCAAATCCGCTGTGCACATGGTGCGGAAAATACCGTGCGGAAACGCTGCGTTATATTTTCCGCAGCATGTCAATTCTTTGTGCGGATTCCACAGCGTTTTACAACTGCTCCTCAATAGGAATCCGCAGGTGTAAAACCGCAGGTGAAATCGACACAAAAAATGCAGGAAATCCGCGGTAAATTCGCAGGTAAAACGCAGTGCGTTTTACATGTTTATTTTTCAAAAACGGTGTGGAAAAATCCGCACACGAATCTGCAACGTGGGCACATAGCCTTAATGTTCAGTTTCTTTACAATCTGACATGGTCACTACTGAGTAAACTGTGTCAGTGCGTGAAGAGACTTTTCCATTGGCAATGGGAATGATAATACCCAGTCATCAATGTGTTAATACATCTCCTGGAGGAAGACACAGATGTATCCTTCCTTACCTTTCCTCTTGCCTCAAGAGATCTCAAAATGTCCATTAAAAAACTGCATTTTTTTTGTAATGCTGGTATTCTTGGACAACTCACCTGTTAATGCCTCTAGCCAAGAGGAAATCTAAGTACCATAAGGACACATATAGAATCTACACCTGGGCACAAATTATTGTAGTCCCTAGAAGTCAGTGAAGCCATTTGAGGAGCCAGTTTAAATTTAGTAGCTAACGAAAGCTTCCATAGACAATTACGAAACACAATGAAAGAAAATCAAAGTCGGCCAAATTTCTAGGAATATTGGATGTGAGCTCCTGGGATTAGTTCAGCCCCTACTGGCCCACACACAACAAAATTTGCTAAAATCTTATTCTCGTAGTACATTGATTGATGTTTTAACACCTTTAAGCCAAAAAGGTGGATCTTTAATTGATCAAAATGCCTAAATTCTGCTGCTTCTTTTGTGACTCCAGAAATATGGCATTCAGTATGATCAAGAGCGTAACAATTGCAGTCGGAGAGGTTGCGACGGTGACCAGGCCTGTGGAGTCAGGGGGCCCACTGATGTCAACGTTGGTTTCAGCTGAATATGCATCCTCAAACACCTATTCAACTGAAATGTATTACAGCAGCTATACTCAATGCTGGCCCAACAAAAGAGAAAGAAATCAGATTGCCGCACCAGCTGCTAGTGAATACTACCATACACCTTTGTGTCAGATAATCAGCGTATATTCCATTTGCAGAAATCGGGTGCCACCACTGGAAATAAAGTCCATAGAGTTACCAAATCATATAAAAAGAAAGAGTGGGCACTCACCATCTGCTAATATTCAGTCTTTATTATGACCACATGTCAATTTCAGGAACAGCAGGGAGAAACGTGATGTTACAATACGACGGCCGTTTCGCACTGCCGCGCTTCTACGGGTCAAGACCTGTGGAAGCGCGAAACGGCCGTCGTCTTGTAACATCACGTTTCTCCCTGCTGTTCCTGCAATTGAAATGTGGTCATAATAAAGACTGAATATTAGCAGATGGTGAGTGCCCACTCTTTCTTTTTCCACGATACTCAATGCAGGCAAATCCAGGGCTGGCAGCTTACTTCAGCATGTTCATCAGGGATGGCGCATGATGTCACTGTCATGTGCCATCCACCTTACTGCTCTGACTACAGATAAGAAAGAGGATGCTGCAGTGCTTACCGCGGGAGCAAAGACAGGTATTAATAGTAGTTTATTTAAAAATAAATCTTTTGGTGAAGCGCACCAGTCAATGGGACATTATTAGAGGATAGGGGACAGCATATTTGTCATTCTTAAATGGGGGACATGACAGGGTACTTTGTTGCAGAATGAGGGACATTATTACAGGAAGGGAGCCAGGATCAGGGACTTTATTACAGGAAGCACCCATGATAGGGGACATTAGTATAAGAAAGGGTCCAGAATGGGGGATATTTTTACAGGATGGGGACATTATTACAAGAAAGAGCCAGGACAAAAGTCAGGATGGGGTCATGACAAAGAGAATTATTACAGGATTGGGAACATTATTGCAAGATGAAGGACATTATTACAAAATGTGATCTTGGCTAATAGACATATGATGTTGACATTATTGCAGGATGGAAGCCAGGATGGGGAACGTTATTACAGGATAGGGGCCAGGATGGAGAAATTATTATAGAAAGGGACCAGAATGGATGACATTATTACAGGATAAGGGTCAGAACAAGGGCCTATTACAGGATAGAGGCTAAGACAGGTGACATTATTAAAAAGTGGGTCCAGGATGGAGGATATTTTTACAGGATACCAGCCAAAACGAGGAACATTATAAAAGAAAGGGGCCAAGATGGGGGACATTATTACAGGATGGGAGAATGTATTACAAGATAAGAGGAGACCTAGAATGGGAGACATTATTGCCGGATGGGGACTTTATTCTTTCTTTTCTTTATTTTTTTTATATAGCGCTAACATATTCCGCAGCTCTTTACAGTTTGCACACATTATCATCGCTGTCCCCAATGGGGCTCACAATCTAAATTCCCTATCAGTATGTCTTTGGAATGTAGGAGGAAACCGGAGAACCTGGAGGAAACCCATGCAAACACTGAGAGAACATACAAACTCTTTGCAGATGTTGTCCAGGGTGGGGCTTGAACCCAGGACTCCAGCGCTGCAAGGCTGCAGTGCTATCCACTGAGCCACCATCCTGGCCCCACTTTATTACAGGATAGGGGCCAGGATGGGGACATTATTACAGAAAGGGACAGGACAAGGGTCATTATTACAGGAAGGGGCCAGCATGATGACTTTACTACAGGATAGGGGGCCAGGACAGGTACATTATTACGGGAAGAGGCAGGATAAGGGTCATCATTACAGGAAGGGGACAAAATATAGGACATACTTACAGGATGAGGGCCAGAAGGAAGAACATAATTACAGGATGGGGATATTATTACAGGATGGAGGACATTATTACAGGATAGGTGTCCTGTCGGAAGAAATTATTACAGGACAGGGGGGCCTAATTAAAGAAAGGGGTCAGGTCTGCGGACATTATTGCAGGTTGTGGGCCAGGACGGGAGACATTATCATTATAATAAGATAGTGGCCAGGATGGAGGTCATTATTACAGAGGCCTGTACATATAACCAATATGCTGGTGAGGGACCAGATCCAAATTTTGCACCAAGGCCCATAGGACTCTAGTTGTGCTACTGAATATGAGTGTCATTGTTACGTACACGTGAAAGTTTTTCTTAATATTTTTTTCTAAAAGCCAAGCCTCCTTTTTTCATACCCATTGTGAGTAAAGGTACCGTCACATTAAGCGACGCTGCAGCGATATAGACAACGATGCCGATCGCTGCAGCGTCGTTGTTTGGTCGCTGGAGAGCTGTCACACAGACAGCTCTCCAGCGACCAACTATGCCGAAGTCCCCGGGTAACCAGGGTAAACATCGGGTTACTAAGCGCAGGGCCGCGCTTAGTAACCCGATGTTTACCCTGGTTACCAGTGTAAATGTAAAAAAAACCAAACACTACATACTTACATTCCGGTGTCTGTCGCGTCCCCCGGCATCCGCTTCCCTGCACTGTGTAAGCGCCGGCCCTAAAGCAGAGCGGTGACGTCACCGCTGTGCTCTGCTTTACGGCCGGCAGGCGCTGACACAGTGTAGGGAAGCGGACGCCGGGGGACGCGACAGACATCAGAAGGTGAGTATGTAGTGTTTGGTTTTTTTTACATTTACACTGGTAACCAGGGTAAATATCGGGTTACTAAGCGCAGCCCTACGCTTAGTAACCCGATGTTTACCCTGGTTACCAGTGAAGACATCGCTGGATCGGTGTCACACACACCGATCCAGCGATGTCAGCGGGTGATCCAGCGACGAAATAAGGTGCTGGCCTTCTAGCTCCGACCAACGATATCACAGCAGGATCCTGATCGCTGCTGCGTTTCAAACACAACGATATCGCTATCCAGGACGCTGCAACGTCACGGATCGCTATCGTTATCGTTGTTAAGTTGTTCAGTGTGAAGGTACCTTTAGTTAGTTCCTGACTTGCCCTCAGGTCTGTGCCATTTACTGAAACAATGAGTAAGAAGGGCTTCCGGGAGGTTGCTTTACTGAACAACTTTAAATCAGCACCATTTCCACAGAATTGCTGCTTTTATCTTTGCACGTACATGCCCAGACAGTGACATAGATAGTGCTCAATAGAATAATTAAAGTTAATGCTGTAAACATTTATTTTCTCTGATTTTTCTCAGACACTTTTGAAAAGTAGGCAAGGTCCTGTAAAGCAAAGCTTGTGGCCAAGATGAAAGATTTCATACCCTATAATGTGCTTGTGACAGTCTGCTTTATCAGCGGTGTGAATGGAGAGTTGTCCAGAAATCAGGGTGCTTTTCTTTAACAATCATATCTTGTTAGTGCAGCACACATTAAATTCCATTAGAACAAGATAAAATTCATATTTTATTTGCAGACACGTTCACACCTTAGTCCAAGGCCAAAGTTGTATATGTTAAAAAAAATGTGTGAAAATGCATGCAAATATAATAGTATGCAGGTACTGAGTATGTCACCACGGAACAGACAGACCAACAGTTGAGGGGTTTAATAACAGGAATCAGGCTCTCCTCGCAGAGAGGAAGCAATGGGAAATAACTAGCAATAAAACAGTGCAAAAATATGGGAGTCAAACAATGCAACAGGAGTAAGCAAGATTTCTTGAGAAAAGAACACTTATCAGTCTGATGAGGACTTGCTTGAAGGGTCGTCTTCTCCAACGTAGGCGCCGAGAAACAGCGGCACTTGTCGTCCCTCTGTTGTCCATGGGCTGAGTAGTCTCTAGGAGCCTGCTGCCTGGGGTTTAGGGAGTTAATGTGGTATGCACAGGCTCTGAGTCTTTAGCTTTTACAGCACAGCCAGGAATCAGGGGCTCTGCACTGTTAAGTCTCTGTACCAGGAATCACAGTCTCTGTACTGATACCGCGGGGACCAGGGGGTCGAAGTCTCTGCACGGGCCAATGTCTCTACACGGGTCTCAAAGTGCCCCTCTCCAGTCAAAGCAGAGTCCGCTTTCAAGTACTCACAAGATGCAGTCTTTCTGGGCAGTCTCCCTGTATTTGTCCTCAGACCGGGAGCTCTCTCTCTCCCGGCACGCAGCTGCACCTTGCTCTGACCGCTGCTCATGCTGCTCTGTCCCTTGCTGTCCCTTTCAAGCTCTCTGCCCGCTTCCTTCCTGTCCCAGTCTCTAAGTCTGCCCCCTGGGGAACCTGCAGCACAGCTCAATGGTTCCAGGCACAGAGCCGAGAAGGTAACCGCCCCTAGACTCTTCTTGTGTTTCACCTCCTTACATTCCCCTCCTGTTTCTGCTCGCCATTCCACGGGTGAGATTTTCAGGAGTTCCTGTTGGCAATCTTCCAGTCCTTGCACAATCTACTGCCAGATGAACTCGTCCTGATTGCAGCGAACAGGGGGTACACCAGCCGTTGAACGTTCAGAGCGTCTCAAATCAGCAGGGGCGGTGGTGTCAACTGCTGTGGGAGGAGTCGAGGCTTCCTCCGATACATTGGTAGTTTCAGGCACCAGCCCTGTTCCTGGGTTCCCTGGGAGAGATTGGGAGTCTTCCTCGTCTTCCACATCTACATTGATCACTGGCGCAGCCGGTGGGGGCGCTGGAGCCAATTGGACTGATTCAGGATCTCGTGACAAACATGGACGCAACATATTCCTGTGCAGTGTGCGGGTGGGAGTCCCCTCTTCCGTTTTGGACTGGGCCTCATAAACGGGACCCCCGTTGCCGAGCCGCCGCTTCACTCGGTACGGCATTTTCTCCCACCGGTACTCTAGTTTGTTGTGTGGGTGCTTTTCCCTCACTAAGACTTGGTCTCCAGGCCGCAGGGCTGTCCCCTTTTGAGGAGCTACCTGGGGATGCTCCAATTCTTACAGCCGGTTCTGCACTAGACATTGAATTGTCCGCAGCCGACGACGATGTTCTTGAACCCAGGAGTACACCCCTGTCCGTGGGTAGTCCTCCTCGGGTTCCAGCGCCAGCTCTGCCAGCCCCTTCCTGGGTCGGCCAAAGAACAAAGAGTAGGGGGTGAATCCGGTGGTGCTGTGTTTCCGATTGTTATATGCCCACACCAATTCAGGGACGGACTCAGTCCACTTCGCCTTCTGGTCCTCTTCCAGGGTCCTCAGCATTTGAATCAGAGTGCGGTTAAATCTTTCACAAGCCCCATTCCCCTGTGGATGATAAGGGGTGGTCCGGGACTTATCGATTTTGTACAGCTGGTCAGCTGGTGCAGCTCCTCCATCACTCTTCCGAGGAAGCAGGCCCCTTGATCAGAATGGATGCGCTTGGGACACCCGTACACCTGTATGAAGTGTTTGCAGATTGCGTGAGCAGCAGGCTCGGCAGTCTGGTCCTGCGTGGGTGTCACTACAGCAAATTTAGTAAAGTCGTCTATCATCACTAAACAGTGCTCTTAGCCTTGGTGTGCTGGTCCAGTTGTCAAGTAATCTATTGCCAGTAGATCCATGGGGCCAGAAGACCTCACCGTCTCTGTGGGAGCTTGTTGTTCTAGTGGTTTGACCAGCTCACAACTTCTGCATTGCTGACATACTTTCTCCACAATGTTCCTTAAGTGGGGATGATAAAATAGGTGCTGGAACCACTGGAATGTTTTTTCTGGCCCAAAGTGTGCTCCTTTCTCATGTGCTTCCTTAGCCACCTGGTCTATCAAGGATGAGGGAATCACCATCTGCCATACAAGACTGAGTTCTGTTTGCAGGAATACCTTCCGGTACAGGATACCATCCCGCAACTGGAGCCTCTCCCACTGGCGTAGCATCTTCAGTACTTCAGGTGACATGGACCTCCTCTCGTGCCGATTGGGCATTTGTTCAGACATGACACACCTTCTCAACTGAGCTAGCTCCGGATCCTCCTGTTCAATTTCCCGTGCCGCTGCCACCGTCCTGGCAGTCTCTCCAAAACCTGGAACCTCCACATCTTCCAGTTCTTTATCCTGGCTGGGTGCTGGTTTGCGATAGTTTACTCGGGAGAGGGCATCCGCATGAACATTTTCAGCTCCTCTTTTATACGAAATTCTGTATTGGAACTTGGCCATTCGGGCTACCCAACGTTGTTCTAGGGCACCTAACTTGGCATTCTCGAGATGGGCCAACGGATTGTTATCAGTGCGTACATGAACTTCTGAGCCAGCCAGATATTCCGCGAACTTCTCAATCATTGCCCACACCAGCGCCAACAACTCCAGCTTAAATGAACTGTAGTTTTCTGGATTCCTTTCCGAGTCATGCAAAGACCGACTGGCGTATGCGATGACGCGCTCTTTCCCATCCTGCATCTGCGATAGTACAGCCCCGAGGCCCTGCAGGCTCCCATCAGTGTGCAAGATGAACGGTTGTGTGAAATCAGCGTAGGCCAGCACGGGGGCCTCTGTCAAAGCCTTCTTCAAAGCCAAGAATGCCTCCTCCTGACTCTTCCCCCACTGTATGTTCCAGTTTTTGGCGCAAGAGGGCACTCCCCTCAACAACTCCTGGAGTGGATTAGCAAGGCAGGTAAAGTCTTTTACAAAGCGTCTGAAGTATCCTGTGAGCCCCAGGAACGCACGAACATCTTTCACAGTTTTTGGAGTTGGCCACTCTTTTACCACAGCGATCTTCTCCTGGGAAGGCCTCACCCCCTCAGCGGAGACAACGTGTCCCAAGTATTCAATCTCGGTACAGAAGAGGTGACATTTCTGGGGTTCCACTTTCAAGCCATACTTCTGTAGCCGACTCAGAACTTGCTCTAGTCTCTGCAGATGCTCCTCAAAGGTGGGGGCAAAGACGATGATATCATCCAAGTAGATCAAAGTGGCTTCAAAGTTCTGGTCTCCCAGACATCTCTCCATGAGTCGCTGAAATGTTCCTGGGGCGTTTGCTAGGCCGAAGGGCATCCGGTCGAACTCATACAGTCCCATCGGAAGGATGAAAGCCGTCTTGGCTCGGTCTTGCTCAGACATGGGCACCTGCCAGTAGCCGCTGGCCAAGTCTAACGTGGAGAAATATCTGGCATGCCCTAGTGCCGTCAGGGACTTCTCTATCCTGGGCAGTGGGTACGAGTCCCGCACTGTGCAAGCGTTGCGCCGGCGATGGTCCACACAGAACCGCAAGGACCCGTCTTTCTTTCCCACCAAGACTATAGGGGCAGCCCACGGGCTCTGACTCTCGCGTATAACTTCCTTCTTCAGCATGTGTGACAGCATTCCCTTCACCTCCTGGTACATCTGTGGGGGTATTTGGCGGTACCGTTCTCCCAGACTCTTCTTGTGTTTCACCTCCTTACACAACCATTTTCATTAAAACTAGATTTTAGTGTTAAGGTTCTCCCACTTAACTTTTTGTATTTTGCCTTGTTGAATTTCATACATTTTTGTGATTATTCAGCTATACATTTCTGTGTGTGTTTTTTTTATTGTGTAGCAAAAACATGGCATGAAAGAGTCTAAGTTCCAGATATTGGTTCAAATCACTAGAGGAATAGTGATATTATGGCCAACACCCAGATCCAGGCTATTACCAAACCCGCCAATGCAAATAAGATAAATGCAGGGTGTAAAAGGCAACTTCTGCTGTCTGTTTGCAAATCTCGCACCTGATGTCTAAGGCTGCCGTAACACTAGCAGTATTTGGTCAGTATTTTACATCAGTACTTGTAAGCCAAAACTAGGAGTGGAACAATTAGGCCATGTTCACACTTTGCGGGTTTTACCGCGGATCCGCGGCGATTTTGATGCTACGTGTCCACAGCAGTTTCCATAGCGTTTCCATTTACATGTAAACCCTATGGAAACAGCAATCCGCTATGCACATGCTGCGGGAAAAACCGCGCAGAAACGCAGCGGTTTACAACCCGCAGCATGTCACTTCTTTGTGCAGAATCGCTGCGATTCTGCACTCATAGGAATGCATTGATCCGCTTACTTCCCGCATGGGGCTGTGCCCACGATGCGGGAAGTAAGCGGATAATGTGCAGATGGTACCCGGGGTGGAGGAGAGGAGACTCTCCTCCAGGCCCTGGGAACCATATTAGTGTAAAAAAAAAAAGAATTAAAATAATGATATACTCACCTCTCAACGCTGCACGCGGCCGTCCGGTATCAGGGTTGGTGTGCGAGCAGGACCTGCGGTGATGTCGCGGTCACATGACCGTGATGACTCCGCGGTCACATGACTGTGACGTCACGAAGGTCCTTCTCGCACAGCATCTTTGGAACCGGATCGCCGCGTGCAGGAAATCGGGACGTCAGAGGGTGAGTATAAACCATTTTTTATTATTTTTAACATTACTATTGATGCTGCATATTGCTGCATATGCAGCATCAATAGTATAGGAGTAAAACCCGCAGCGGAAACTGGAAGACAAACCGCGATAAATCTGCAGGGATAACCGCAGAGCACGCCGCAAAGTGTGCACATAGCCTTAGAGGAAAAGCATAATAGAAACACATCGCCACTTCTGTATTTATCACCCACTCCTGGTTTTGGCTTACAAATACTGATGTAAAATACTGACCAAATACTGATAGTGTGATGGCAGCCTAACTGTGAAGCTGCTTTCTATCTCAGGGCCTAAATGCTCTGGGATCATAACATGCTTAGCAAAAGCTTGCTCTCTGCAAATATGCTTGTGACTTTTGTCTTTTCATGTCAGTGTGCAATAAAGCTAGGTGTATGTTCCCCGGCTTCATACACTCACTACGCATGGACAGGGAGCATAGCTATGCTTTCAGTGTTCTTCTTCCAGATAGTCTCTTCGGCTACTCCGTGGACAGCAGATTACGTTGACACTATGTGCATCCCAGACATGCGAAGTCTGCCTATGAAGCCAGGGAATGTAGACTTGGTTTCATTGCACACTGACATGAAAGGACAAAAGTCGTGAACAAGCACAATATTTGCAAAGGACCGGCGGTCACTCAAACAAAGTTTCATGCCCACAGGAGAGTGATAACATGATTGGTGGGAAGACTATCCAAGCAGCGACTTCAGTCGCACTACACACGCGCCGACGTGAGGATTCCCTGCTGCATCCAGGCTACTCTATTGCTATTGGAACCTATAGAGACAGGATATACGTTTTTCCCTGCACCAGTATATTTGTTCTGATGAAGGTCCGGATGTGGACCGAAAACGTTCAACTTAAATTGCCTTTATGGATGCACATCAATAAAACTTTTTCTGCATATGACAATCCCTCAACCAGAGTGCCAAGTTTTATTTCATTTGGATTTCTAATCTGGGGAAACACACACCTCCTCGACTAACCTTGCAATAATTAGTATGTCAGATTTATTAGATAAACAAATTTATTAAATACACGTTTCTAAAATCCAGTCTTTTTTGTGACGATTTAAAACACCTTCAGCAGGGGGAGTGTAGAACGGGAAGAAAAAAATTGGACAACGGCCGTTTTGCTCTCCCTTGTGCTTCTACAGGTCCTGTTGATACTGGGAAGTGACGAGGCAGAACAAATACCCTATGGCAAATAGGGTCCTCCCCCATTTTTTTTTCCTCTCTCTCCTCCACCTCACTCCCTTACAATTCCCAATATACCTGTAACATACCTAGTGCAATAAATATATACAATTTCACATTTAAAATAGCATGATCGATACACAAATCCTCAAGGGACCAGAGCTTATAAATTCTTCAGAGAAATTCACGGAAATAACTTTTTTCAAAAAACTTTTTTCAATTTTTTCTTTCTGTCAAAAAAACCTTTTCACAAAAAAACAGACATGTCTAATTTATCATTGAAGCCTGTAGCTTCTAAAGCCCATGTACTCATTATCCACCTGGCTTCTCTTCTCAGGAGTAGTTTATGTAAATCTCCCCTTTGCGGTGGTGGAGTAACCCTTTACAAACCTGCAAAACGTAGGACACCTGAATCCCCTTCTTTTTGTTCTCTAATATGTTTAATAAGTCGTGGAACTTCTTTACCTGTACGAATTGAATTTACGTGTTCCCGAAATCTAACGAATAAAGGGCGAATATTTTTCCCAATATAAAAAAACCTACATGGGCAAAATAAAGCATAAACTACATAATTAGTCCTGCATGAAATAAAATCCCGTACAACATGATGAATGGAACCTATTTGCAAAGAATGACCTACAAGGTGTTGAGAACAAAAGGAGCAATGGCCACATTAAAAATTACCCTTAGAAGGTAACCAATGGTCCCCTGTTGGCCATTTCTGCTATATCTGAATCTTTTTCCAAGATATGCCAATTTTTCCTAATAGTCGTACAAATCTGTCTGTCCATTGGACCATACTTGAAGCAAAATACTAATCTCCTATCATCAGAATTTTTCTTTCTCCTCCTTTCATCATGTGTTATATCCCCCAAATTCTCTGATCTTTCTACGACTGTGCAGCGCCCCAGAGTCCTGGTCGTTGCAGTACTGTGGCTCCGCCGCTAAGGGGGGCTATGGTACGTCTGATGGCACTGAAGGAGTTCATCTGACCAGGTATCACAGACACCAATACATTTCACAGTCTGGCCTCCAGGGGGAGCTAAGGGTACTATTCATTAGGCCACTCCTCACAGTCTGGTAAAACTGGGGGTTAGGCAGGAAGTTAGAGAGAAAGCTGACTGGGTTGGAACCAGGCAACACCTTGTGGCAGAGGGTGTTGTAGGGGGAAGATTCGGTATAGTCCCTGTCAGGGGTGGGATCCTGACAGAGGCCTGGCAAATGGAGAGAAAGCTACGGGACCGCGCCTGCACTTCATAGCGGCGGTGCCCTAAGAAAGGATAAGAAGCGAGATTTATTGTGCTGAGAAACGAGATCAACGCAACAGGGAGAAATACCAGTAGGAGTCGTGCTGTTAGACCGAGGCAACATCCTACTGAGGCGTAAATAACCGGTGGCCGGAACGCCGAGGAAGTACAGAGCTCTAAGCATTACTTCAAACCAATGGCAGGACAGAGAGCTATAGGCTGGCTGTCTCACCTACATCACCTACGCAGACATAGGGGGCAACCTTTGGAGAGGGGCGACTCTAGGGTCCTGGAAGAGCTCCGAGCCTTCCCGTCATACGGGTGCGTCCTACCATAAGATCTGGGGGGCGAGAAGAAGAAGAACATCAGAATCGAGTTGTGAGGGAACACGAGAAACAGACACAACAGTTGTGGGGTACTATCCCGTAAGCACAGCAGGGGAGGACCACAACACACAAGCGCTAGAAGGAAGGCACAGATTTCCACCTGCAACGGGAACTCTGGAGGTGCCATCGGCCCGGCCGGACTTGCGCAGCCCGGTTAACCGTATTCCGGACTGAGGACCCAGAAGCCTTCAGTAAAGAGGTAAAGAGACTGCAACCTTGTGTCCTCGTTATTAACTGCGACCGGCACTACACCGCACCACTACCACCCACCACATCTATTATTGTACGCCCCTCAGCAGGGTCACGGACTGGGTCTAGCCACCGTGACAACCCCAGAGCAGAGACTCAGAGGCCCGGTACCGGGTACCCCTCGGCCCTGCGGCAGTGGGGGCGGTACAGCTGTATCTAACAATTCTTTGGGATACCCCCTTTCCCTAAGGCCCCTTTCACATACCAGTTTTTTGCCATCAGTCACAATCCGTTGGCTCGACGGATCCGTTGCAGATTGTGAAAAACTGATGCGACTGATTCGTTTTTTCGACAGATCCGACTAGCGGATCTGGCTAAATAAAATGGATCCGGCGGCAAAATTTTTTTCAAAATGCGACGGATTGTGACTGACCGCAAAAAACTAAGGTGTTAAAGGAGCCTTAACCTGTAATATAACTCAGCAGATTGTTTTTTAATACCTTCAACATTATTATTTACCCTCTTAAGTCTGAGAAACTTACGGTACTAAAAGGTAATGATTTTTTTACATGCAGGGGATGCGCACTATTATAATGTAGAAGGGAGTTCGTCAAGGTAGGCTTGCAATAAACTTCCGTGGTTATTGTACCCTGATTAATGTGAATTGTAACATCCAAAAACTCAAGGGAAAACCTCCAAAATTGGAAGTGAATTTCATGTTCATGTTGTTGGATAGATTGAGGAACTCCACGAATCCATGGAAATCCTCCCTGCTTCCATCCCACACCATGAACACGTCATCCACAAATCACGTATATTATTTGATATGTTTCAAAAAACTGTTTTGTTCAGAATAGACATATCTCTCTTTGAAAACTGCCAAAAAAAGATTAGCAATAGTGATGAGCGAGTATACTCGGTCCTCGAGATTTCCCGAACACGCTCGGGTGTCCTCCGTGTATTTGTAAGTACTCGGAGATTTAGTTTTCATTGCCGCAGCTGAATGATTTACATCTGTTAGCCAGCATAAGTACATGTGGGGATTCCCTAGCAACCAGGCAACCCACACATGTACTTATGCTGGCTAGCAGATGTAAATAATTTAGCTGCGGCGATGAAAACTAAATCTCTGAGTGCTTACAAATACTTGGAGGACACCCGAGCGTGCTTGGGAAATCTCGAGTACCGAGTATACTCGCTTATCACTAATTAGCAAACGTACATGCTGCTGGAGTTCCCATAGCAGTACCGGTTCTTTGGAGGTACCATTTGTCCATGAACTGAAAAGCATTATGTTTCAAAACAAATTCTAATCCCTCATAAATAAAATCAACAAAAATAGAAGTTTTGCCTGTGTTAGATAATACCTCTCTAACTGTTCTTACCCCTATATCCTGTGGTATTCTGGTGTAGAGACTCTCTACATCTATGGATACTAGATGGAAACCTTCCTGCCATGTGAAATCTTTCAAAGAGTCCAAAAAATCTTTTGTATCTTTTATATACGAGGGAACATCCTGTAATAATGGGCGAAGGAGCCAGTCCATCTATCGGGACAGGTGTTCTGTTAAGGATCCTATCCCTGATACAATGGGGGCATCCTGGTGGTAAAGTGCAGGATTTATGAATTTTAGGAATATGGTACCAATGCGGTTTACGGGGGAACTCCGTTAGCAGTTTTTCTCCCTTCTTTTTGGAAATGATCCCCATTTCCACATATTTCCTCAAAAAAGTGCGCAATTCATTTTTAAATTTAAACGTGGGGTCCTGTTGTAAAGTCTGATACGTAACCTCATCCAATAGCTGTTTAAAGGCTTCGGTAAGGTATTGGTCCCTAGTGTTGTGAATTAGACTTTTTTGGCTCCCTCTTGTGGTCACTAGTGATATGACTCTGGGATTGTCTTTCCTCAGTTTGGCACCCACCTGGGTCGGTAGTCCAGGGGTGTTGCTATATGAACTTCCTGAATTCTCTGTCTGGTGCCTGGCATCGTTGTAATCAGTCCTTTCTGTTTGCTCCTGTCTGCTGGTCCGGGTTCTTGCAAAATTAAGCTAAGTCTTGCTTCCTTGTCTTTTGGTTATTTGCATTGCTCTTATTTTTTGTCCAGCTTGTACTAAATGTGATTCCTGATTTTGCTGGAAGCTCTAGGGGGCTGGTATTCTCCCCCCGGGCTGTTAGGCGGTTCGGGGGTTCTTGAATATCCAGCGTGGAAATTTTGATAGGGTTTTTGCTGACCATATAAGTCATCTTACTATATTCTGCTATTAGTCAGTGGGCCTCTCTTTGCTAAATACCTAGTTCATTCTTACGTTTGTCTTTTCTTCTTACCTCACCGTTATTATTTGTTGGGGGCTTGTATCCAACTTTTGGGGTCTTTTCTCTGGAGGCAAGAAAGGTCTATCTTTTCCCTTCTAGGGTTAGTTAGTTCTCCGGCTGGCGCGAGACGTCTAGAACCAACGTAGGCACGTTCCCCGGCTGCTGCTATTTGTGGTGCTAGGATTAGATATACGGTCAGCCCAGTTACCACTGCCCTATGAGCTGGTTTTTTGTGTTTGCAGACTTGGTATTTATTTCTGAGACCCTCTGCCATTGGGGTCATAACAGTATGCCAGGCCGACATTGAATGTTTAATGCATTGCAGAAGTGGGATAATAAGAAAGGAAATTCTGAGTTTTTTTTTTTTTTTTTCTTTTCTTTTTTCCTCTCTTTCTTCCTCCCCTTTACCTCTGAGTGGCTTATGCTTGCTGCAGACATGAATGTCCAGACTTTGATTACAAGTGTGGATCAGCTTGCTGCTCGTGTGCAGAGCATACAAGATTTTGTTACCAGTAGTCCAATGTCTGAACCTAAAATACCTATTCCTGAACTGTTCTCTGGAGACCGATTTAAGTTTAGGAATTTCAGGAATAATTGTAAATTGTTTCTATCTCTGAGACCCCGTTCGTCTGGAGACTCAGCTCAGCAAGTTAAAATTGTTATCTCTTTCTTGCGGGGCGACCCTCAGGATTGGGCTTTCTCGCTAGCGCCAGGAGATCCGGCATTGGCGAATATTGATGCATTTTTTCTGGCGCTCGGATTGCTTTACGAGGAACCCAATCTTGAAATTCAGGCAGAAAAAGCCTTGCTGGCTATTTCTCAGGGCCAGGATGAAGCTGAAGTGTATTGCCAAAAATTTCGGAAATGGTCCGTGCTTACTCAGTGGAATGAGTGTGCTCTGGCCGCAAATTTCAGAAATGGCCTTTCTGAAGCCATTAAGAATGTGATGGTGGGTTTCTCCATTCCTACAAGTCTGAATGATTCCATGGCGCTGGCTATTCAAATTGATCGGCGTTTGCGGGAGCGCAGAACTGCTAATCCTCTGGTGGTGTTGTCTGAACAGACACCTGATTTAATGCAATGTGATAGAATTCAGACTAGAAATGAACGGAAAAATCATAGACGTCAGAATGGGTTGTGTTTTTACTGTGGTGATTCTACACATGTTATATCAGCATGCTCTAAACGCCTAACAAGGGTTGTTAGCCCTGTCGCCATTGTTAATTTGCAACCTAAATTTATTTTGTCTGTGACTTTAATTTGCTCATTGTCTTCCTACCCTGTTATGGCGTTTGTGGATTCAGGTGCTGCCCTGAGTCTTATGGATCTGTCATTTGCCAGGCGCTGTGGTTTTGTTCTTGAGCCATTGGTAAATCCTATCCCTCTTAGAGGTATTGATGCTACGCCATTAGCAGAAAATAAACCGCAGTTTTGGACACAGGTAACCATGTGTATGACTCCTGAACATCAGGAGGTGATTCGTTTTCTTGTTCTGCATAAAATGCATGATTTGGTCGTTTTGGGTCTACCATGGTTACAGACCCATAATCCAGTCTTGGATTGGAAGGCAATGTCTGTGTCAAGTTGGGGCTGTCAGGGAATTCATGGTGATTCCCCGCCGGTGTCTATTGCTTCCTCTACTCCTTCGGAAGTTCCTGAGTATTTGTCTGATTTTCAGGATGTATTCAGCGAGTCCAGGTCCAGTGCTCTGCCTCCTCATAGGGACTGTGACTGCGCTATAGATTTGATTCCAGGTAGTAAATTTCCTAAGGGAAGACTATTTAATCTGTCTGTACCTGAGCATACCGCAATGCGTTCGTATATCAAGGAATCTCTGGAGAAGGGGCATATCCGTCCATCCTCTTCCCCTCTTGGTGCGGGATTCTTTTTTGTGGCCAAGAAGGACGGATCTTTGAGACCTTGTATTGACTATCGGCTTCTGAATAAAATCACTGTTAAATTTCAGTATCCTTTGCCTCTGTTGTCGGACTTGTTTGCCCGGATTAAAGGTGCCAAGTGGTTCACCAAGATAGATCTTCATGGTGCGTACAACCTTGTGCGCATTAAGCAGGGAGATGAATGGAAAACTGCATTTAATACGCCCGAAGGTCATTTTGAGTACTTGGTGATGCCTTTTGGGCTCTCTAATGCTCCTTCAGTGTTTCAGTCCTTTATGCATGATATTTTCCGGAAGTATCTGGATAAATTTATGATTGTTTATCTGGATGATATTCTGTTTTTTTCTGATGATTGGGACTCGCATGTAGAGCAGGTCAGGATGGTGTTTCAGGTCTTGCGTGAGAATGCTTTGTTTGTTAAGGGTTCAAAGTGTCTCTTTGGAGTACAGAAGGTTCCCTTTTTGGGTTTTATTTTTTCCCCTTCTGCGGTGGAGATGGACCCAGTCAAGGTCCGAGCTATTCATGATTGGACTCAACCCACGTCAGTTAAGAGTCTTCAGAAGTTCTTGGGTTTTGCTAACTTCTACCGTCGTTTTATCGCTAATTTTTCTAGCGTTGTTAAACCTTTGACGGATATGACCAAGAAAGGTTCTGATGTTGCTAACTGGGCTCCTGCAGCCGTGGAAGCTTTCCAAGAGTTGAAGCGCCGGTTTACTTCAGCGCCTGTTTTGTGCCAGCCTGATGTCTCACTTCCCTTTCAGGTTGAAGTGGATGCTTCTGAGATTGGGGCAGGGGCCGTTTTGTCGCAGAGAGGCCCTGGTTGCTCTGTAATGAGACCATGTGCTTTTTTCTCTAGGAAGTTTTCGCCTGCTGAGCGGAATTATGATGTTGGCAATCGGGAGTTGCTGGCCATGAATTGGGCATTTGAGGAGTGGCGTCATTGGCTCGAGGGTGCTAAGCATCGTGTGGTGGTCTTGACTGATCACAAAAATCTGATGTATCTCGAGTCTGCTAAACGCCTGAATCCTAGACAGGCCCGTTGGTCATTGTTTTTCTCCCGTTTTGACTTTGTGGTCTCGTATTTACCAGGTTCAAAGAATGTGAAGGCTGATGCTCTTTCAAGGAGCTTTGTGCCTGACTCTCCTGGAGTCGCAGAACCAGTTGGTATTCTTAAAGAGGGAGTAATCTTGTCAGCCATTTCTCCGGATTTGCGACGTGTGTTGCAGAGATTTCAGGCTGGTAGACCTGACTCTTGTCCACCTGACAGACTGTTTGTTCCTGATAAGTGGACCAGCAGAGTCATTTCCGAGGTTCATTCCTCGGTGTTGGCAGGGCATCCGGGAATTTTTGGCACCAGAGATTTGGTGGCTAGGTCCTTTTGGTGGCCTTCCTTGTCACGGGATGTGCGGTCATTTGTGCAGTCCTGTGGGATTTGTGCTCGAGCTAAGCCTTGCTGTTCTCGTGCCAGCGGGTTGCTCTTGCCCTTGCCTGTCCCGAAGAGGCCTTGGACACACATTTCCATGGATTTCATTTCAGATCTTCCGGTGTCTCAGGGTATGTCTGTCATCTGGGTGGTATGTGATCGCTTTTCCAAGATGGTCCATTTGGTATCTTTGCCTAAGCTGCCTTCCTCTTCCGATCTGGTTCCTTTGTTCTTTCAGAATGTGGTTCGTTTACACGGCATTCCTGAGAATATCGTGTTTGACAGAGGATCCCAGTTTGTTTCCAGGTTCTGGCGATCCTTTTGTGCTAAGATGGGCATTGATTTGTCATTTTCGTCTGCCTTTCATCCTCAGACTAATGGACAAACGGAACGAACTAATCAGACTCTGGAGGCTTATTTGAGGTGTTTTGTTTCTGCAGATCAGGATGATTGGGTGACCTTCTTGCCGTTGGCTGAGTTTGCCCTTAATAATCGGGCTAGTTCCGCTACTTTGGTTTCGCCATTTTTCTGCAACTCTGGTTTCCATCCTCGTTTTTCCTCGGGACATGTGGAGCCTTCTGACTGTCCTGGGGTAGATTCTGTGGTGGATGGGTTGCAGCAGATTTGGAATCATGTGGTGGACAACTTAAAGTTGTCACAGGAGAAGGCTCAGCGTTTTGCCAACCGCCGCCGCGGTGTGGGTCCCCGACTTCGTGTTGGGGATTTGGTATGGCTGTCTTCTCGATTTGTTCCTATGAAGGTCTCCTCTCCTAAATTTAAGCCTCGCTTCATCGGTCCTTACAAGATATTGGAGATCCTTAGTCCTGTGTCCTTTCGCTTGGATCTTCCGGTGTCGTTTGCCATTCACAACGTGTTCCATAGGTCTTTGTTGCGGCGGTACGTTGTACCTGTGGTTCCTTCTGTTGAGCCTCCTGCTCCGGTGTTGGTTGAGGGCGAGTTGGAGTACGTGGTGGAGAAGATCTTGGATTCTCGTCTCTCCAGGCGGAGGCTTCAGTATCTGGTCAAGTGGAAGGGCTATGGTCAGGAGGATAATTCCTGGGTGGTTGCCTCTGATGTGCATGCGGCCGATTTAGTTTGTGCCTTTCACGCTGCTCATCCTGGTCGCCCTGGTGGTCTTGGTGAGGGTTCGGTGACCCCTCCTTAAAGGGGGGGTACTGTTGTGAATTAGACTTTTTTGGCTCCCTCTTGTGGTCACTAGTGATATGACTCTGGGATTGTCTTTCCTCAGTTTGGCACCCACCTGGGTCGTTAGTCCAGGGGTGTTGCTATATGAACTTCCTGAATTCTCTGTCTGGTGCCTGGCATCGTTGTAATCAGTCCTTTCTTTGCTCCTGTCTGCTGGTCCGAGTTCTTGCAAAATTAAGCTAAGTCTTGCTTCCTTGTCTTTTGGTTATTTGCATTGCTCTTATTTTTTGTCCAGCTTGTACTAAATGTGATTCCTGATTTTGCTGGAAGCTCTAGGGGGCTGGTATTCTCCCCCCGGGCCGTTAGACGGTTCGGGGGTTCTTGAATATCCAGCGTGGAAATTTTGATAGGGTTTTTGCTGACCGTATAAGTCATCTTACTATATTCTGCTATTAGTCAGTGGGCCTCTCTTTGCTAAATTCCTAGTTCATTCTTACGTTTGTCTTTTCTTCTTACCTCACCGTTATTATTTGTTGGGGGCTTGTATCCAACTTTTGGGGTCTTTTCTCTGGAGGCAAGAAAGGTCTATCTTTTCCCTTCTAGGGTTAGTTAGTTCTCCGGCTGGCGCGAGACGTCTAGAACCAACGTAGGCACGTTCCCCGGCTGCTGCTATTTGTGGTGCTAGGATTAGATATACGGTCAGCCCAGTTACCACTGCCCTATGAGCTGGTTTTTGTGTTTGCAGACTTGGTATTTATTTCTGAGACCCTCTGACATTGGGGTCATAACACCCTAGACAGCAAAACTGTATTCCCGCCTTTATCGGCGGCTTTGACGACCGTGTCTGACCAACCCTTTATTTCCATCAAAGCCTGTTTCTCCTGCAAAGTTAAATTAGAGGGTAATCTTTGATATATCTGCACCTTTATATCTTTGACTTCTTGAGCCTCAAATAAATCAATCACATTCACTGGAGATACCTGTGGCATATAAGAGGATTTTACTCCTCCTGTGAAGGGGAAAAATCTTTTTCCTGCTGTATTATATTTTTCTCACTCACATGTGGAGTAGTTAATTCCGATAGTAACGTTGCATCATCTCTTGTGTCAGTTAGGGAATTAGAACTGCCATAAATCCTAAGGGACCCACTGTGCATGGACAATCCCTTTCTAACTGCAAATCTGTTGCTACTTTGGTGGAAGCAAAAGATTTATAAAGATGGATTTTCCTGATAGCTGAAGATGTTTTAAATCATCACAATAAAGATTGGATTTTAGAAACGGTGAGTGCCACCCTTTTTTCTCTTCAGTATATGGATAGTTTACCTAGGGGCGGTTTCACGATTCCAGATGTTTCTGGTACCAGAAAAATTGGTACCGGAGATATCTGTGTCTATGTGCTCACCTGGTACATCCGTGCGGCAGCTCTGTGCCGCCCGTGTGTCGCATCATGACCACACGGACGGCCGCCGGAAGCAGCACTACAGTAAGCGCTGTCCCCTGCTTGTGGTTCTGAACGCAGCTTTCATCCATTGTCCCCTGCTCTGCTGGCAGCAGCACGAGCAAGGGACATTGAATGAAAGAAAACCTTGACATGCGGCCCCCCCTATATCGTCGAACCAACCCTGCAAAACTCACAGGTGCGGGCTGCTATTCTCAGGCTGGTTAGGGACCATGGATATGGGCCCCCCAGCCTTAAAAAAGCAGCCCGTAGCTTCCCAGAAAAGGCGCATTTATTAGATGCACCAATTCTGGAGCTTTGCCCGATTCTTCCTACTGCCCTGTAGCATTGGCATATGGGGTAATAAAGGGTTAATGTCACCTTGCTATTGTAAGGTGAAATTAAGCCGGCTTAGTAATGGGGAGGTGTCAATAAGACACCTATCCATTACTAATTCCACAGTTGTTAAAGAGTTAATAAAACACACACACAGTAAGAAAAAAGTATTTTCATGAAACAATGAAACACACAGGATTTTAATATTTTTATCGCACACTCAATCCAAGCAAAGCCCTCGTTCTCCTGTAAAAAAATCCAAAATAAATAAGCAACAATATCCCATACCTGTCCACCGTACAGTCAAGTCCCACGCAGTAATCCATATCTGGGGCATTTACATTTTACAACCGGGAGCGCTGCTAATGCGGCCGCTCCCGGTTGTAAATGACTGCGGAATGAATGAAATGAAGGGAGCAGAGCTTTGGTGACTAGTGGTGCCGTCACCGAAGCTGCGCCCCTGGCCGCATGAACTCAAATTAACTCTTGAGCATGGGAAAGTTTCTGAATATTTTTCCACGCTCAAGAGTTCATGTGAGATCATGCCGCCATTTGTTCTCATGGCGATTGCAGATGCAGATTGTCGATTTTTCGCCATTGACGTTGGCTCATTTGGACGAGGTAATGACTCACAGACTTTCAAAAACTCTGACATGGGACAACGATTGTATGGGAATGATTTTAATTTTCCACCACCACCACAACCTCTTCCTAACATTGAAGGACCTCCAATGCCGTTTGTTATTGTTGGGGATGAGGCCTTTCAATTGTGTGCCAACCTAATTAAACCGTACTCAAGTCTGGACTTGATTCACACAAAAAGGATATTCAACTACCGACTGACAAGGGCATGAAGAACTGTGGAGTGTGCCTTTGGTTTGCTGGCATCTAAATGGCGCATTTTGGGAAAACCAATCAATCTTACAATAGAGACAATTGATGAAGTTGTGAAAGCGTGTGTTCTTCTGCATAACTACATCCTGTCAAAAGAGTAACCCCACTTTGAACTTGCGGAAACTTAATACCACATTGCAGGATTACCAACATCCAACTGAGGACTACAGTAGAAGTTGCCCAAATGAGGGATACATTTGCAGCCTATTTTGTATCTGATATTGGACGTGTGTCATGGCAAGATGAAATGGTTTAACCTGTAAATAAAATGTACCTGTAATGTTGTGTACCTGTAATGTTATTTACCTGTAATGTTATGTACCGGTAATGTTTTCTGACTCTAATAATAACAACTTGAATGTAACTTGTATAATAAACACCTTAACTGTTACACCTGTTCATACTTCACTCAACAATACGCACATGGTTAAATAAAGAGATAAAGAAAACACAGTGAGACCGGTATTGTGAATCAAGACAAATTTTTCTAACAAAAATAAAAAATTTACAATTTTTTTAAAAAAAGCAAAAAATGATTTAATGAATATTTACTTTCGGGGTCTGTGGGAGGGAGTAACATGGTGGACCAGGGGGGTGTTGGGCTGTGATGATAGGTTAGGAGTGGTTGGGGAAGTTGTAACAGGGGAAGTGCAAGACAATTGGAGGATTGGGTCAGACACATTGGGCAAAGAGGTCACAGGAGTGGAAAACAAGTTGGAAAAGATTGACACATTGGAAGGGAAAGAACCAAGGGAAGGTGTGGACAGACTAGAAAACACAGACACATTAGGAGGTGAGGGTTGAAGGGGGGTGTATTTTTTTCCTGGATTTTCTCCTCCGGGACTTTGGTTTTGCCGCTTGCTTTTCCTGGTGCTGCGTTGTGGTGTAGTAGACGTGTGAGCTGCTGCACTCGGCTTGATGGTGTAACATGATGGCTGGGCTGCTTCTCTCGGCTGCGTGGTGGTGGATGTGGATGGCTGGGCTGCTGCACTCAGCTGCATGGTGAAGCCGGGTATTCCTGGAAATGTCGTAATGTCCAGCGGTGGTGGTGGTAGATAAGTCCCTTGACGAGTCGTTGCTGGCTGATTCTGCCACAGCTGCTGTCCTGGAGCTTGTTGCCCTGTAGGGAATGAACTTTGTGCCTGCTGCTGATATCGGGACCGCTGCATGGCCTCGGTATAAGCATCCAGACAGGCCTTCATCACAAACAGCTGGAGATCAGGACTAAGGTTTTCCGTCACGCCCGATTCTATAGTGGAAAAATAATGTTGCGCCAGTCTACTAAGGTCGCCTTCCAGGCGGTCAAGGCATTTGTGGACTTCCTGGACACGTGTGTTCACATGAGTGAACCCACTCTCCATTCTATGGACCTTCATCCCAGCCTGGAAGACCGAGCTTAAGTGAATAAACTCGGGCATGACTGACCCCTCCCATGCCCTCTGCCGCTAGCGAGCAGACCCAAGAAAAGTAGTGGCAGAGGGCTGGGAGAGGGGAAAACCAGAAGGACCGGCTTCCTGTTCCCCCGCTTGTGAAGCCTGCCTGGCTGCTCCATCGCTGGTGGATGATTGGGATGGTGCCAGTTCGTTGGCTGGTCGATGAGGGCAGCTCCAACAGAAGATGATCCAGGTTCTGTGTGGAAATGAAATAAAAAAACATTATTAAAAAACAAAAAATTTAAATAATAGTAAAAGAAAACACAAAAGATTCTCACGTTTGCTGAGCAACCCCTGGCTTCAGAAAAGAAAGCTGGTTGTGGTATTTGTATTTTCTGATTTTTCGAGCTGCACCACTTCGAACGTGAAACTCCTCTCTCATGTCCTTATTGAAGCGATCCTTCAACAAACTTTTCCTCTCTTCTCTGTGAAGGGGGAAGAAAAAAAATTGTTAAAAGACAGCAAAATTTAAAGAAAAACAGACGTGTCCATAATTGCTATACTTACAAAAATCTTTTCTGACTTTTGGCGTTGCATGGTCCCAATCATCCAGCAGCGATATGGCCACTTCTTCCCAGAGTCGTCAGATCAAGACTGAGTCGGAATGATTCTGATCATGGGGGTCCCACAACGCTGCTTGGTCTTGCACAGCTTGAATAAGTAAATCTTTATCTATGTCACATTGTGAAACCTATAGATGAAATACAATAAAATAAAATAATTAAAATTAAATTCAATTACAACTCTGATAAAGGATACTTACACCCCGTCTTTCCTCCTCTGCAACTTGAGGCCGACGACCCTGGGAAGAATCATTTCCACTTGACTGCTCCTGCTCTTCCTGACTGTCAGGAAGCTGCAAAGAAAATACATCATTAACACATGTATAGTATTGCCAGTCAATACATACCAATCAGTCTATCAAATGTGATTACATAATCTGTGTCATGTCCTGTCTGTGAAGCCTCATTGGAAGACATCTTGGAATCAGAGGCAGCAGTCAAATGAAACACTAGAGAAAAGAAAAAATATACTTGTTTTAGGACACACAATGTAGGCCAAAAGAAAAAAGGGACTCATATACAGTTATATGAAAAAGTTTGGGCACCCCTATTAATCTTAAGCTTAATGTTTTATAAAAATTGTTTTTTTTGCAATATATCTAATAACTGTTGGACACAGTAATGTTTCTGCCTTGAAATGAGGTTTATTGTACTAACAGAAAATGTGCAATCTGCATTCAAACAAAATTTGACAGGTGCGTAAGTATGGGCACCCTTATCATTTTCGTGTTTTAAATACTCCTACCTACTTTTTACTGACTTACTAAAGCACTTATTTTGGTTTTTTAACCTCATTGAGCTTTGAACTTCATAGCCAGGTGTATGCAATCATGAGAAAAGCTACTTAACGTGGCCACTTGCAAGTTGTTCTCTTGTTTGAATCTCCTCTGAAGAGTGGCATCATGGGCTCCTCAAAACAACTGTCAAATGATCTGAAAACAAAGATTGTTCAACATAGTTGTTCAGGGGAAGGATACAAAAAGCTGTCTCAGAGATTTAACCTGTCAATTTCCACTGTGAGGAACATAGTAAGGAAATGGAAGAACACAGGTACAGTTCTTGTTAGGGCCAGAAGTGGCAGGCCAAAAAAAACATCAGAAAGGCAGAGAAGAAGAATGGTGAGATCAGTCAAGGACAATCCTCAGATCACCTCCAGAGAGCTGCAGCATCAACTTGCTGCAGATGGTGTCACTGTGCATCGGTCAACTATACAACGCACTTTGCACAAGGAGAAGCTGTATGGGAGAGTGATGTGAAAGAAGCCGTTTCTGCAAGCACCCCACAGAGTTGGCTGAGGTATGCATAAGCACATTTGGAGAAGCTAATTTCTTTTTGGAAGAAGGTCCTGTGGACTGATGAAACCAAGATTGAGTTGTTTGGTCATACAAAAAGGCGTTATGCATGGCGGCCAAAAACCACAGCATTCCAAGAAAAACACTTGCTACCCACAGTAAAATTTGGTGGAGGTTCCATCATGCTTTGGGGCTGTGTGGCCAATGCCGGCAGCGGGAATCTTGTTAAAGTTGAGGGACGCATGGATTCCTCTCAGTATCAGCAGATTCTTGACAATAATGTTCATGAATCAGTGACAAAGTTGAAGTTACGCAAGGGATGGATCTTTCAGCAAGACAATGATCCAAAACACCGCTCCAAATCTACTCAGGAATTCATGCAGAGGAACAATTACACTGTTCTGGAATGGCCATCCCAGTCCCCAGACCTGAATATCATTGAACATCTGTGGGATCATTTGAAGAGGGCTGACAATGCTCGGCGACCATCAAACTTAACTGAACTGGAATTGTTTTGTAAAGAGGAATGGTCAAAAATACCTTCATCCAGGATCCAGGAACTCATTAAAAGCTACAAGAAGCGACTAGAGGCTGTTATTTTTGCGAAAGGAGGATCTACTAAATATTAATGTCACTTTTCTGGTGAGGTGCCCATACTTATGCACCTGTCAAATTTTGTTTAAATGCAGATTGAACATTTTCTGTTAGTACAATAAACCACATTTCAAGGCAGAAACATTACTGTGTCCAACAGTTATTAGATATATGAAACTGAAATAGCTGTTGCAAAAAATTTTGCAAACTTTTTCATATAACTGTACTTATATTACAGGCAGTAGTCCAACCACACATCAGGCAGGCACCACACAACAGGAACTGCAGCATAGCACCAGGACGGACTGAAGAACAGCACTAGGACAGCAGCATCAGGACCAAATCAGCAGCACTGGGACCAAGACAGCAGCAGCGGGACCAAGACAGCAGCACCAGGACAGCAGCACCTAATCTACAAGGAATGGAAAAAAAAATCTGTACAGAGTGCAAAGACAGAAAGATATTTTCAAATCTTCTATACTTACATAAACGGCAGCATCAGGACCCAGACAGCAGCACCAGGACCAAGAAATCAGCACCGGGACAAAGATATCAATATCGGGACCAAGACAGCAGCACTGGGACCAAGACAGCAGCACCGGGATGGCAGCAACAAACAGTCTAGAAGCAACAGAAAAAAACCATAAGTACAGAGTACAGAATGCAGTGAGAGACAGACAGACATTTTCAAAGCTTCTAAACTTACATCCAGAGTCTTCTGCCTTCATCCAATGTCCTGTGCCCACATCCAGAGTCTTCTGCCTTCATCCAATGTCCTGTGCCCACATCAAGAGTCTTGAGAGTAATGGACTACCTGTCTCCACACCCCTTTTATACATCAGTGAATTTGCAGGTGGTAACATAGTTTCTCTTACCCCCATGACGGCACCACGGAGAGAGGGATCCGCCCTCAGGGACAGGAAACCCACAGGTTAAAAAGGCGGGACCTCTCCTCCACCTCAATTCGGTTTCCTGTCTCTGACGGGGAACCCACAGCTTACCATGTCGTCGCAGGATGCCAGGGTCCATCGGGCCGAGTACAGACAACGGGGGGCCCTGCCACGGTCACGGGTGGATATCCTCCCTGAAGACACATCCGGGGTCGGCGGGCCCTGTGGGCATGTGTGGAGAGGGGGCAGTGAAGGGGACCGAGTCTGCCTCCTATCTTTTTCCTTTTTACAACAGCCGGTAATAGGTAGCGGCGGCTACCTGGAGTAATTCCGCCGGTCTGAGGTACTCATAGGAGGAGGTGACGCCGGTCACCGACAGGAGGCTCCAAGACAGGGTAGCAGCGGCGGCTGCGGCAACCCCTCCGTCCCTCCTGTGAGCCAGCAGCGCGCGCGAGGTCCGGCGTATCTTACTGCGCAGGCGCGGGGGTCACTTCCGGGGCGGCGCAAGGTACCTCTGGGTAAACCGGATGTCGCCTTGCACCGCACACTATGGATAAAACGGCGGGGAATTTTGAATACCGCTGCTCAAACAGCACCACTATGAGTGGAATAGAGCAGTCGGTGGAAGAAACTCCGCAATCGTCAGTGAGGAAGGACCCGCAAGAGCGCCGTTTTTCGCAGAAAGGGAAGCCTTCGCAGCGCAGCAGTTCAGGATCCCAACGCAGCAGGGGCTCCAGTGGATCCAGGAGGAAAACTGTGGTTCAAATGGAGGAGGCGTCCCCAAGACCAGAGCCGGTATCTTCCTCACGTTAGGAGGGTAAGTGACCTCCGTGAAAGTATATATTCTAAATAGGGGTTTATTGTGTTTTCTTAGGGAAAGAAATGCCAGATGAAAACCAAGCATAAAGTATGCCCGCTCTGCTCGGCAGATTTGCCAGATATATGGGCCAAAAAGCTTTGTGCTTTATGCATAGAGAACACCATAAGTGAGGAGACGCCAAGATTTACGTCTGAGCTTAAAAACTTGATTAAAACCCAAGTGGCGGATGCGCTGAAAAGCGTAAAAAGCCGAAAGAGGAAACGCAAAGAGAAAACCCCAGATTATAGTTCCAGTGAGGAAGATAGCATACACGGTGATTCTGATAGCTCTACAGCCTCAGCGTCATCCTCCGCATCTTCAGAAGGCGGCCGCAACTGTTTCCCAATTGAAGAAACGGATGCGCTGATAAAAATGGTTAGAGCAACCATGGGTCTGGCAGACACTCGTGCTAAAAAATCTGTGCAAGATCTTATGTTTAGTGGCTTGGAGCAAAGGAAACATAGAGTGTTTCCATTAAACGAAAAAATACAGGCCCTAATAAAGAAGGAGTGGAAAAGGCCAGATAAAAAAGTACTGTTAACCCCTAAGAGGAAATACCCATTCGATGACCCAGCCTGTGCCTCCTGGGGAAAAGCGCCAAAATTAGATGTCGCTATTGCGAAAGCTTCAAAGAAATTCGCTTTGCCCTTTGAGGACATGGGAACCCTCAAGGATCCTATGGATAAGAGGGCCGATGTCTTCTTAAAAGGATCCTGGGAAGCCGCTAGCGGGGGATTGAAACCCGGGATAGCTGCTACATGCACGGCTAGAGCGCTAATGGTTTGGCTGGATCACCTGGAGACTCAATTAAAAAATAAAACACCAAGGGAGTCTATATTGGACTCCGTGTCAGCTATGAGAGGGGCAGCGGCATATCTAGCAGATGCCTCTATAGACTCTGTAAGGCTGACAGCAAGATCAGCTTCATTCTCAAATGCAGCCAGAAGAGCACTATGGCTGAAGTGCTGGCCGGGTGACTTGCAAACTAAAGCGAAGCTATGCTCCATACCGTGCGAAGGTGAATTTTTATTCGGACCCACCCTAGATGACGTCCTCGAGAAGGCTGTAGATAAGAAGAAAGCCTTTCCTGGGTTTCCAAATCAATCTTATAAGCGGCCCTTTCGAGGGAAGAAATTTATGCAAAGACGCCCCCCAAAAAACCAAAAGGAGGGGTGGGAAGACAAAAAATTCAAAAGAGGGGGCTTCATGTTTAACAAACCAGACAATAAAAAACAGCCACAATGAAGGTGCGCCCCAGGTAGGAGGGAGACTGGCCTACTTTCTCCAAACCTGGGAAAAAATTTCTGGAAGTATTTGGACTCTAAGCATAATAGAGACGGGCCTGAAGCTGAAGTTTCACACAAGACCACACAATCAATTTGTGATAACGCCACAAAGGAAGTCGGAAGTAGAACAACTGAGCATCCAGAAAGAAGTCCTCAGTCTTCTGGAAAAGAAAGTTCTGCAGGAAGTTCCACAACAGGAGGAAACGACGGGGTTCTACTCTCCACTTTTTCTTCGAACAAAGCCGGATGGAACTTTCAGAGTAATAATAAATTTAAAGAAATTGAACAAATACCTGGTGATAGAAAAATTCAAAATGGAAACAATAAAAACATGTGTCAGATCCCTTCACCCGTCTTGTTTCATGACTGTTATAGACCTAAAAGACGCATATTATCATGTGCCAATCCATCCGGATTTCCAAAAGTACCTCAGAGTGGCGGTATTGATACAAGGGAAACTAAAACATTATCAATACAGAGCACTTCCGTTTGGCCTAGCCATTGCCCCGAGGGTGTTTACAAAACTAATGGCAGAAGTAATGGCCCACATAAGGGAACAAGACGTATTGATTGTCCCTTATCTAGACGACCTCCTAGTGATGGGCAGATCCCCTCTACATTGCAGTCAGCAACTAGACAGAGTGATGTCAGCCCTATTAAACCTAGGATGGTTATTGAATCTGGAAAAATCCAGGCTTATCCCAACACAAGTGCAACAGTACTTAGGGATAATAATAGACTCAACAAAACAAGAATGCCGTCTTCCGGAAATGAAAGTATCCAACATGATACGTCTAGTGGATCATTTGAGTCACTCTCCGCTGGTCACTTTGAGGAAAGCAATGTCCATACTAGGGTCAATGACAGCTTGCATCCCAGCAGTTCAATGGGCTCAGGGCCACTCCAGAGATCTACAGTGGGAGATATTAGAGGCGGAATCCCACTCAAAATAAATTTAGAGAAGCAATTAAAAATATCCTCTCGAACAAAAGCTTCCCTGGCTTGGTGGACAGATCCGTCCAACCTCAGAAGGGGGGTTCCATGGGTATGGCCGGTTTCAGTAATCCTGACCACAGACGCAAGCCCTTGGGGGTGGGGAGCCCACCTAAACAGCCAAATTGCTCAAGGTCCTTGGTCAAGGGAAGAGAAGTCCCTCACTTCAAACATGAAAGAACTTTTGGCGGTAGAGTACGCCCTCAATCACTTTTTAGCCTCCCTCCGTTCCCATCACGTGAGAGTGCTGACAGACAACAGGGTAGTAGTGGCGTACTTAAATCATCAAGGGGGGACAAGGTATCAATCCCTGATGAAAGCGACAAACTCCATCCTGTCACGAACAGAAGCCAACCTATCTTCCCTGACAGCCCTTCACATCAAAGGGTCAGAGAATCAGACTGCCGATTTCTTGAGCAGAACACAATTAAAACAGGGGGAATGGGAGTTAAACACGGAAATATTCAATCACATAGTGGATCTGTGGGGGGCCCCGGATATAGATTTATTTGCAAACAATCAAAACCGGAAAAATGAAGGCCTTCTGCTCAATAGATCCACGGGGGAGTCCAGTGGCTCTAGACGCATTTCTAATTCCCTGGCATTTCCAACTAGCTTATGTTTTTCCTCCGATAGCTCTAATTCCCTTAGTCCTGAAGAAGATCAGGGAGGACAGAGCCAGAGTGATCATGATTGCCCCGTTCTGGCCAAAAAGAATATGGTTCCCATGGCTACGCCTAATGTCCATATCAGACCCTTGGGTACTCCCAGATGTCCCAGACCTTCTGCACCAGGGGCCGGTGAATCATCCACAAATAAAAAACTTACATATGACGGCCTGGCATTTGAAAGGGAACTTTTAATAAAAAGGGGGTTTTCTTCAAATTTAATTTCAACTCTACTAGCCAGTAGAAAACCGATAACTACCAAGGCATACGGCAAAGTCTGGAAAAAATTCCTCTCCAGCTCAGGGGTTAACCTGTCGGAAGAAATCCCAATTCAGGAAGTACTAGAATTCCTGCAAAAAGGGTTAGAAAAAGGTTTAGCAACAAGCACCCTAAAAGTTCAAATCGCAGCATTAGGCGCCCTTTATAACCAGGACTTGGCGGGTAATCACTGGGTAAAAAGGTTCATAAAAGCTGCAACTAGGTCCAGACCGATCACACATCTCACTGCACCTCCCTGGGATCTGAACCTAGTCCTTTCGGCACTAACTAAAGCACCTTTTGAACCCTTATCACAGGCTTCCTTAAAAATACTTTCCCTTAAAACCTCTCTGTTGGTGGCCCTAACTTCAGCTCGCAGAATCAGTGATTTGCAGGCCTTGTCAGCTTACCCACCTCTAACCCAAATATTAGAGGACAAAGTGATCCTTAGAACTGACCCATCCTACCTTCCCAAAGTGGCATCAAAATTCCACAGATCCCAGGAAATAGCCTTACCATCTTTTTGCCCAAATCCTAAAAATGAAAAAGAAAAAATTCTGCACACACTAGACGTGAAGAGATGCCTGACACATTATCAGCTACGAGGGAGTGTAGAAAAGGGAGGGCTCTGTTTGTCTGCTTTCAGGGGCCAAATAAGGGTCACAAAGCATCAAAAGCCACGTTGGCGAGATGGGTAAGGGATGCCATCAGTCTGTCATATACCTCATCCGAGGAACCAGTTCCAGAGACAATTAAGGCCCATTCTACCAGATCGGTGGCAACTTCTTGGGCAGAGCGAGGTGGAGCATCGATTGACCAGATATGTAGAGCAGCCACTTGGTCTTCTCCCTCTACATTCTTCAAGCACTACCAGCTTGACCTATCTCCCTCTTCAGACTTAACCTTTGGTAGAAGAGTTCTTGAGGCAGTAATCCCACCCTAAATACATATTCTTTGAAATTCTCTCCGTGGTGCCGTCATGGGGGTAAGAGAATATCGTAGTTACTCACCGATAACGGTATTTCTCTGATCCCATGACGGCACCCGTATATTCCCTCCCTTTCACGTGTGGGTGTACACACTACTAACACTTTAAGTCACGCGGTGTCGCAAAAAAAAAAAAAAAAAAAGAGTATATATGTATATAGTTATAATTTTTTGTGTGTATAAATAACCAATTAAATTACAGCTGAAGTCCTTGCCAGGCTCTGTAAACCAAACTGAGGTGGAGGAGAGGTCCCGCCTTTTTAACCTGTGGGTTTCCTGTCCCTGAGGGCGGATCCCTCTCTCCGTGGTGCCGTCATGGGATCAGAGAAATACCGTTATCGGTGAGTAACTACGATATTCCTGGACATTAGTAGTGTGAAGTACGCATTGCTTTTCGAATGCGTGCGTACGCATGTCCTTGCGTACCAATGCGTTCCCATAGACAGTAATGCATTTTTTACGCAATCATCCACAATCGTCCGAATGCGAACTATTGCGCAATATTTGGGGCTTCAAAAAATGCAACATGTTGAGTTCGCCGGACCCCGCTTCACACCTCAAAACGATGCATGCGAACGCATGTCCCTGCGTACACCATGTTAAAGATCCGTACGCTTGACGCATGCAGATCGTACGCTGCACACACAGACACAAATGTGAACCCGGCCTTAGGTAATTAAACTGTACTAATTCCAAGTACCATTCTCAGGTGAGGAGACCAAGACATTATGGTTTAAACCTGGGAAAATAACAAAAATAAATGGGTTTCACATCCTGCTGTACATTCTTTTTCCACTTAAATGCAGCAAAAACTAACAGCAACGTTTTTTGCTGCTTTTTTGCACTTATTCATTGCTTTCTCTGGGTGAGAACAAACTGCAAAGCCAAAAACTCTGAAAGACGTGACATGCTGAATTTTTCAAAAACACAGCAGTTTTCCAATTCAGTCAGGAAAAAAATACAATGTGTGTGCATGAGATTTCTGAAATCTCATAGCTTTTGCTAGTACTGTGAAATGCAGCTTTTAAATTGCATAAAAAATGCAGCAAAAACACAACATGTGAACATGGAATTAGACAATTTTGTTATTATTAGTTATTGTTTAGCTCAGTGCTTAATTTTTGATTATTATAGACAGTAAAAAAAAAAGTAGCATAATTTAATATTGTGAAATGTTCTCAAATATAGCACTTTGGAAACATTTCTACTTTTCCATTCATTAACTATACATATTACTCAGTGTGCAAAAAAATAACTATCACATGCTCTAGCCACCCTGGCTGCATGGTAGAGAGTGAAAGGAGACCACAGGGGATAGATGGGTGGATATGTTAAATATTGTTATTTATTATTGTTATAACACACATAAGCCATGCATTAAATTAAATCAAGCATCAGAAAACCATTTTTGCAGTTTAACCCTACGTAACTTGTTGATTTTTTGTTTTTCACTTTAGTTTTTTCCTCCCTTCTTAGAAGAGCCATAACTTTTTTTACTTTTTTTTCATTAACATAGGGCCTGATATCTCCAGAACGAATTGTCCTAAATGAGAGCATTCACTTTATTATATAATGTGTCCTAGTCCACAAGCCCCCACAGTGCACTACTCTCTTTTATTGACATACCATCTAGATGTAAGTATTTACTTATCTTTCTCACTAAGGCCATGTGCACACGCTGCGGATTCAATTGCGGAATTTTCCGCAGCGGTTTTAATAAATCCGCAGTGCAAAACCACTGCGGTTTTTCCTGCGGATTTATCGCGGTTTTTATTGCGGATTCCGCTGCGGGTTTTCACCTGCATTTTTCTATTGGAGCAGGTGTAAACCCACAGCGGAATCCGCACAAAGAATTGACATGCTGCGGAATGTAAACCGCTGCGTTTCCGCGCGTTTTTTTCCGCAGCATGTGCACTGCGGTTTTCGTTTCCCATAGGTTTACATTATACTGTAAACGCATGGGAAACCGCTGCGCACCCGCAGCTGCGGAAACGCTGCGGATCCACAGCAAAATCCGCAGCGTGTGCACATACCCTAAATCATTTAGTAATAGTCATAGCAGTAAGCTCCCTGACTAGGGGTACTTATGGTAGACACTTTACCTGTTTTGTGTTGTTTCTAATAAATTTTACACTGTATACAGTGTGCCCTGGTCCACAAGCCCCCACAGTACACTACCCCTTTTTATTGACATACCATTTAGATGTACAGAAAGTATTTACCGTACTTACCTTATCTTTAGTGTTGTTTCTAATAAATCTTACACTCTATATATTGTACATGTGCACTTGTACCACTTTCAGGAACATTCTGTTTTATGTTACGTATGTTTTTCATAGTTATATATTTTTTTAACTACGGTATATCTAAATAAAATGTTGTATGAGACCCATTTTGCACTCTTTTTTTACTGTGTTGGTTTACAGATTTATCCTAGAGTGTGTCTCTTGAATGTTTTTCCTTTGTTGTTCATGTTTTGTTGGTATTTATTATATAATGTACTGAAAAATAAGAAAGAAATTCCAAGTGGGGTTGCATGGTGAAAAAAAAAACATTTCACCTTTGTTTTTGAGGTTTTGTTTTTATGGTATTCATTGTATATTGAATGTTTTCTGGTTTCAGAAAACCCCTTTTCCTGGAATGCTGTTTGCTTTAAAAAGTGCTGAGTCTACGACACTTCTCCCAGTGTCTGTTATTGCTGCAGTGCTGATGGCATGTCGACAACCCTGCAGCCAATAACTGCTCTCAAAAGCTGTGACTGGCTCATGCCGTCAGCTCACATAGAGCCGCTGTGCTCTCTTATTGGATGCAGGACTTTTGACATGACATCAGTGCTGCAGACTATAATAGACCAGCTATTGAGCTCGGTCTACGCCCGGGTGACGAGCATTTATATTGGTATATGGTCTGCATCCTGGTATGTGCTTCTTCCATCCGGAGCCCTAATCCTGTCATGTGATGCTACCATCTTGCGCCCCCATCCTGTCATATGCTGCTCCCATCCTGCACCCCTTCCTGTCATGTGCAGCCCCCATCCTGCACCCTCATCCTGTTTTATGCGCCTCCATCTTGTCATGTGTTACTCTCTTCCTGTGCCCTCATCCTGTCATGTGCTCCCATCCTGCGCCCAAATCCTCTCATGTGGTGCTCCCATCCTGCGCCTCAATCCTGTCATGTGCTCCCATCCTGAGCCCCAATCCTGTCATGTGGTGGTCCCATCCTGCGCCCCATCCTGTCATGTGGTGCTCCTATCCTGCACCCCCATGCAGTCATGTGCTGCTCCCATCCTGCACCCCCATTATGTCATGTGCTGCTCCCATCTTGTGCCCCCATTCTGTCATGTTGTCCCATCCTGCACCCCAATCCTGTCATGTGGTGCTCCCATCCTGTGCCCCAATCCTGTCATGTGCTCCCATCCTGCCCCCCAATCCTGTCATGTGGTGCTCCCATCCTGCGCCCCAATCCTGTCATGTGGTGCTCCCATCCTGCGCCCCAATCCTGTCATGTGCTCCCATCCTGCCCCCAATCCTGTCATGTGGTGCTCCCATCCTGCGCACCCATCCTGTCATGTGGTGCTCCTATCCTGCACCCCCATGCTGTCATGTGCTGCTCCCATCCTGCATCCCCATTATGTCATGTGCTGCTCCCATCCTGTGCCCCATTCTGTCATGTGCTGCACCTATTCTGCGCCCCCATTCAGTCGTGCTGCTCCCATCCTGTGCCCCCATTCTGTCATGTTCATTAAAAAGTCACTGGCTTGCTGCGCTGACGTATATTCTATATATATTTAGTAGAAAGTGGCTGGATTGCTCCGCTGATGTATTTTATATATAGATTCAGTATATAAAAATGGCGCCGGAAAGCGCGGACTGCGCAGGTGCCGATTCCGGTGCCACAACCCTCCTGGGCCACAATCCTCATCCCCGGATGCGTAACTTACAAAATGGCGCCTGAAGTACACTATATGCATGTGCCATTTCCGACGGAGGATTAATGTCCCGGCCTCCAACCCGAAGAGACCCCGTGGCAATACCAGATAGATACCATATATACTTGTCATGTACTGCTATCTTGCGCCCCCATAATGAGCCCTCATCCTGTTTTGTGCACCTCCATCTTGTCATGTGCTACTCTCTTCCTGTGCCCTCATCCTGTCATGTGCTCCCATCCTGCGCCCTAATCCTGTCTTGTGGTGCTCCCATCCTGCGCCCCCATCCTGTCATGTGGTGCTTCCATTTTGCACCCCCATGCTGTCAAGTGCTGCTCCCATCCTGCGACCCCATTCTGGTATGTGCTGCCCCCATCCTGGTATGTGCTACTCCAATTCTGCGCCCCCATGCTGTCATGTGGTGCTCTCATCCTGCATCCCCATCCTGTCATGTGGTGCTCTCATCCTGCGCCCCCATTCTGTCATGTGCTGCCCCCATCCTGTCATGTGCTGCTCCCATCCTGCGCACCCATTCTGGTATGTGCTGCCCCCATCCTGGTATGTGCTGCTCCAATTCTGCACCCCTATCCTGTCATGTGCTGCTCCCATCCTGCGCCCCCATTCTGTCACGTGCAGTAAAAAAGTCAGTGGCTTGCTGCGCTGACATATTATCTCTATATTCAGTAGAAAGTGGCTTGATTGCTCCGCTGATGTATTTTATATATAGATTCAGTATATAAAAATGGCACCAGAAAGCGCGGACTGCGCAGGTGCCGATTCCGGCACCACAACCCCCCTGGGCCACAGTCCTCATCCCCGGATGCTTAACTTACAAAATGGCGACTGAAGTACGCTATACACATGCACCATTTCCGACGTAGGATTCATGTCCTGGCCTCCAGCCCGAAGAGAAGAGACCCCGCAGCAATACCGGATAGGTACCGTGTATACTTGTCATGCGCTGCTTCCATCTTGCGCCCCATATTGTCATATGCTGCTCCCATCCTGCGCCCCCTTCCTGTCATGGGCAGCCCCCATAATGCGCCACCATACTGTCATATGCTGCTCCCATCCTGCCATGTTCAGTAAAAAATCACTGGCTTGCTGCGCTGACATATTTTCTATATATATTCAGTAGAAAGTGGCTGGATTGCTCTGCTGACGTATTTTATATATATATATATATATATATATATATATATATATATATATATATATATATATATATATATATATATATATATACAGTGCCTACAAGTAGTATTCAACCCCCTGCAGATTTAGAAGGTTTAATAAGATGCAAATAAGTTAGAGCCTTCAAACTTCAAACAAGAGCAGGATTTATTAACAGATGCATAAATCTTACAAACCAAAAAGTTTTGTTGCTCAGTTAAATTTTTATAAATTTTAAACATAAAAGTGTGGGTCAATTATTATTCAAACCCTAGGTTTAATATTTTGTGGAATAACCTTTGTTTGCAATTACAGCTAATAATCATCTTTTATAAGACCTGATCAGGCCGGCACAGGTCTCTGGAGTTATCTTGGCCCACTCCTCCATGCAGATCTTCTCCAAGTTATCTAGGTTCTTTGGGTGTCTCATGTGGACTTTAATCTTGAGCTCCTTCCACAAGTTTTCAATTGGGTTAAGGTCAGGAGACTGACTAGGCCACTGCAACACCTTGATTTTTTGCCTCTTGAACCAGGCCTTGGTTTTCTTGGCTGTGTGCTTTGGGTCGTTGTCTTGTTGGAAGATGAAATGATGACCCATCTTAAGATCCTTGATGGAGGAGCGGAGGTTCTTGGCCAAAATCTCCAGGTAGGCCATGCTATCCATCTTCCCATGGATGCGGACCAGATGGCCAGGCCCCTTGGCTGAGAAACAGCCCCACAGCATGATGCTGCCACCACCATGCTTGACTGTAGGGATGGTATTCTTGGGGTCGTATGCAGTGCCATCCAGTCTCCAAACATCACGTGTGTGGTTGGCACCAAAGATCTCGATCTTGGTCTCATCAGACCAGAGAACCTTGAACCAGTCAGTCTCAGAGTCCTCCAAGTGATCATGAGCAAACTGTAGACGAGCCTTGACATGACACTTTGAAAGTAAAGGTACCTTACGGGCTCGTCTGGAACGGAGACCATTGCGGTGGAGTACGTTACTTATGGTATTGACTGAAACCAATGTCCCCACTGCCATGAGATATTCCCGGTGCTCCTTCCTTGTTGTCCTTGGGTTAGCCTTGACTCTTCAGACAAGCCTGGCCTCGACACGGGAGGAAACTTTCAAAGGCTGTCCAGGCCGTGGAAGGCTAACAGTAGTTCCATAAGCCTTCCACTTCCGGATGATGCTCCCAACAGTGGAGACAGGTAGGCCCAACTCCTTTGAAAGGGTTTTGTACCCCTTGCCAGCCTTGTGACCCTCCACGATCTTGTCTCTGATGGCCTTGGAATGCTCCTTTGTCTTTCCCATGTTGACCATGTTTGAGTGCTGTTCACAAGTTTGGGGAGGGTCTTAAATAGTCAGAAAAGGCTGGAAAAAGAGATAATTAATCCAAACATGTGAAGCTCATTGTTCTTTGTGCCTGAACTACTTCTGAATACTTTAGGGGAACCAAACAGAATTCTGGGGGGTTGAGGGGTTGAATAATAAATGACCCTCTGAAAAAACTTTTCACAATTTAAAAAAAATCAACAACAAAGAAATAACATTCTTTTTTGCTGCAGTGCATTTCACACTTCCAGGCTGATCTACAGTCCAAATGTCACAATGCCAAGTTAATTCCAAATGTGTAAACCTGCTAAATCTGCAGGGGGTTGAATACTACTTGTAGGCACTGTATATATATATTGAAAAAATTAGAACAGCATCATATTACCACACTTGCAGTGCAAAGCTTTCCAAACCAATATTCTGGTGGTTCCAATAATATGAGAAAAAAAGGAAAACAGCACAAAAAAAGTAACAAAAAAAGTGGGTCTTTAATGCCTGGACGGCGTGGCGACGTTTCGGATTTTCCAATCCTTTTTCAAGCCTTGAAAAAGGATTGGAAAATCCGAAACGTCGCCACGCCGTCCAGGCATTAAAGACCCACTTTTTTTGTTACTTTTTTTGTGCTGTTTTCCTTTTTTTCTCATATATATATATATATATATATATATATATATATATATATATATATATATATATATATATATATTAAAAGTATATAAAAATGGCGCCTGAAAGCGCGGACAGTGCAGGTGCCGATTGCGGCGCCACAACCTCCTGGGCCACAATCCTCATCCCCGGATGTGTAACTTACAAAATGGGGCCTGAAGTGCGCTGTGGGCTGATATTCATAGCCTAGGAAGGGTCCATGGATATTGCCTAAAGGCTACAAATACCAGCTCCCAGCCGCCCCAGAAATGGTGCATCTGTAAGATGCACCAATTCCAGCACTTATCCTCTCTCCTCCCACTGCCCGGTAGCAGTGGCATACTGCTACAGTGGGTAATAAAGGGTCAATGTCACCGTTGCATTGTAAGGTGACATCAAGCCTGGTTAGAAATGGAGAGGCGTCAATAAGACACCTATCCATTACTAATCCTATAGTAGTGAAAGAGTTAAAAAAAGACACAGCCAGAAAAAAGTATTTTAATATTCTTAGTTTCACCATACTTACAAACACGCCAAATTCCCCGAAGCCATTGATCGCCAGATAGATTAAGTATATGAAAATGGCGCCGGAAAGCGCGGACTGCGCAGGCGCCGATTGCGGCGCCACAACCTCCTGGGCCACAATCCTCATCTCCGGATGCGCAACTTATAAAATGGTGCCTGAAGTGCGCTATACGCATGTGCCATTTCCGACGGAGGATTCATGTCCTGGCCTCCGGCCCAAAGAGACCCCGTGGTAATACCGGATAGGTACCGTATATACTTGAGTGTAAGCCGACCCGAATATAAGCCGAGACCCCTAATTTTGCCACAAAAAACTGGGAAAACTTATTGACTCGAGTATAAGCCTAGGGTGGGAAATGCAGCAGCTACTGGTAATTTTCAAAAATAAAAAGATACCAAGAAAAGTGAAATTCATTGAGACATCAGTAGGTTAAATGTTTTTGAATATCCTTATTGAATCAGGAGCCCTATAAGTTGCTCCAAACAAAATACGCCCCCCCATGCTGTCATGTGCTGATCCCATCCTGCACCCCCATTCTGTCATGTGCTGCTCCCATCTTGTGCCCCCATTCTGTCATGTGCTGCTCCTATCCTGCGCCCCCTTTCTGTAATGTGCTGCTCCCATCCTGTGCCCCCATTCTGTCATGTGCTGCACCCATTCTGCGCCCCCATTCAGTCATGTGCTGCTCCCATCCTGTGCCCCCATTCTGTCATGTGAAGTTCAAGTCCCTGGCTTGCTGCGCTGACGTATTTTCTATATATATTCAGTAGAAAGTGGCTGGATTGCTCCGCTGATGTATTTTATATATAGATTCAGTATTTAAAATTGGCGCCGGAAAGCGCGGACTCAATCCTCATCCCTGGATGTGTAACTTACAAAATGGCGCCTGAACTACGCTATATGCACGCGCCATTTCCGACGGAGGATTAATGTCCTGGCCTCCGACCCCAAGAGACCCCGCGGCAATACCGGATAGATACCGTATATACTTGTCATGTGCTGTTACCATCTTGCTCCCGCATAATGTGCCCTCATCCTGTTTTGTGCACCTCCATCTTGTCATGTGCTACTCTCTTCCTGTGCCCTCATCCTGTCATGTGCTCCCATCCTGCGCCCCCATCCTGTCATGCGGTGCTTCCATGCTGCACCCCCATGCTGTCATGTGCTGCTCCCATCCTGCGCCCCCATTCTGGTATATGCTGCCCCCATCCTGGTATATGCTACTCCAATTCTGTGCCCGCATGCTGTCATGTGGTGCGCTCATCCTGCATCCCCATCCTGTCATGTGGTGCTCTCATCCTGCATCCCCATCGTGTCATGTGGTGCTCTCATCCTGCACCTCCATCCTGTCATGTGGTGCTCTCATCCTGCGTCCTCATCCTGTCATGTGGTGCTCACATCCTGTCATGTGCTGCTCCCATCCTGCACCCCCATCTTGTCTTGAGCTGCTCCCATCCTGCACCCCCATTCTGTCATGTGCTGCTCCCATCCTACGCCCCCATCCTGTCATATGGTGCTCACATCTTTTCATGTGCTGCTCCCTTCCTGCACCCCTATCCTGTCATGTGGTGCTCTCATCCTGCGTCCCCATCCTGTCATGTGGTGCTCTCATGCTGTGCCCCATCCTGTCTTGTGGTGCTCTCATCCTGCGCCCCCATCCTGTCATGTGGTGCTCTCATCCTGCGTCCCCATCCTGTCATGTGGTGCTCACATCTTTTCATGTGCTGCTCCTTTCCTGCACCCCCACGCTGTCATGTGCTGCTCCCATCCTGGGCACCCATTCTGGTATGTGCTGCCCCATCCTGGTATGTGCTGCTCCAATTCTGCAGCCCTATCCTGTCATGTGGTGCTCTCATCCTGTGTCCCCATCCTGTCATGTGGTGCTCACATCCTGTCATGTGCTGCTCCCATCCTGCACACCCATTCTCTCATGTGCTGCTCCCATCCTACGCCCCCATCCTGTCATGTGGTGCTCTCATCCTGCGTCCCCATCCTGTCATGTGGTGCTCACATCTTTTCATGTGCTGCTCCTTTCCTGCACCCCCACGCTGTCATGTCCTGCTCCCATCCTGGGCACCCATTCTGGTATGTGCTGCCCCATCCTGGTATGTGCTGCTCCAATTCTGCAACCCTATCCTGTCATGTGGTGCTCTCATCCTGCGTCCCCATCCAGTCATGTGGTGCTCTCATGCTGCGCCCCATCCTGTCATGTGGTGCTCTCATCCTGCGCCCCCATCCTGTCATGTGGTGTTCTCATCCTGCATCCCCATCCTGTCATGTGGTGCTCACATCCTGTCATGTGCTACTCCCATCCTGCACACCCATCTTGTCATGTGCTGCTCCCTTCCTGCACCCCCATTCTGTCATGTGCTGCTCCCATCCTACGCCCCCATCCTGTCATGTGGTGCTCACATCCTGCGTCCCTATCCTTTCATGTGGTGTTAACATCTTTTCATTTGCTGCTACGATCCTGCATCCCCATCTTTTCATGTGCTGTTCCCATCCTGCACCCCATTCTGTCATGTGCAGCTCCCATCCTGCACCCCTATGCTGTCATGTGCTGCTCCCATCCTGCCCACCCATTCTGGTATGTGCTGCCCCTATCCTGGTATGTGCTGCTCCAATTCTGCACCCCTATCCTGTCATGTGGTGCTCTCATCCTGCGTCCCCATCCTGTCATGTGGTGCTCTCATGCTGCGCCCCATCCTGTCATGTGGTGCTCTCATCCTGCGCCCCCATCCTTTCATGTGCTGCTCCCATCCTGCACCCCCATCTTGTCATGTGCTGCTCCAATCTTGCACCCCCATTTTGTCATGTGCTGCTCCCATCCTGCACCCCCATTCTGTCATGTGCTGCTCTCATCCTGTGTCCCCATCCTCTCATGTGGTCCTCACATCTTGTCATGTGCTGCTCCCATACTGCACCCCCATTCTGTGATGCGCTGCTCCCATCCTACATCCTCATTCTGTCATGTGCTGCTCCCATCCTGCGCCCCCATCCTGTCATGTGCTGCTCCCATCCTGCACCCCCATCCTTTCATGTGGTGCTCTCATCCTGTGTCCCCATCCTGTCATGGTGCTCCCATCCTGCACCCCATTCTGTAATGTGCTGCTCCCATCCTGCACCCCCATTCTGTAATGTGCTGCTCCCATCCTGCACCCCAATCCTGTCATGTGGTGCTCTCATCCTGCACCCCCATCCTGTCATGTGGGGCTGCGCAGATACCGATTCCGGCGCCACAACCCTCCTTGGCCATAGTCCTCATCCCTGGATGCTTAACTTACAAAATGGCGCCTGAAGTGCTCTATGCACATGTGCCATTTGCGACGGAGGATTCATGTCCCGGCCTCCGGCACGAAGAGACCCCGCCGCAATACCGGATAGCTACTGTATAGACTTGTCATGTGCTGCTACCATCTTGTGCCCCCATACTGTCATATGCTGCTGCCATCCTGCGCCCCCTTCCTGTCATGTGCACCCCCATTCTGTCATGTGCAGTAAAAAATCACTGGCTTGCTGCATATTTTCTATATATATTCAGTAGAAAGTGGCTGGATTGCTCTGCTGAAGTATTTTATATATGTATATATTAAGTATATAAAAACTGTGCAGGTGCCGATTGCGGCGCCACAACCTCCTGGGCCACAATCCTCATCCCCAGATGCGTAACTTACAAAATGGGGCCTGAAGTGCGCTGTGGGCTGATATTCATAGCCTAGGAAGGGGCCATGGATATTGCCTAAAGGCTACAAATACCAGCTCCCAGCCGCCCCAGAAATGGTGCATCTGTAAGATGCACCAATTCCAGCACTTATCCTCTTTCCTCCCACTGCCCGGTAGCAGTGGCATACGGGGTAATAAAGGGTCAATGTCACCGTTGCATTGTAAGGTGACATCAAGCCTGGTTAGAAATGGAGAGGCGTCAATAAGACACCTATCCATTACTAATCCTATAGTAGTGAAAGAGTTAAAAAAAAGACACAGCCAGAAAAAAGTATTTAAATATTCTTAGTTTCACCATACTTAGGCTACGTTCACATTAGCGGCGGGCGCCGCAGCGGCGGGCGCCGCAGCGGCGCCGCATGCGTCATGCGCCCCTATATTTAACATGGGGGCGCATGGACATGCGTCGCACTTGCGTTTTGCGCCGCATGCGTCGCTGCGGCGCCCGCGTCCGGGCGCCGAGGACGCAGCAAGTTGCATTTTTGCTGCGTCCAAAATCAATTAAAAAAAGGACGCATGCGGCGCAAAACGCAGCGTTGTGCATGCGTTTTGCTGCGTTTTTGTTTGCGTTGTGCGCTGCGGCGCCGACACTGCGGCCTTACAAACACGCCAAATTCCCCGAAGCCATTGATCGCCTGCAAAAAATAAAGAATAATAAACCTACCGTATACTCCCTGTCTGACACAGTCCAATTAATAACGAGTGCCCCACGACGATCTCCCCTATAGAGCTGTCACATCAGGAGATGTGACAGCTCTATAGGCCTCCAGTGACACACTGACAGGAGACAATGTCTCCTGCAGTGCTATCTCTGAGGGTTCAATGAGTCCATTGCTCTCACTTTACGGCACTACTGTGGGAGAATTTTCCCACGCAGCTGGGCAGCAAGTGACAGTATGAATTATACTGTACTCATAGCGCCGGAGGGATACAGTGCGGAAGGATACCTTTCGTCATTGTATCGCCGGTATCTCTGGAGAGCGGTCGCATCTCCTGATGTGACAGCTTTCCACGGGAGATCGTCATGGGACACTCGTTATTACATTGATTACTGCCAGGGGTGAACCTAGCCTCTCTGCTGCCTGAGGCGAGCGGCAAAATGGTGCCCCCCCCCCCCATAGTAAAATCAGCACAAATAAATCTGGTTTACTCTTTACTAGCCTAACCTGACACACATGGAAAATACATACACTTTTAAATAGGAATATATTTGATTTGTCGATCTTTACACTTCTTCAGGGACTAAATGCCGCCTGAGGTGAAGTGATCAACTTGCTTCATTTTAAGTGTGCCCTTGGCCGGGGAACAGTGCTTACTGTAGCGCTTCTTCCCCGGCAGGCGTCCGTGTCATACAGATGCGGCACACAGTTGCCACACGTATTACACACACGGACACGAATATCTCCAGTACCGTTTTTTCCGGTACCGGAAATATCAGGATGTGTGAAACCAGCCTAAAGCCACATTCACACGTTCAGTATTTGGTCAGAATTTTACCTCAGTATTTGTAAGCCAAATCGGGAGTGGGTGAGAGATCCAGAAGTGGTGACGTGTTTCTTTATACTTTTCTTCTGATTGTTACTCTCCTGGTTTTGGCTTACAAATACTGAGGTAACATACTGAACATGTGAACGTGGCCTGATAGCGTGTTTCTGTTACTTCTGACTTCCCACAAACAGCTGGAGCTGGAGCGGACCGCGACGCCCATCTGACCCGTAACGGACCGGGACCGCCCCTGGGTGAGTATAATATAACCTTTATTTCTCATCTTTCAGGTTTCAGAATGCTGTAGATAAGCCCCTGATGCCGGTGGCCGCAGCTCATATACGATTTTTGGGGTGACAGACGCCCTTTAAAAAGGTACTACTGGCCTCTCAGATCCTCAGTATTAGGCTGGAGTCACACTTGGCGTAAGACAATACGCCACGTATTATACGTCCGTACTACGGCCGTAATACGGAGAAATGTTCCCAAAATATTGATCCGTAGTCAGGGTGTGTCAGCGTATTTTGCGCATGGCATCCTCCGTATGTAATCCGTATGGCATCCGTACTGCGAGATTTTCGCGCAGGCTTGCAAAACCGACATCTAATGGATTTATGTGCTCAAATGTTCGGGAAAACATATATACAGTATATATATATATATATATATATATATATATATATATATATATGTCATTGAGACACATATATATATATATATTCTGTATTTAGATTTCATTCAGCGCGATATCTGTGAACAGCCGGTAATTCAATTGCCGGCTTTTCATTTCTCCTGCACAAACCCGACAGGATATGAGACATGGTTTACATACAGTAAACCATCTCATATCCCCTTTTTTTTGCATATTCCACACTACTAATGTTAGTAGTGTGTATGTGCAAAATTTCAGCGCTGTAGCTGCTAAAATAAAGGGTTAAATGGCTGGAAAAAATTGGCGTGGGCTCCCGCGCAATTTTCTCCGCCAGAATGGTAAAGCCAGTGACTGAGGGCAGATATTAATAGCCAGGAGAGGGTCCATGGTTATTGGCCCCCCCGTGGCTAAAAACATCTGCCCCCAGCCACCCCAGAAAAGGCACATCTGGAAGATGCGCCTATTCTGGCACTTGGCCACTCTCTTCCCACTCCCTGTAGCGGTGGGATATGGGGTAATGAAGGGTTAATGCCACCTTGCTATTGGAAGGTGACATTAAGCCAGATTAATAATGGAGAGGCGTCAATGATGACACCTATCCATTATTAATCCAATTGTTGGAAAGGGTTAAAACACACACACACACACATGATTTAAAAGTAGTTTAATGAAATAAACACAGCGGTTGTTGTAATAATTTATTGTTCTCTCAATCCATCAGGAACACCCTCGCTTGGAAAAATAATAAACGCACAAGATACATACCTTCTGGTGAACCGTCTCGTCCCACGAAGTAATCCATCTGAAGGGGTTAACTAATATTACTCCGTAAACATCGCTCCGTAAACATCGTACACACACGGCTCCACTCCGTACACCAAGTACACACACGGCTCCACTTCATACACCAAGTACACACACGGCTCTGCTCCGTACACCTCGTACACACACGGCTCCAGTCTGTACACCTCGTACACACACGGCTCCGCTCCATACACCTCGTACACACATGGCTCCGCTACGTACAGTAAGTACACACACGGCTCCGCTCCACACACCTCGTCCATACACGGCTCCGCTCCGTACACCTCGTACACACACGGCTCCACTCTGTACACTAAGTACACACACGGCTCCGCTCCATACACCTCGTACACACATGGCTCCGCTCCGTACAGCAAGTACACACATGGCTCCGCTCCACACACCTCGTACACACACGCCTCCGCTCCGTACACCTCGTACACACACGGCTCCACTCCGTACACCAAGTACACACACGGCTCCACTCCGTACAACCAAGTACACACACGGCTCCACTCCATACACCAAGTACGCACACGGCTCCACTCTGTACACCAAGTACACACACGGCTCCACTCCATACACCTCGTACACACATGGCTCCGCTCCGTACAGCAAGTACACACACGGCTCCGCTCCATACACCAAGTACACACACGGCTCCGCTCCATACACCTTGTACACACGCATCTCTGCTCCGCACAAATCGTACACACATGGCTCTGCTTCGTACACCTCGTACACACACGGCTCTGCACTGTACACACCTGGCTCTGTTCCGCACACTTAGTACACACACGGCTCCGCTCCATATACTTTGTGCACACACGGCTCTGCTACATCCACCCTGCAAACCCCTCCTGACCCCACACATCAACTTCCCATCATCCAGCACCATGACAATCACCACAGCAGAGTCCTGCATACACGAGGACCCTGATCATGTGACCGCTGACTCCTCCCCCTCCTGTGACCTCATCACAGGTCCTGTGTGCACAGAGCAGCCATCCATGAGCAACCCGAGGAGATGCATGGAGAAGAGCGACTTCAGCGTCAGGACCTGTGATGATGTCACGTGAGTTGAGGAGGGCTGGATGAGGAGATCCAGGACGGATCCCTGAATAGACTCAATAGCATAGCGTAGTAACTGAACCTGCGTCTCCGACACAAATCCAGTTACTACACCGACAGTATCTGCCACCCCCTCTCTTCAGGGACGGCAGTGCCGCCTGAGCCAAAGAGCTCAACTCGCCTCATGGTAGCGGCGCCACTGATTACTGCGGATCAGGGAGTATATTGTTGGTTTATTATTTTTATATTTCTTACAGGTGATTGAGGGCTACAGGGACTAGGTGATTGGTGAGTATGTACTGTATGTTGTATGTACTGTCTGTACTCTTTTTTTTTTTTTAACCATTGAACACAGTAGCCGGATGATGGGACTACTGCTGTCCCATCATCTGGCTAGCTGTCACTGTAGCAGGCATAGCTGGATGGTACTAGTAGTCCCATCGGATGATGCCTGCCTACATACAGACCCGCACACACACAGACCCGCACATCCACACAGCCCCGCAGACCCACGCACATCCGCTCACAGCTCTGCAGACCCCCGCACACAAACACACACTCCCACACATCCCCGCAGACCTCTGCACATCCCCGCACAGCTCCACAGACCCCCGCACAGCTTTGCAGACCCCCGCACACAGAAACACACACACAGCCCCGCAGACACACACAATCACCCGCACACAGACACGCACATCTTCTCCGCACACACACAGTCTCTGCCCACACACACAGTTTTCGCCCACACTCTGCCCACCCACTCTTCCCCCTCCCAATCTGCAGCATTTCTTGCATGCAACTCCGCAGCAAAAACTGCAGATATTTTTAAACCTGCGGTTTTGCTGCGGATTTGACTAAATCAATGGAAGTCAATGGGTGCAGAAACACTGCAGATCCGCAAAAAGAATTGACATGCTGTGGAAAATAAAACGCTGCGATTCTGTGCTTTTTTTTCCTCAGCATGTCCACAGCGTTTTTGTATTTCCCATTGATTAACAATGTGTGCACAAAGCACTGCGGATTTGAGGCAATTCTGCGCATCCATAAACACCGTGGAAACGCATCTAAATCCGCAATGTGTGCACAAACCCTAAGGGTATGTGTCCACGTTCAGGTTTGCTTCAGGCTTTGGTCAGGATTTTATGCAAGTAAAATCCTGACCAAAAATGCACCTGAGGTCACTGGCAGGTGCATGTTTTGCTCATTGTAGCAACATGCTGCGTTCTTAAAAAACGCACCGCATGTGCGTTTTCGCGGGAAAAACGCATGCGTTTTTTCCTGCACAGTGGAGATGGGATTTCATTAAATCCCCTCCACTATGCTGTAACATCTGGACGCTGCGTTTTTGACGCTGCAGCTCAGCGCTGCGTCAAAAACGCAGCGTTTCCTGAACGTGGACACATACCCTTACAGTTCCCATCACCATATCACATACATCTCTGGCAAAAGATGTTCATTTTGTCTGACTTTTCTCTTTATAGGTATATTTTTGAGTAAAATGTAAATTGTTGTTTTATTCTATAAACTTCTGACAACATGTCTCCGAATTTCCAAGCAATCATTTTTGTATTTTTTTTCTAACAGAGAAAAATGGTCAAAATTAAGAAAAAAAACCAGTGCTTTCATACCTCAATTAATACAAAGAAAACAAATTCATAATCATTTAGAAACAACAATACTAATGTTTTAACTCAGGTTGAGTTCAGAAATCAATATTTTGTGGAATAACCATGATTTTTAATCACCGCTTTCATGCGTCGTGACATGCTTTCCGCCAGTCTTTCACACTGCTTCTGGCGCAAAAATTTTAGCAGTTCTTCTTTGTTTGATGGCTTGTGACTATCCATCATCCTCTTGATTACATTCCAGAGGTTTTCAACGGGGTTCAGGTCTGGAGATTGGGCTGCCCATGACAGGGTTTTGATGTGGTGGTCTCTTAATTTTTGCCAGAGCTGTATATAGCTATCAGCTTTTGTTTGGCCAAAAGATTTTTTAATCTGCCAACACGACATGGTAAAAGATATAGAGGGCTCTCAGTGGGAGAACCAAAATAGGAATCATGTGGGTGCGATACCTTTTAATGGCTAACAAAATATAGTGAATGATGTTACAAAGCAAGCTTTCCAGACTGCTTACGTCCCTTCATAAGGCTGGTATAACAAAATATTTGAAGAAACCCAATTATATACAGTAATGAGCTCAGGCAAGGTGTGATACATGGAGATTTAAATAAACACTGAGCTTAAGGTACCTTCACACTAAACAACTTAACAACGATAACGATAGCGATCCGTGACGTTGCAGCGTCCTGGATAGCGATATCGTTGTGTTTGACACGCAGCAGCGATCTGGATCCCGCTGTGACATCGTTGGTCGGAGCTAGAAGGCCAGCACCTTATTTCGTCGCTGGATCACCCGCTGACATCGCTGAGTCGGTGTGTGTGACGCGGATTCAGCGATGTCTTCACTGGTAACCAGGGTAAACATCGGGTTACTAAGCGCAGGGCCGCGCTTAGTAACCCGATGTTTACCCTGGTTACCAGTGTAAATGTAAAAAAAACCACACACTACATACTTACATTCCGGTGTCTGTCGGGTCCCCCGGCGTCCGCTTCCCTGCACTGTGTCAGCTCCGGCCGGCCGTAAAGCAGAGCACAGCGGTGACGTCACCGCTCTGCTTTAGGGCCGGCGCTTACACAGTGCAGGGAAGCGGACGCCGGGGAATGCGACAGACACCGGAATGTAAGTATGTAGTGTTTTTTTTTTTTTTACATTTACACTGGTAACCAGGGTAAACATCGGGTTACTAAGCGCAGCCCTGCGCTTAGTAACCCGATGTTTACCCTGGTTACCCGGGGACTTCGGCATCGTTGGTCTCTGGAGAGCTGTCTGTGTGACAGCTCTCCAGCGACCACACAACGACGAAACAGCGACGCTGCAGCGATCGGCATCGTTGTCTGTATCGCTGCAGCGTCGCTTAATGTGACGGTACCTTTAAAGAGAGAGTCCTTAATTAGGTAAGATTAGATAAGTGGTGTGAAAGTTTTATGGACCCCATATGCATGTGAGATCAAGGGGCTGGTGGTGCCTTCCATGTTTTTGGAGGAAATTGCTCAGATTTGGTAGTGGGCCATAAATCCTCCTGACAGATTGAATCCTGTTTGAACAGAATCAAATCTGTTAATGAATTTGTATTCCCAAACCCTGCATGTTTCTGTGATTTGAAATTGCCTTTCAAAATGATAACTTTCATATTGTCTATGTTGTGTCCTGGACCACAGAAATGTTTGGCCACAGGTAAATGTTTTTTTTGTCTGTAATTGTATGAACATGAGACCTCATCCTTGCTCTGTCTCTGTCCTGTTTCTCTAACATAGAGGCCAACCACAGGTCATACCGTATTTTTCGGACAAGACGCACTTTTTCCCCCCCAAAAAAGGGGGGAAAATAGGGGGTGCGTCTAATAGTCGTAATGCAGGCTTACCCGCAGTGGTGTGGTGGCGGCGGCAGAGGTGCGGCGGCAGAGGTGCGGTATGGCGTGCGCAGGGTCCCTTCCACAGGTGAGGTGACGCAGCGGCCCGGAATGCAATGTGAGCAGCAGAGCCAGGTTGATCACCGGTTTATCGGTGGCGGCGGCCATTTTCCTGAGGCCGCGTGTGCGCAGATGGAGTGCTCTGCTTCCCGGGGCTTCAGGAAAATGGCCGCGGGATGGCGCGCGTGCGCAGATGGAGATCGCGGCGGCCATTTTCCTGAAGCCGAGTTCGCAGATTTAGATCTCGGCTTCAGGAAAATGGCCGCCGCGATCTCCATCTGCGCACGCGCGACCTCCCGCGGCCATTTTCCTGAAGCCCCGGGAAGCAGAGTACTCCATCTGCGCACACGCGGCCTCGGGAAGATGGCCGCCGCCACCTATATAAACCATTGATTAACCCGGCTCTGCTGCTCACATTGCATACCGGGCCGCTGCATCACCTCACCTGTGGAAGGGACCCTGCTCATGCCATACCGATCATTATCCCCGCACCTCTGCCATCGCCACACCACTGCTGCAACCCCCCCATGGACACCAGGCCGTGGCGTCACCCACCTAAGCAGGAAGGGACCCTGCTCAGGTGCACACCGTACCGCATCACCCCACCTCTGCTGACACAATGCCTCCTGTGACCCTGCTCTGCCACCACCAGCCCTCAGGTAAGATACTGTAAATTTGGACAATAAGATGGACCCCCATCATAAAAAAAAATATTTTTTTCTGCAATTTTCACCCCAAATTTGGGGTGCGTCTTATGGTCCGGTGCGTCTTATAGTCCGAAAAATACGGTATATTGCATAGAATTAAATACACAACATTGGAAGAGGAACATGCGAATGTTCCGGGGATCTTATAGTCCTTCTGTGTTTTGGGGATTTGGATCTTGTCGTTGGTCTCTATATGAATGCAGGTTTTGCATCTCCTCCCATTGCAAGGATGTGTCCCTTTTGATGGACACTTTTACTATACTCTAACCTATTAAACATTTCTTAAAATATCCAATACTCTTTAGGCATATTTTTATTTATTTTTCAATTTTTAAAATGACCAATAATACAACATACAAGGGACAAATACCACAACACCATGAGCACACCGCATATTACCACCACATAGTGACCAAATAATACCACATGCACGGAACAAATACCACTACACCATGGCCGGACCACATATAACCACCACAGTGACGGAATACTACCACATACAAGTAACAAATACCACAGCACCATGACCAAATCAAATATTACCACTATGTAGTGACCGAATACTACAATACTGCTCATTAATAAAAACAACACATTGCTAATATTACCATAAGTGCCATTATACACAGCAGCTCTGTACATAGTATACAGTGTCAGTGTACAGGTAATACAGTGATCACCAGTAACATTATACACAGGAGCTCTGTATATAGTGTCAGTGTGCATTTAATACAGGGATCATCAGTGACATTATACACAAGAGCTCTGTGTATAATATACAGTGTATAGTGTAAATGTACAGGTAATACACTGAGTCACCGGTGACGTCTCTAGTTGAAGTCCTTCATCTTCGCTTTTCTTCTTTATCCACCACACACCGCCATAACTTCTTCCATCCAGGACTTGTCTCTGTGGGAAATAAAACAGTTATCTAGAGCACTGCTTGCAGAGCGCATTACTAAATTGTTTCTCAACTTATACACTACACAAGATGAAGAAAAAAAGGCGACATAATGTCGCCCTGCACAGTAACAGGGCCGCCCCCCCCCCCCCCCATTAAAACAGTATTCTGAAAAAAAAAAAATACATCACTGCAGTAATAATATCCCCCATCCTCCAGCCATACGTTCTCCAATCCTGGCCCCATTTCTTTTCCCATGCTGCCCTCATGTGTCTACATTCTGCCCCATGTGATGTCCCATCTTGCCCCATATGATCTCCCTATCCTGCCCCATGTTTCTCATGATCCTGCCCCATGTGTCCCATGATCCTGCTCCTTCTGTCCCATGATCCTGCCTCCTCTGTCTCCATGATCCTGCCTCATGTGTCTCCATGATCCTGATCCATCTGTTGCCATCCTGCCCCATGATCCTGGACCCTGTGTCTCCATCCTGCCTCACGATCCTGCACCATGTGTCTCCATCCTGCCCCGTGATTCTGCACCATGAGTCTCCATCCTGCCCCATGTGTCCCATGATGCTGCCCAATCTACGTAGATATTGCAGCTTTCCGCTTTCAATTAAAAAAAACAAACACTTTCTCCTTACCTGGTTACAGTCCAGTGTCATTGTCTCCTCCATCCATTTGAAGCACTGACTCGCCGACATATGACAATGACATACGCCGGCGTTGTGTGAGTTGACGTCAGCAGCCAGCCTGTGATTGGCTTGCGGCTTTTAGCTATAATAGGATACTGTACATTATACTATATATACTTATATTATACAATAGATTTTACCTGAACGTGCATCCGGGGACACATCTTCAGATACTGAATTGGCAGGATCCTCTTGCCCCTGGGGCCCAGTGAGCAGAGGGGGGCTCAGACCGGGCCCCCTTTGCTCACTGGGCCATATACGCCAGTAAGGGCACTAAAGCCCTGATGGCGGCCCTGCATGTGAGGGCTTGTTTTTTGCAGGATGTGTTGTACTTAGGCAGCACGGTGGCTCAGTGGTTAGCCTTGCGGCGCTGGAGTCCTGGGTTCAAACCCCACCAAGGACAACATCTGCAAGGAGTTTGTATGTTTGTACGTGCTTGCGTGGGTTTCCTCTGGGTTCTCCGGTTTCCTCGCACATTCCAAAGACATACTGATAGGGAATTTAGAATGTTAGCCCCATCAGGGACATCGATGGTAATGTGTACAAACTTTAAAGCACTGCGGAATATGTTAGCGCTATATAAAAATAAAGATTATTATTATTATTATTACTATTGAACAACACCATTGATTTTACCATATAGTGTACTGGAAAATGGAAAAAAAAATCCAAGTGCAGCGAAATTGCAAAAAAAGTGCAATTCCACAATTGTTAGTTGTTTTGGCTCTTTTTCCCATGTTTACTAAATGCTAAAACTGATCTTCCATTATGATTCTCCAGGCTCTTTCAAATTCGTAACTTGAAAAAAAAAATGGTGCCATTTTCCAAGCCCCATAGCCTCTCCATTTTTCAGGATCTGGGGATGGGTGAGGGCTTATTTTTTACACGCCGAGCTGGTATTTTTATTGATAACATTTTGGGATAGATACAATGTTTTGATCAGCTGTTATTGCATTTTATTGCAATGTTGCTGCAACAAAAAAATGTAATTCTGGCGTATTGATTTTTTTTCTCATTATGCCGTTTGGCTTAATTTAGTGTATAATTTGATAGATCGAGCGTTTTTGAATGCATCGATAGCAAACGTGTTTTTTTTTATTATTTTATTTTGAGTGGGGCAAAAGGGGGTGATTTGAACTTTTATAAATTTTTAATTTAACCCCTTCCTGACATGCGCCGTACTAGTATTATTCTGCGGGAAGTGTGTTCACGCAAACCGCAGTACTAGTACGGCAGCACGATCGCGCGGTCTCATGCTGAGCATCGCGGGGATCGCGCGCGGGTGTCAGCTGTATATGACAGCTGACACCCCGCAGCAATGCCCACGATCAGTGAGCATTTAACCCCTCTGATGCCTCTGTCAGTAGTGAAAGCCGCACAGAGAACAATCCCTCAGGGAGGGGCTCCCTGCGCTCTCCCACCGGAACAACGCAATGCGATCAAGTTGTTCCGGTGGTCTCCATGGAGACCCCGGATCCACAATGGCCGCAGGGCTCCTTCCGGGTCCTTCACTGAGATAAGCCTCCTGCACTGCCTGTCAGATCGCTGATGTGACACAGTGCTATGCAAAGTGTCACATCAGCGATATAGTAATGTCCCAACCTGGGGCAATGTTATAAAGTAAAAAAAATATATATATAATGTATAAAAAAAAATGTAAAAAAAAATCCCCAAATAAAGACAAATAAATAAATATTTTCCAATAAATCCATTTATTTATGTAAATAAAAAAAACAATAAAAGTACATATATTTGGTATCTCCGCGTCCATAACGACCCGCTCTTTAAAACTATCCCACTTGTTTACTTCTTCAATGAACACTATAAGAAAAAAAAAAAAACGAGGCAAAAAACAATGCTTTATCATCATACTGCCGAACAAAAAGTGCAATAAAACGCAATCAAAAAGGCAGATATAAATAAACATGGTACTGCTGAAAATGTTATCTTGTCCCGCAAAAAACAGCTGCCATACAGCGTTATCAGCAGAAAAATAAAAAAGCTATAGCTCTCAGAATAAAGCGATGCAAAAACAATTATTTTTTATAAAAAATAGTTTTTATTGTGTAAAAGAGACAAAGCATAAAAAAATGATATAAATGAGATATCGCTGTAATCGTACTAACCCGGAGAATAAAACTGCCTTATCAATTTTACCATATGCGGAACGGTATAAACGCCCCCCCCCCCCCCCTAAAAGAAATTCAGGAATTGCTGGTTTTGTTCATTCTGCCTCCCAAAAATCAGAATAACAAGCAATCAAAACATGTCATGTGCCCGAAAATGGTACCAATAAAAACGTCAACTTGTCCCGCAAAAAACAAGACCTCACATGACTCTGTGGTCCAAAATATGGATAAATTATAGCTCTCAAAATGTGGTGATGCAAAAGCTATTTATTACAATAAAAAGCATCTTTTAGCGTGTGACAGCTGTCAAACATAAAAACCAGCTGTAAAAACCCACTATAAATAGTAAATCAAACCCCCCTTTATCACCCCCTTAGTTAGGGAAAAATAATAAAAAAAATGTATTTCCATTTTCACATTAGGGTTAGGGTTAGGGTTGGGGCTAAAGTTAGGGTTGGGGCTAAAGTTAGGGTTAGTGTTGGAGCTAAAGTTAGGGTTGGAGCTAAAGTTAGGGTTAGAATTGGGGCTAAATTTGGAGTTAGGGTTTGGATTATGTTTACGGTTGGGATTAGGGTTAGGGGTGTGTCAGGGTTAGGGATGTGGCAAGGGTTGGGATTAGGGTTAGAGAGTGTTGGGGTTAGAGGTGTGGTCAGGGTTATGGTTAGGGTTGGGATTAGGGTTAGGGGTGTTTTTGGGTTAAGGGGTGTGGTTAGGGTTATGGTTGGGATGAGGGTTGGGGGTGTGTTGGGATTAGGCTTGGAGTTAGAATTGGGGGGTTTCCACTGTTTAGGCACATCAGGGGCTCTCTAAATGCGACATGGCGTCCGATCTCAATTCCAGCCAATTCTGCGTTGAAAAAGTAAAACTGTGCTCCTTCCCTTCCGAGCTCTGCCGTGCGCCCAATAAGTGGTTTACCCCCACATATGGAGTATCGGCGTACTCAGGACTAATTGGAAAACAACTTTTGCAGTCCAATTTCTCCTGTTACCCTTGTGAAAATAAATATTTGGGGGCTAAAAAATCATTTTTGTGGAAATTTTTATTTTATTATTTTCACGGCTCTGCGTTATAAACTTTAGTGAAACACTTGGGGGTTTAAAGTTCTTACAACACATCTAGATAAGTTATTTGGGGGGTTTAGGTTCCAATATGTTGTCACTTGTGGGGGGGTTTCTACTGTTTAGGTACATCAGGGACTCTGAAAATGCAACGTGGCGCCCGCAGACCATTCCATCAAAGTCTGCATTCCAAAACAGCGCTCTTTTCCTTCCGAGATCTGCCATGCACCAAAACGGTGGTTTCCCCCCACATATGGGGTATCACCGTACTCAGGACAAATTGGACAACAACTTTTGGGGTCCAATTTCTCCGGATACCCTTGGGAAAATAAAAAATTGTGGGCTAACTGATCATTTTGTGGAAAAATATATATATATTTTTTTTAGAAACTTTAGTGAAACAATTGGGGGTTCAGAGTGCTCACCACACATCTAGATAAGTTCCTTAGAGGGTCTGCTTTCCAAAATTGTGTCACTTGTGGGGGGTTTCCACTGTTTAGGCATATCAGGGGCTCTCCAAACGCGACATGGTGTCCGATCTCAATTCCAGACAATTTTGCATTGAAAAGTGAAACGGCACTCTTTCTTAGCGAGCTCTGCCATGCGCCCAAACAGTGGTTTACCCCCACATATGGGGTATCAGCGTACTCAGGACAGATTTCACAACAACTTTTGGGGTTCAATTTTTCCTGTTATCTTTGGGAAAGTAAAAAATTTGGGGCGAAAATATAATTTTTGTGAAAAAAATATATTTTTTTTGTTTTACGGCTCTACATTATAAACTTCTGTGAAGCACTTGGGGTTTCAAAGTGCTCACCACACATCTAGATTAGTTCTTTAGGGGTCTACTTTCCAAAATGGTGTCACTTGTGGGGGGTTTCCACTGTTTAGGCACATCAGAGGCTCTCCAAATGCGACATGGTGTCCGATCTCAATTCCAGCAATTTTTGCATTGAAAAGTCAAATGGCGCTTCTTCCCTTCCGAGCTCTGCCATGTGCCAAAACAGTGGTTTACCCCCACATATGGGGTATTAACATACTCAGAACAAGTTGTACAATGACTTTTGGGGTCCAATTTCTCCTGTTACCCTTGGTAAAATAAAACAAATTGGTTCTGAAGTAAAATTTTTGTGACAAATAGTTAAAAGTTAAATTTTTTTTAAACATTCCAAAAATTCCTGTGAAGCACCTGAAGGGTTAATAAGCTTCTTGAATGTGGTTTTGAGTACCTTGAGGTGTGCAGTTTTTAGAATGTTGTCACTTTTGGGCATTTCTGTCATACAGGCCCATCAAAGTCACTTTAAGTGTGAGGTGGTCCTTAAAAAAAAAATGGTTTTGCAAATTTTGTTGTAAAAAAGAGAAATCGCTGGTTAACTTTTAACCCTTATAACTTCCTAGCATAAAATTATGTTTCCAAAATTGTGCTAATGTAAAGCAGACATGTGGGTAATGTTATTTATTAACTATTTTGTATGCTATGACTCTCTAATTTAAGGGCATAAAAACTAAAAGTTTGAAAATTGCAACATTTTCAAAATTTTTGCCAAATTTCAGGTTTTTTTTCACAAGTAATCGCAAGTCATATAGAAGAAATTTTACCACTGTCACAAAGTACAATATGTCATGAGAAACCAGTCTCAGAATCACCAGGATCCGCTGAAGTGTTTCAGAGTTATGACCTCATAAAGTGACAGTGGTCAGAATTGAAAAAAATGGCCTGGTCAGGAAGTTGAAAACAGGCTTCAGGGTGAAGAGGTTAAACTTTTTTTACACTTTGTACTGGCTTCAATATTCTCCTTGTGAGACATGAGGCGGCAATCATCCGATCACTTGGCTACACATAGCAGGGCTGCAGCCCTGCTATGTGTAGCAGAAATTATTATCTCCTATGAACACCGACCATGTGCTGATCTGCAATAATAGGCACATGGGTCTTCTACGGACCCCCGGCTGTCATGTCAAGCCATCGGCGCCCCGCGATCATGTGACAGAGGCAGCTTGTTGTGAATTCTGCTCTTGGGCTCCCTCCGGTGGTTGTTAGTGGTAGTGCTGTGGTCTCTGGATTATATGCCAGGGCAGGTGTTTCTGCTTATTGCAGCTCTATTAGGTATTTAGGTTTGTAGGATCCATCAATCCCTGCCAGTTGTCCATTGTATCTTGGAGGGATTGCATCTCTGTCTGGCTCTACTGCCCTGCTGTCATTTCAGCTAAGATAAGTGTCTTGTTTTGGTTCTCTGTAGCACGCATGCAGTGTGCTTTTATGTGCAGTGCAATCTATTGTGTTTTTGTCCAGCTTGATTTGTTTGGATTTTTCTGTCATGCTGGTTTCTCTGGAGATGCAGATATACATCCTATGGCTTTAGTTAGATGTAGTATATAGTATTTTCTGCTGTGGAATTTTCTAGTGTTTTAATACTGACCGCTTAGAACCCTGTCCTATCCTTTCTATCTAGCTAGAAGGGCCTCTTTTGCTAAACTCTGTTTTTTCTGCCTGTGTACGTATTTCCTCTTAAACTCACAGTCAATATTTGTGGGGGGCTGCCTATCCTTTGGGGCTCTGCTCTGAGGCAAGATAGGATTTCCCATTTCCATCTTTAGGGGTATTTAGTCCTCCGGCTGTGTCGAGGTGTCTAGGCCTAGTTAGGTACATCCCACGGCTACTTCTAGTTGCGGTGTCAGTATTAGGATTGCGGTCAGTACAGGTACCACCTACTCCAGAGATAGTCTCATGCGGCTCCAGGGTCACCGGATCATAACAGTACAACTGGCCAACAATGAGTTAAATGCATCTCAGAAGAAGGGAAGAAAAGTCCTGAGCCATTTTTTTTTCTGCAGTCTGTTTTGTCTTTCCTTCCCTCTTTTCCTCTGGGTGACTGAGGAGCTGTGTGCTAGCATGGATGTTCAGGGATTAGCTTCTCGTGTAGACCAACTAGCTGCTAGGGTACAGACTATTTCCGATTATATTGTTCAGACTCCGGTTTTAGAGCCTACGATTCCTACTCCTGAGTTATTTTTTGGGGACAGGTCTAAATTTTTGAGTTTTAAAAATAACTGTAAACTGTTTTTTGCTCTGAAACCTCGTTCTTCTGGTGATCCCATTCAGCAGGTTAAAATAGTCATCTCCCTGCTGCGTGGCGATCCTCAGGATTGGGCATTTTCCCTGGAATCTGGGAATCCTGCCTTGCTTAATGTAGAAGCCTTCTTTCAGGCTCTAGGGTTATTATATGATGAACCAAATTCTGTGGATCATGCTGAGAAGACCTTGTTGACCCTGTTTCAGGGTCAAGAAGCGGCAGAATTGTATTGTCAGAAATTTAGAAAATGGTCTGTGCTGACTAAATGGAATGAGGATGCTTTGGCGGCAATTTTCAGAAAGGGTCTTTCTGAATCTGTTAAAGATGTTATGGTGGGGTTTCCCACGCCTATTGGTCTGAGCGATTCTATGTCTCTGGCCATTCAGATTGATCGGTGCCTGCGTGAGCGCAGAGTTGTGCGCGCTGTGGCGTTGTCCTCAGAGCAGATACCTGAGCCTATGCAGTGCGATAGGATTCTGTCTGGAGCTGAACGAGGGGGATTCAGACGTCAGAATGGGTTGTGTTTTTACTGTGGCGATGCTTCTCATGTCATTTCGGTCTGCCCTAAGTGTATTAAGAGAATCGCTAGTTCAGTTACCATTGGTACTGTACAACCTAAATTTCTGTTATCTGTGACATTGATCTGCTCATTGTCGTCATTTTCTGTCATGGCGTTTGTAGATTCTGGCGCTGCTTTGAATTTAATGGACTTTGAATTCGCTAGACGTTGTGGTTTCCCCTTGCAGTCTTTGGAGAACCCTATTCCTTTAAGGGGCATTGATGCTACACCTTTGGCTAAAAATAAACCCCAGTTTTGGACACAGGTGACCATGTGCATGGCGCCAACCCATCGGGAGGATTGTCGCTTTTTGGTGTTGCATAATTTGCATGATGCTATTGTGCTGGGTTTTCCATGGTTGCAGGTACATAATCCGGTGTTGGATTGGAAATCTATGTCTGTGACTAGTTGGGGTTGTCAGGGAGTTCATGGTGACGTTCCTTTGATGTCAATCTCCTCTTCCCCCCCCCTTCTGAAATTCCAGAGTTCTTGTCTGATTTTCAGGATGTGTTCAATGAGCCCAAGTCCAGTTCCCTTCCACCGCATAGGGACTGTGATTGTGCTATTGACTTGATTCCAGGTTGTAAGTTTCCTAAGGGCCGACTTTTCAACCTGTCGGTGCCTGAACATACCGCTATGCGGAGTTATATTAAGGAGTCTTTGGAGAAAGGGCATATTCGGCCATCTTCTTCACCATTGGGAGCGGGTTTTTTTTTTGTTGCCAAGAAGGATGGCTCCTTGAGACCTTGTATTGATTATCGCCTCTTGAATAAGATCACGGTCAAATTTCAATACCCTTTGCCTTTGCTTTCTGATTTGTTTGCTAGGATTAAGGGGGCTAGTTGGTTTACTAAGATTGACCTTCGAGGGGCATATAATCTTATTCGTATTAAGCAGGGTGACGAATGGAAAACTGCGTTTAATACGCCTGAGGGCCATTTTGAATACCTTGTGATGCCCTTCGGGCTCTCTAATGCTCCATCTGTTTTTCAGTCCTTCATGCATGATATCTTCCGGAATTATCTTGATAAATTCATGATTGTATATTTGGATGATATTTTGATTTTTTCTGATGATTGGGAGTCTCATGTGAAACAGGTCAGGATGGTTTTTCAGATCCTTCGTGACAATGCTTTGTTTGTGAAGGGGTCTAAGTGTCTTTTTGGAGTGCAGAAGGTTTCTTTTTTGGGCTTTATTTTTTCTCCCTCATCTATAGAGATGGATCCGTTTAAGGTTCAGGCCATTCATGATTGGATTCAGCCCACGTCCGTGAAGAGTCTTCAGAAATTTTTGGGCTTTGCTAATTTTTATTGCCGTTTCGTTGCTAACTTCTCCAGTGTGGTCAAACCCCTGACCGATTTGATGAAAAAGGGCGCTGATGTGACGAATTGGTCCTCTGCGGCTGTCTCTGCCTTTCAGGAGCTTAAACGCCGATTTACTTCTGCTCCGGTGTTGCGTCAGCCAGATGTTTCTCTTCCATTTCAGGTTGAGGTTGACGCTTCTGAGATTGGGGCAGGGGCCGTTTTGTCTCAGAGGAATTCTGATGGTTCCTTGATGAAACCATGTGCCTTCTTTTCCCAAAAGTTTTCGCCTGCTGAACGTAATTATGATGTCGGCAATCGGGAATTGTTGGCTATGAAATGGGCGTTAGAGGAATGGCGACATTGGCTTGAGGGAGCCAAGCATCGCATTGTGGTTTTGACCGATTATAAAAATCTGATTTACCTCGAGTCTGCCAAGCGGCTGAATCCTATACAGGCTCGATGGTCTTTGTTTTTCTCCCGTTTTGATTTCGTGGTCTCGTATCTTCCGGGTTCTAGGAATATTAAAGCTGATTCCCTCTCTAGGAGCTTTTTGCCTGATTCTCCGGAGGTCCTTGAACTGGTCGGCATTCTAAAGGAAGGGGTGGTTCTTTCTGCCATCTCCCCTGATCTACGACGGGTCCTTCAGGAATTTCAGGCTGACAAACCTGACCTCTGTTCAGTGGGGAAACTGTTCGTTCCTGATAAATGGACTAGTAGGGTGATTTCGGAGGTTCATTGTTCTGTGTTGGCTGGTCATCCTGGTATTTTTGGTACCAGAGATTTGGTTGGTAGGTCTTTTTGGTGGCCTTCTTTGTCGCGGGATGTGCGTTCTTGTGTGCGGTCCTGTGGGACTTGTGCGCGGGCTAAGCCTTGTTGTTCCCATGCTAGTGGGTTGCTTTTGCCTTTGCTGGTCCCTGAGAGGCCTTGGACGCATATTTCTATGGATTTTATTTCAGACCTTCCGGTTTCCCAGAGGATGTCAGTTATCTGGGTGGTTTGTGACTGGTTTTCTAAGATGGTTCATTTGGTGCCTTTGCCTAAATTGCCTTCCTCTTCTGATTTGGTTCCATTGTTTTTTCAGCATGTGGTTCGTTTGCATGGTATTCCGGAGAATATTGTGTCCGACAGAGGTTCCCAGTTTGTTTCTAGGTTTTGGCGAGCCTTTTGTGCTAGGCTGGGCATTGATTTGTCTTTTTCTTCCGCATTTCATCCTCAGACAAAACAGGCCAAACCGAGCGAACCAACCAGACTTTGGAAACTTATTTGAGATGCTTCGTGTCTGCTGATCAGGATGATTGGGTGGCTTTCTTGCCATTGGCCGAGTTTGCCCTTAATAATCGGGCTAGTTCGGCTACCTTGGTTTCGCTTTTTTTTTGTAATTTTGGTTTTCATCCTCGTTTTTCTTCAGTGCCTTCTGATTGTCCTGGTGTGGATTCTGTGGTGGACAGGTTGCAGCAAATTTGGGCTCATGTGGTGGACAATTTGGTGTTGTCTCAGGAGGAGGCGCAACGTTTTGCTAATCGTCGTCGGTGTGTTGGTTCCCGGCTTCGGGTTGGGGATTTGGTCTGGTTGTCTTCCTGTCATGTTCCTATGAAGGTTTCTTCCCCTAAGTTTAAGCCTCCGTTTATTGGTCCTTATAGGATTTCTGAGATTATCAATCCGGTGTCTTTTCGTTTGGCCCTTCCGGCATCTTTTGCTATCCATAATGTTTTCCATAGATCTTTATTGCGGAAATATGTGGTGCCCGTTCTTCCCTCTGTTGATCCTCCGGCTCCTGTGTTGGTTGATGGGGAGTTGGAGTGTGTGGTTGAGAAGATTTTGGATTCTCGTTTTTCGAGACGGAAGCTTTAGTACCTTGTCAAATGGAAAGGTTACGGCCAGGAGGATAATTCTTGGGTTTTTGCCTCTGATGTCCATGCTGCTGATTTGGTTCGGGCCTTTCATCTGGCTCGTCCTGATCGGCCTGGGGGCTCTGGTGAGGGTTCGGTGACCCCTCTTCAAGGGGTGGGTACTGTTGTGAATTCTGCTCTTGGGCTCCCTCCGGTGGTTGTTAGTGGTAGTGCAGTGGTCTCTGGATTATAGGCCATGGCAGGTGTTTCTGCTTATTGCAGCTCTATTAGGTATTTAGGTTTGTAGGATCCATCAATCCCTGCCAGTTGTCCATTGTATCTTGGAGGGATTGCATCTCTGTCTGGCTCCACTGCCCTGCTGTCATTTCAGCTAAGATAAGTGTCTTGTTTTGGTTCTCTGTAGCACGCATGCAGTGTGCTTTTATGTGCAGTGCAATCTATTGTGTTTTTGTCCAGCTTGACTTGTTTGGATTTTTCTGTCATGCTGGTTTCTCTGGAGATGCAGATATACATCCTATGTCTTTAGTTAGATGTAGTATATAGTATTTTCTGCTGTGGAATTTTCTAGTGTTTTAATACTGACCGCTTAGAACCCTGTCCTATCCTTTCTATCTAGCTAGAAGGGCCTCTTTTGCTAAACTCTGTTTTTTCTGCCTGTGTACGTATTTCCTCTTAAACTCACAGTCAATATTTGTGGGGGGCTGCCTATCCTTTGGGGCTCTGCTCTGAGGCAAGATAGGATTTCCCATTTCCATCTTTAGGGGTATTTAGTCCTCCGGCTGTGTCGAGGTGTCTAGGCCTGGTTAGGTAAATCCCACGGCTACTTCTAGTTGCGGTGTCAGTATTAGGATTGCAGTCAGTACAGGTACCACCTACTCCAGAGATAGTCTCATGCGGCTCCAGGGTCACCGGATCATAACAGCAGCTATGGACAGGATTTGTAACGTGCTTCCGGTAAGCGCAAGTTAAATGCCGACAGTGGCATTTAACATGTTAACAGCTGCGGGTGGATCGTGATGCCACCTGCAGCTGTTAGGTGCACATGACAGCTGATCATATCAGCTGTCATGAGCATGAAAAGATGCGGGCTCAGCTCCAGAGCCTGCATCAAAGAGACGAAGGCGACCTATGAGGTATCTATACATCATAGGTCATAGAGGGGTTAAACTGTTAGATTTTTAATTTTTTAACCTTTTTTTAATGTACTATATTAGCTAGTCTCATTGTGGACCCACTGCGCCAGGCTTACCCTGGAGGTGCATGACTAAGGGACTATCTGGTGTTCACAAGAGCCTCTGATAGTGAGGTTAGGCTCAATTGAACAATTGAACTATTCTTCCTTCCTTTAATCATAGATGCACAGTAGAGCTCTAAAGAGCAGGGACATATGCCGTTGAGAGGCGGCGCCACTGGGAAGGTTTTAGGGTGCCAACCTCTGTGCCAGGTAGGATTTTTAATAGTCAGGGGTTGTATAGGGAAAGAGGATAGTTTCACCCTTTTCTGTCTTTCCTCATTACATAAACTGTTTCAAGGGGGTTTGTCGTGTCTTAGCTGTTGTTGTTCTAAAAATTTTCAATAATAGTATTAGAGATAAGATTAACCCCTTCCCGACCTGTGACACAGCGTATGCGTCATGAAAGTCTGTGCCAATCCGACCTGTGACACATATGCTGTGTCACAGAATGATCGCGTTCCTGCAGATCGGGTGAAAGGGTTAACTCCAATTTCACCCGACCTAGAGGAACAGGGGGAGTGGTACTTCATCCCAGGGGGGGTGGCTTTGCCCCCACGTGGCTACGATCGCTCTGATTGGCTGTTGAAAGTGAAACAGCCAATCAGAGCAATTTGTAATATTTCACCAGTCAAACTGCTGAAATATTACAATCCAGCCATGGCCGATGCTGCAATATCATCGGCCATGGCTGGAGACACCGATCCACCCCCGCCACCGACTGACAGCAATGATCTGTCGCTGCCGTTAGCGCTCCTCTCCCCTCCGTCCTGTCCTCCGTCCCCCCGCCTGTCTTCCGTGCCCCCTGCTGTCCGATCTCACCCCTTCTGTGCCTCCCGAGTCCTGGCGTCCCTCCCGGTGTCAGCGGTCTTCAGTGATCGGCGCCGCCATCTTCTAAAATGGCAGGCGCATGTGTAGTGTGCCCGCCGAATCTGCCGGCCGGCAGATTCATTCATTCATTGCCGGTACATTTTGATTACTGTGATACAACCTATCACAGTGATCAAAATAAAAAAATAGTAAATAACCCCCCCCCCCTTTATCACCCCCACAGGTAGGGAAAATAATAAAATAAAGAAAATATTTTTATTTTTCCACTAGGGTTAGGGTTAGGGCTAGGGTTAAGGTTAGAATTAGGGTTAAATTAGGGTATGTGCACACGATGCGGATTTGGCTGCGGATCCGCAGCGGATTGGCCACTCCGGATTCGCAACAGTTTTCTATGCATTGTACAATACCATGTAAACCTATGGAAAACCAAATCCGCTGTGCCCATGGTGCAGAAAATACCGCGCGGAAACGCTGAGTTGTATTTTCCGCAGCATGTCAATTCTTTTGCGGATTCCGCAGCGTTTTACACCTGCCCAATAGGAATCTGCAGGTGTAAAACTGCAGGAAATCCGCAGGTAAAATGCAGTGTGTTTTACCTGGGGATTTTTCAAAAACGGTGCAGAAAAATCCACACAGAAATCCGCAACGTGGGCACATAGCCTTAGGGTTAGGGTTGGAATTAGAATTAGGGTTGGGATTAGAGTTGGGCTTGGAATAAGGGTTAAGATTAGGGTTAGGGGTGTGTTGAGGTTAGGGTTAGGCTTGTGGTTAGGGTTAGGGTTGGGATTAGGGTTGTGTTGGGGTTAGGGTTGTGATTAGGGTTATGGTTAGGGTTGGGATTAGGGTTAAGGGTGTGTTGGAGTTAGAATTGAGGGATTTCCACTGTTTACGCACATCAGGGGGTCCCAAACATGGCACCACCATTCATTCCAGCCAATCTAGCGTTCAAAAAGTCGAATAGTGCTCCCTCCCTTCCAAGCCCCGACGTGTGCCCAAACAGTGGTTTACCCAAAACATATGGGGCATAAGCGTACTCAGGAAAAATTGCACAACAACTTTGGGGGTCTAATTTCTCCTGTTACCCTTGGGAAAATAATACATTGGGGGCTAAAAATTAAATTTTGAGAGGAAAATAAGTAATTTTTTATTTTCAGGCTCTACGTTATAAAATTCTGTGAAGCACTTGGGAGTTCAAAGTGCTCACCACACATCTAGATAAGTTCCGTTGGGGGTCTATTTTCCAAAATGGGGTCACTTGCGGGGGTTTCTACTGTTTAGGCACATCAGGGGCTCTGCAAACACAACGTGACGCCCGCAGACCATTCCATCAAAGTCTGCATTTCAAAACGTCACTACTTCCCTTCCGAGCCCCAACGTGTGCCCAAATCGTGGTTCCCTGTTATGACCCCAATGGCGAGGGTCTCAGAGAAATAGGTAAGTCTGCGAAGTACAAAAATCCAGCTCATAGGGCAGTGGTAACTGGGTTGACCATATATCTACTCCTAACGCCAACACTAGAAGTAGCCGGGGAACATGCCTACGTTGGTCGCTAGATGTCTCGCGCCAGCCGGAGAACTAACTACCCCTAGAAGAGGAAAACAAAGACCTCTCTTGCCTCCAGAGAAAGGACCCCAAAAGTAGGATACAAGCCCCCCACAAATAATAACGGTGAGGTAAGAGGAAATGACAAACATAGAAATGAACTAGGTTTAGCAAAGAGAGGCCCGCTTACTAATAGCAGAATGTAGTAAGATAACTTATATGGTCAACAAAAACCCTATCAAACATCCACGCTGGAAATTCAAGAACCCCCGAACCGTCTAACGGCCCGGGGGGAGAACACCAGCTCCCTAGAGCTTCCAGCAAGGACAGGATACAGATTAAGTACAAGCTGGACAAAAATGCAAACAAAAACAAATAACAAAAAGCAAGAAAGCAGACTTAGCTTAATCTAGCAGGAACCAGGATCAGTAGACAAGAGCACAACAGATTAGCTCTGATTACAACGTTGCCAGGCATTGAACTGAAGGTCCAGGGAGCTTATATAGCAACACCCCTGAACTAACGGCCCAGGTGAGCATACAAGGGATGACTGACATATCCAGAGTCAAATCACTAGTAACCACTAGAGGGAGCCAAAAAGCAAATTCACAACAGTACCCCCTCCTTAGTGAGGGGTCACCGAACCCTCACCAAGACCACCAGGGCGATCAGGATGAGCGGCGTGAAAGGCCCGAACTAAATCGGCCGCATGCACATCAGAGGCGACCACCCAGGAATTATCCTCCTGACCATAGCCCTTCCACTTGACCAGGCACTGAAGCCTCCGCCTGGAGAGACGAGAATCCAAGATCTTCTCCACCACGTACTCCAACTCGCCCTCAACCAACACCGGAGCAGGAGGCTCAGCAGAAGGAACCACAGGCACAACGTACCGCCGCAACAAAGACCTATGAAATACATTGTGAATGGCAAACGACACCGGAAGATCCAGGCGAAAGGACACAGGATTAAGGATTTCCAATATCTTGTACGGACCAATGAAGCGAGGCTTAAATTTGGGAGAGGAGACCTTCATAGGAACAAATCGAGAAGACAGCCATACCAAATCCCCAACACGAAGTCGGGGACCCACACCGCGGCGGCGGTTGGCAAAACGCTGAGCCTTCTCCTGTGACAACTTCAAGTTGTCCACCACATGATTCCAGATCTGCTGCAACCTATCTACCACAGAATCCACCCCAGGACAGTCAGAACGCTCCACATGTCCCGAGGAAAAACGAGGATGGAAACCAGAGTTGCAGAAAAATGGCGAAACCAAGGTGGCGGAACTAGCCCGATTATTAAGGGCAAATTCAGCCAACGGCAAGAAGGTCACCCAATCATCCTGATCAGAAGAGACAAAACACCTCAAATAAGCCTCCAGAGTCTGATTAGTTCGCTCCGTTTGTCCATTAGTCTGTGGATGAAAAGCGGACGAAAACGACAAATCAATGCCCATCCTACCACAAAAGGATCGCCAGAACCTGGAAACAAACTGGGATCCTCTGTCCGACACAATATTCTCAGGAATGCCGTGTAAACGGACCACGTTCTGGAAGAACACAGGAACCAGATCGGAAGAGGAAGGCAGCTTAGGCAAAGGAACCAAATAGACCATCTTGGAGAAACGATCACATATCACCCAGATGACAGACATGCCCCGAGACACCGGAAGATCAGAAATGAAATCCATAGAGATGTGTGTCCAAGGTCTCTTCGGGACAGGCAAGGGCAAGAGCAACCCGCTGGCACGAGAACAGCAAGGCTTAGCTTGAGCACAAGTCCCACAGGACTGCACAAAAGACCGCACATCCCTAGACAAGGACGGCCACCAAAAGGACCTGGCCACCAGATCCCTGGTGCCAAAAATTCCCGGGTGCCCTGCCAACACCGAGGAATGAACCTCGGAAATGACTCTACTGGTCCACCTAGCAGGCACAAACAATCTGTCAGGTGGACAAGAGTCAGGCCTACCAGCCTGAAATCTCTGCAACACACGTCGCAGATCCGGAGAAATAGCTGACAAGATAACTCCTTCCTTAAGAATACCCACAGGTTCAGCGACTCCAGGAGCATCAGGCACAAAGCTCCTAGACAGAGCATCGGCCTTCACATTCTTCGAACTTGGTAAATACGAGACCACAAAGTCAAAACGGGAGAAAAACAATGACCAGCGGGCCTGTCTAGGATTCAGGCGTTTAGCAGACTCGAGATACATCAGATTTTTGTGATCAGTCAAAACCACCACACGATGCTTAGCACCCTCGAGCCAATGACGCCACTCCTCAAATGCCCACTTCATGGCCAACAACTCCCGATTGCCCACATCATAATTTCGCTCAGCAGGCGAAAACTTCCTAGAGAAAAAGGCACAAGGTCTCATAGTAGAGCAACCAGGACCTCTCTGAGACAAAACGGCCCCTGCCCCAATCTCCGAAGCATCCACCTCAACCTGAAAGGGCAGTGAGACATCAGGCTGGCACAAAACAGGCGCCGAAGTAAACCGGCGTTTCAACTCCTGGAAAGCCTCCACGGCAGCAGGAGCCCAGTTAGCTACATCAGAGCCTTTCTTGGTCATATCCGTCAAAGGTTTAACAACGCTAGAAAAATTAGCGATAAAACGACGGTAAAAGTTAGCAAAACCCAAGAACTTCTGAAGACTCTTAACTGACGAGGGCTGAGTCCAATCATGAATAGCTCGGACCTTGACTGGGTCCATCTCCACAGCAGAAGGGGAAAAAATGAACCCTAAAAAGGGAACCTTCTGTACACCAAAGAGACACTTTGAGCCTTTAACAAACAAAGAATTTTCACGCAAAATCTTGAAAACCATCCTGACCTGTTCTACATGCGAGTCCCAATCATCAGAAAAAATCAGAATATCGTCCAGATAAACGATCAAAAATTTATCCAGATACTTCCGGAAAATGTCATGCATAAAGGACTGAAAAACTGAAGGCGCATTAGAGAGCCCAAAAGGCATCACCAAGTACTCAAAATGACCTTCGGGCGTATTGAATGCGGTTTTCCATTCATCTCCTTGCTTAATGCGCACAAGGTTGTACGCACCACGAAGATCTATCTTGGTGAACCACTTGGCACCTTTAATCCGGGCAAACAAGTCTGACAACAGCGGCAAAGGATACTGAAATTTGACAGTGATCTTATTTAAGAGCCGATAGTCAATACAAGGCCTCAAAGATCCGTCCTTTTTGGCCACAAAAAAGAATCCCGCACCAAGAGGGGAAGAAGAAGGACGGATATGCCCCTTCTCTAGAGACTCTCTAATATATGAACGCATAGCGGTATGTTCAGGTACCGACAGGTTAAATAATCTTCCCTTAGGAAACTTAGTGCCTGGAATCAACTCTATTGCGCAGTCACACTCCCTATGAGGAGGCAGTGCACTGGACCTGGACTCGCTGAAAACATCCTGATAATCAGACAAATACTCCGGAACTTCCGAAGGCGTAGAAGAAGCAATAGACACGGGCAGGGAATCCCCATGATTTCCACGGCATCCCCAACTTGACACTGACATGGCCTTCCAATCCAAGACTGGATTATGGGTCTGCAACCATGGCAACCCCAAAACAACCAAATCATGCATTTTATGCAAAGCAAGAAAACGTATAACCTCCCGATGTTCAGGAGTCATACACATGGTAACCTGTGTCCAAAACTGCGGTTTATTTTCTGCCAACGGCGTAGCATCAATACCCCTAAGAGGGATTGGATTTTCTAATGGCTCAAGAACAAAACCACAGCGCTTGGCAAATGACAGATCCATAAGACTCAGGGCAGCACCTGAATCTACAAACGCCATGGCAGGATAAGATGACAGTGAACAAATCAAAGTTACAGATAGAATAAATTTAGGTTGCAAATTACCAACGGTGACAGGACTAACAACCTTAGTTAGACGTTTAGAGCATGCTGAGATAACATGTGTAGAATCACCACAGTAGTAACACAAGCCATTCTGGCGTCTATGAATTTTCCGCTCATTTCTAGTCAGGATTCTATCACATTGCATTAAATCAGGTGTTTGTTCAGACAGCACCATAGGTGAATTTGCGGTTTTTCTATCACATTGCCTTAAATCAGGTGCCTGTTCAGACAACACCATAAGGGAATTTGCGGTTTTGCGCTCCCGCAACCGCCGGTCAATTTGAATAGCCAGGGCCATGGAATCATTTAGACCTGTGGGAATAGGGAAACCCACCATCACATTCTTAATGGCTTCAGAAAGGCCATTTCTAAAATTTGCGGCCAGTGCACACTCGTTCCACTGAGTCAGCACGGACCATTTCCGAAATTTTTGGCAATACACTTCAGCCTCGTCCTGGCCCTGAGACATAGCCAGCAAGGCTTTTTCTGCCTGAATCTCAAGATTGGGTTCCTCATAAAGTAAACCGAGCGCCAGAAAAAACGCATCAATATCCGCCAATGCCGGATCTCCTGGCGCCAGCGAGAAGGCCCAATCCTGAGGGTCGCCCCGTAAAAAAGACATAACAATTTTCACTTGCTGAGCGGAGTCTCCAGATGAACAGGGTCTCAGGGACAAAAATAATTTACAATTATTCCTGAAATTTCTAAACTTAAATCGGTCTCCGAAAAACAATTCAGGAATCGGTATCTTAGGTTCTGACATAGGATTTCTGGTAACATAATCTTGTATGCCCTGCACACGAGCAGCAAGCTGGTCCACACTTGTAATCAAGGTCTGGACATTCATGTCTGCAGCAAGCTTGAGCCACTCAGAGGTAAAGGGGAAAAGAAGAAAAAAAATGAGAGAGAAAAAAAAAAAAAACCTCAGAATTTTCTTTCTTATAATCCCGCTTCTGCAATGCATTTAACATTTAATACTGGCCTGGCAAACTGTTATGACCCCAATGGCGAGGGTCTCAGAGAAATAGGTAAGTCTGCGAAGTACAAAAATCCAGCTCATAGGGCAGTGGTAACTGGGTTGACCATATATCTACTCCTAACGCCAACACTAGAAGTAGCCGGGGAACATGCCTACGTTGGTCGCTAGATGTCTCGCGCCAGCCGGAGAACTAACTACCCCTAGAAGAGGAAAACAAAGACCTCTCTTGCCTCCAGAGAAAGGACCCCAAAAGTAGGATACAAGCCCCCCACAAATAATAACGGTGAGGTAAGAGGAAATGACAAACATAGAAATGAACTAGGTTTAGCAAAGAGAGGCCCGCTTACTAATAGCAGAATGTAGTAAGATAACTTATATGGTCAACAAAAACCCTATCAAACATCCACGCTGGAAATTCAAGAACCCCCGAACCGTCTAACGGCCCGGGGGGAGAACACCAGCTCCCTAAAGCTTCCAGCAAGGACAGGATACAGATTAAGTACAAGCTGGACAAAAATGCAAACAAAAACAAATAACAAAAAGCAAGAAAGCAGACTTAGCTTAATCTAGCAGGAACCAGGATCAGTAGACAAGAGCACAACAGATTAGCTCTGATTACAACGTTGCCAGGCATTGAACTGAAGGTCCAGGGAGCTTATATAGCAACACCCCTGAACTAACGGCCCAGGTGAGCATACAAGGGATGACTGACATATCCAGAGTCAAATCACTAGTAACCACTAGAGGGAGCCAAAAAGCAAATTGACAACAGTTCCCCCCCACATATGGGGTACCAGCGTACTCAGGACAAACTGGAAAACAATTTTTGGGGTCAAATTTCTCCTGTTACCCTTGTGAAAATAAACAATTGCGGACTAAAAAATCAATTTTGAGGAAAAGAAAAAGATTTTTTATTTTCACGGCTCTGCGTTATAAACTTCTGTGAAGCACTTGGGGGTTCAAAGTGCTCACTACACATCTACATAAGTTTCTTGGGGAGTCTAGTTTCCAAAATGGGGTCGCTTGTGGGGGGTTTCTACTGTTTAGGCACATCAGGGGCTCACAAATGTAACATGACGCCCGCAGACCATTCTATCAAAGTCTGCATTCCAAAGCGTCATTACTTCCCTTCCGAGCCCCGACGTGCGCTCAAACAGTGGTTTACCCATACATGTGGGGTATCGGCATACTCAGGACAAACGGGACAACAACTTTTGGGGTCCAATTTCTCCTGTTACCCTTGTGAAAATAAAAAAATTGCTTGCTAAAAAATTTTGAGGAAAGAAAAATGATTTTTGTATTTTCACGGCTCTGCATTCTAAACTTCTGTGAAGCACTTGGGGGTTCAAAGTGCTCAGCACACATCTAGATATGTTCCTTGGGGGGTCTAGTTTCCAAAATGGGGTCAGTTGGTGGGGGTTTCTACTGTTTAGGCACATCAGGGGCTCTGCAAACGTAACATGACACCCGCATACCATACTATCAAAATCTGCATTCCAAAACGTCACTACTTCCAAGCCCCGACGTGTGCCCAAACAGTGGTTTACCCCCACATATGGGGTATCAGCGTACTCAGGACAAACTACACAACAACTGTTGGGGTCCAAGTTACAACTGTTGGGGTCCAAGTTCTCCTGTTACTCTTGTGAAAATAAAAAATTGCTCACTAAAATATTATTTTTGAGGAAGGAAAAATGATTTTTTATTTTCACGGCTCTGCATTATAAACTTCTGTGAAGCAATTGGGGGTTCAAAGTGCTCGCCACACATCTAGATAAGTTCCTTCGTGAGTCTAGTTTCCAAAATTGGGTCACTTGTGGGGGGTTTCTACTGTTTAGGCACATCACGGCCTCTGCAAATGCGACATGGTGTCCGCTAACGATTGGAGTTAATTTTTCATTCAAAAAGTCAAATGGCGCTCCTTCCGTTCCGAGCCCTGCCGTGCACCCAAACAGTGGTTTACCCCCACATATGAGGTATTGGTGTACTCTGGAGAAATTGCCCAATACATTTTAGGATCCATTTTATCCTGTGGCCCATGTGGAAATGAACAAATTGAGGCTAAAGAATTTTTTTGTGAGAAAAAAAAAGTACTTTTTCATTTTTACGGATCAATTTGTGAAGCCCCTGGGGGCTCAAAGTGCTCACTATGCATCTAGATAAGCTCCTTGGGGGGTCTAGTTTCCAAAATGGGGTCACTTGTGGGGGAACTCTAATCTTTAGGTACACAGGGGCTCTCCAAACGTGACATGGTGTTCGCTGAAGATTGGAGCCAATTTTTCATTGAAAAAGTCAAATAGCGCTCCTTCCCTTCTGAGCCCTGTCGTGCGCTCAAACAGTGGTTCCCCCCACATATGGGGTATCGGTGTACTCAGGACATAATGTACAATAGCTTTTGGGGTCTAGTTTCTCCTTTTACCCTTGGGAAAATAAAACAATTTTTGCTGAAAGATCATTTTTGTGACTAAAAATTTAAATGTTCATTTTTTCCTTCCATGTTGCTTCTGCTGCTGTGAAGCACCTGAAGGGTTAATAAACTTCTTGAATGTGGTTTTGAGCACCTTGAGGGGTGCAGTTTTTAATATGGAATCAGTTTTTGGTATTTTCAGCCATATAGACCCCTCAAACTGACTTCAAATGTGAGGTGGTCCCTAAAAAAAATGGTTTTGTAAATTTTGTTATAAAAATGAGAAATCGCTGGTCAAATTTTAACCCTTATAACTTCCTAGCAAAATGTTTCCAAAATTGTGCTGATTTAAAGTAGACATGTGGGAAATGTTATTTATTAACTATTTTGTGTCACATAACGCTCTGGTTTAACAGAATAAAAATTCAAAATGTGAAAATTGCGAAATTTTTCAAATTTTTGCCAAATTTCCATTTTTTTCAGAAATAAACGCAAAAATTATTGACCTAAATTTTCCACTAACATGAATCCCAATATGTCACGAAAAAACAGAACCGCTAGGATCCGTTGAAGCGTTCCTGAGTTATTACCTCATAAATGGACACTGGTCAGCATTGAAAAAAATGGCCAGATCATTAAGGTCAAAATAGACTGGGTCATGAAGGGGTTAAGGAGATTTCCCATAGATGATCTTTCTCTGTATAAACATACATACATGTATTTAATGAACTGTGGAATATCTTAAGGACGGTTGTTCTTGATCTGTGTGTTTGAGGTTGAATAGACTTCTTATAGGTCTTTATCCATTGAGGTATAGGAAAAATGTGGATTTTAAGATAAACCTGTTTGTCCGTAAAGGAACAAAAACAAGTTAGAGATAACTTGTACAAATATTATAATGAGTGATGCAGATAATAAGCTCCTAGAGGGTAGATGATGTTCAAATACCAGCCAATGAGCCATACGCTCATCACAATACATGATATGCGGCATGAATGCATCTTACAGATGTGCCTTTTCTGGGGTGGCTGGGGGCAGATGTTTTTAGCCCGGGGGGGGGGGCAATGACCATGGTCCCTCCCTAGGCTATTAATATCTGCCCTCAGCCACTAGCTTTCCCTCTCTGGCAGAGAAAATTGCGCTGGAGCCCACGCAAGTTTTTTCTGTGATTTATTTCTTTAATTTAACACCTACAGCTCCAAAATTTGACACACACACCCTACTAACATTATTAGTGAGGGACATATATAAATCTAACGGATATGCAATGGTTTACTGTATGTAAACCATGTCTCATATCGTGCCGGGTTCTGTAATGATTTAACAAAAGCCGATAAATGAATTACCAGCCATTCTAGCTCTGTATGAAATATATATATATATATATATATATATATATATATATATATATATATATATATATATATATATATATACACACTCACTGGCCACTTTATTAGGTACACCATGCTAGTAACGGGTTGGACCCCCTTTTGCCTTCAGAACTGCCTCAATTCTTCGTGGCATAGATTCAACAAGGTGCTGGAAGCATTCCTCAGAGATTTTGGTCCATATTGACATGATGGCATCACACAGTTGCCGCAGATTTGTCGGCTGCACATCCCTGATGCGAATCTCCCGTTCCACCACATCCCAAAGATTTCATGTTGTTTACGCCAAATTCTGACCCTACCATCCGAATGTCGCAGCAGAAATCGAGACTCATCAGACCAAGCAACGTTTTTCCAATCTTCTACTGTCCAATTTCGATGAGCTTGTGCAAATTGTAGCCTCAGTTTCCTGTTCTTAGCTGAAAGGAGTGGTACCCGGTGTGGTCTTCTGCTGCTGTAGCCCATCTGCCTCAAAGTTCGACGCACTGTGCGTTCAGAGATGCTCTTAGGCCTACCTTGGTTGTAACGGGTGGCGATTTGAGTCACTGTTGCCTTTCTATCAGCTCGAACCAGTCTGCCCATTCTCCTCTGACCTCTGGCATCAACAAGGCATTTCCGCCCACAGAACTGCCGCTCACTGGATTTTTTTTCTTTTTCGGACCATTCTCTGTAAACCCTAGAGATGGTTGTGCGTGAAAATCCCAGTAGATCAGCAGTTTCTGAAATACTCAGACCAGCCCTTCTGGCACCAACAACCATGCCACGTTCAAAGGCACTCAAATCACCTTTCTTCCCCATACTGATGCTTGGTTTGAACTGCAGGAGATTGTCTTGACCATGTCTACATGCCTAAATGCACTGAGTTGCCGCCATGTGATTGGCTGATTAGAAATTAAGTGTTAACAAGAAGTTGGACAGGTGTACCTAATAAAGTGGCCAGTGAGTGTGTATATATATATATATATATATATATATATATATATACAGTGCCTACAAGTAGTATTCAACCCCCTGCAGATTTAGCAGGTTTACACATTTGGAATTAACTTGGCATTGTGACATTTGGACTGTAGATCAGCCTGGAAGTGTGAAATGCACTGCAGCAAAAAAGAATGTTATTTCTTTGTTTATTTTTTTTTTTAAATTGGGAAAAGTTTTTTCAGAGGGCCATTTATTATTCAACCCCTCAACCCACCAGAATTCTGTTTGGTTCCCCTAAAGTATTAAGAAGTAGTTCAGGCACAAAGAACAATGAGCTTCACATGTTTGGATTAATTATCTCTTTTTCCAGCCGTTTCTGACTATTTAAGACCCTCCCCAAACTTGTGAACATCACTCAAACATGGTCAACATGGGAAAGACAAAGGAGCATTCCAAGGCCATCAGAGACAAGATCGTGGAGGGTCACAAGGCTGGCAAGGGGTACAAAACCCTTTCCAAGGAGTTGGGGCTACCTGTCTCCACTGTTGGGAGCATCATCCGGAAGTGGAAGGCTTATGGAACTACTGTTAGCCTTCCACGGCCTGGACAGCCTTTGAAAGTTTCCTCCCGTGCCGAGGCTAGGCTTGTCCGAAGAGTCAAGGCTAACCCAAGGACAACAAGGAAGGAGCTCTGGGAAGATCTCATGGCAGTGGGGACATTGGTTTCAGTCAATACCATAAGTAACGTACTCCACCGCAATGGTCTCCGTTCCAGACGAGCCCGTAAGGTACCTTTACTTTCAAAGCGTCATGTCAAGGCTCGTCTACAGTTTGCTCATGATCACTTGGAGGACTCTGAGACTGACTGGTTCAAGGTTCTCTGGTCTGATGAGACCAAGATCGAGATCTTTGGTGCCAACCACACACGTGACGTTTGGAGACTGGATGGCACTGCATACGACCCCAAGAATACCATCCCTACAGTCAAGCATGGTGGTGGCAGCATCATGCTGTGGGGCTGTTTCTCAGCCAAGGGGCCTGGCCATCTGGTCCGCATCCATGGGAAGATGGATAGCACGGCCTACCTGGAGATTTTGGCCAAGAACCTCCACTCCTCCATCAAGGATCTTAAGATGGGTCGTCATTTCATCTTCCAACAAGACAACGACCCAAAGCACACAGCCAAGAAAACCAAGGCCTGGTTCAAGAGGCAAAAAATCAAGGTGTTGCAGTGGCCTGGTCAGTCTCCTGACCTTAACACAATTGAAAACTTGTGGAAGGAGCTCAAGATTAAAGTCCACATGAGACACCCAAACAACCTAGATAACTTGGAGAAGATCTGCATGGAGGAGTGGGCCAAGATAACTCCAGAGACCTGTGCCGGCCTGATCAGGTCTTATAAAAGACGATTATTAGCTGTAATTGCAAACAAAGGTTATTCCACAAAATATTAAACCTAGGGGTTGAATAATAATTGACCCACACTTTTATGTTTAAAATTTATAAAAATTTAACTGAGCAACAAAACATTTTGGTTTGTAAGATTTATGCATCTGTTAATAAATCCTGCTCTTGTTTGAAGTTTGAAGGCTCTAACTTATTTACATCTTATTAAACCTGCTAAATCTGCAGGGGGTTGAATACTACTTGTAGGCACTGTATATATATATATATATATATATATATATATACATATATATATATACTAGATGGTGGCCTGATTCTATCGCATCGGGTATTCTAGAATATGCATGTCCACGTAGTATATTGCCCAGTCACATAGTATATTGCCCAGTCACGTAGTATATTGCCCAGTCACGTAGTATAATGCTCCATGCAGTTATGGCCCCATAGATGCCCCATATAATGCTCTATGCAGTTCTTTATGGCACCATAGATGCCCCATATAATGCTCCATGCAGTTATGGCCCCATAGATGCCCCATATAATGCTACATGCAGTTATGGCCCCATAGATGCCCCATATAATGCTCCATGCAGTTGTTTATGGGCCCATAGATGCCCCATATAATGCTCCATGCAGTTATTTCCCCATAGATGCCCCATATAATGCTCCATGCAGTTATGGCCTCATAGATGCCTCATATAATGCTCCATGCAGTTATGGCCCCATATATGCCCCATATAATGCTCCATGCAGTTGTTTATGGCCCCATAGACGCTCCATACAGCATTGTACCAGATGTAATGCTGCTGCTGCTGCAATAAAAAAAAAATATCACATACTCACCTCTCGTCGCTTCTCCTCAGCGTCCTGTCTCTCCGCACTGACTGTTCAGGCAGAGGGCGGCGCGCACACTAATACGTCATCGCGCCCTCTGACCTGCACAGTCAGTGCAAGAGGACGGGAAGACGGAGCGGCGCCCGGCAGATGGAACGCAGACAGGTGAATATGAAATACTCACCTGCTCCTGACGCTGTCCCTGCCTGTCCCATGGTACCGCAGCTTCTTCGCGCAGGGCCTGTGGTGACGTCGCGGTCACATGACCGTGACATCATGGCAGGTCCTTGTCGCACACCAAACTTAGCACCGGAACCTACCGCTTGCATGGACTGGTCACTGGAGCGTCGGAAAGGTGGCGGAAGGTGAGTATATAATGATTTGTTGTTTTTTTTAATTATTTTTCACATTACATGGTTTTACTATTGAAGCTGCATAGGCAGCCTCAATAGTAAAAACTTGGTCACACAGGGTTAATAGCGGCGGTAATGGAGTGAGATACCCACGGCACAACGCGGTCCGTTACCGCTGGCATTAACCCTGTGTGAGCCGTGACTGCGGGGAGTATGGAGCGGGCGCCGGGCGGTGACTGCAGGGGAGTAGGGAGGGACTAATCGGACTATGGCTGTCGCTGATTGGTCGCGGCAGCCATGACAGGCAGCTGGCGAGACCAATCAGCGAATGAATAACCTTGACGGAAGTTGCCGACAGACAGACAGAAGGACAGACAGAAAGACGGAAGTACCCCTTAGACAATTATATATGTATATATTGTAGCGTGGCTAAAGGTTGTATAGTCGACGGGAGGTATGTATCACAGAGAAGGTTTGTTGCTGTGATGTAACCCGGAGTGTTTTCTTTAATGCACATAAAGCAATGAGGAATTGTTTGGTATATTTGGGTCCGGGTTACGGGTAGCTATGAGAGATGGGAGGGTCTGGCTACCCATATACCTCACCCCTGGGTAAGGGGCATAACCATGCCTATCTATGTTTGTTTCAGGACCTGTGGTGATGTCAGAACCACATGTCTAATCATGTGACAGGTGCCTGGGTGTGGTTTCAGGCTACATAATGGAGGTGTGTTTGGCACATGCTGGTGAGTGTTTGGAAGTCTGTCAGAGTGGACACACTTCCATGTGTCTTGGCTGGACACTGCAGAGTGGCCTGTGTGTTGGACGGTTCCAAGTGGGGACAGACGTCCTGGAAGCACACAGAGACCATATTTAGGCTGGAGAGCCTACGTGCTGGACATGGCACAGCCTACGTGCTGGACATGGCACAGCCTGTATGCCTACAGATCTGAGGGAGAGCGTAGCTCTACTATGGACACTGAGGGGGCCATCGAAGGTGAGTATATGATTTTAATTCTTTTTTTTTTACCAATTATATGGTGCCCAGTCCGTGGAGGAGAGTCTCCTCTCCTCCACCCTGGGTACCAACCGCACATGATCTGCTTACTTCCCGCATGGTGGGCATAGCCACATGCGGAAAGTAAGCTGATCAATGCATTCCTACTTGTGCGGAATCCCCGCAATTTCGCAAATTTAATGAACATGTTGCTTTTTTTTCCGCGATGCGATGTTTTTCGCGGAAAAAAATGCAACATTTGCACAAGATATGCGGAATACACTGAAAATAATGGGAGGCATATGTAAGCGTTTTTTTCACGTTTTTATAGCGAAAAAACGCAAAAAAAACGCAAAAAATACTGAACGTGTGAACATGGCCTAATAGTGACTGTACATTGAGTGTGTTAAGCTTTGTTTATTGATGTGTGCTTATATGCTACTTAATCTCATTACCATTGTTTACCTTATCTTGATGTTGGACTGAAAGGCCCTGGGTAATTCTAAAAATAGCTTACATGCCTTGGGTATAAAAAGACTCAGAGATCACATCCTGAGAGACTGAAGTAACACAAAGCTATCAGCCAGACATTCTGCAAACCACCCAACAGACAAGAGAAAGGACTGCAGCCAATTCATCATGGCACCATCACGAGGGACACTGATCTATGATTCTATAGGAAACAACCCAGGGGTTTTCGGCTCCGGTTGGAAGGACACAGATCTGATCCAGTGACCACTCTGAACCATGGATCTGTTTGGAGAAAGCCAGGGTTGGGACCCGCTGGTCGCCTGGTTCCATGGAGATGGTCAGATAAGCCAGGTGGTGACTCTCGTGTCAATTGGGTTTGGACCTTGTATGGACTCTATGGACAATTCTTGGTCATCTCTCTATGCTTGTCGTTACCCCTTCTCTGTGCGTTCATCCACAGATGGAGTAGCGACCCTGGGAGCTCTGACATCGTGTCAACTGGCTTTGGACCTTTTATGGACTCTATGGACAGTTCTTGGTCATCTCCCTATGCTCGTCGTTACCCCTTCGCTGTGCGTTCATCCACAGATGGAGTAGCAACCCTGGGAGCTCTGACATTACATCTACCATTATCTCGACGAGTCAGTGGAAGGGTGAGGCCCTGTAATGTGCACCATCTTGGGGTAATTGGTGGGAGTGTTCTGTTTTCTATTGTGTGCTGTGGTTCAATAAAGTATTGCCACACTGTTTTACCTTAACCCTCTGTTGTCTGTGTAGTGTATTGCCCACTGGGAGATAGAGCGGGCGTTCAGTGGTATGAGCCGTGGTCCATGCAGTCTTGCTAAAGACAGCCGGGCCAGCGGACGAGAGCACCCACTGACCCCATTTCTCCACAGTCTCCTCTTAACAGTTGTTGTAGAGATGTGTCTGCTGCTAGAACTGTGTGTGGCATTGACCTGATCTGAGCTGCTGTTAACCTGCGATTTCTGAGGCTGGTGACTCGTATAAACTTATTCTCAGATGCAGAGGTGACTCTTGTTCTTCCTTTCCTCATTCTGAGCCAATTTCTTTGTAGCGCTTGATGGTTTTTGCCCCTGCATTTGGGGACACTTTCACACCTGTGAATTGAAAACCATTCCCATGACTACCTCTTGAAGCTCATCAAGAGAATGCCAAGAGTGTGCAAATCAGTCATCAAAGCAAAAGGTGGCTACTTTGAAGAACCTAGAATCTAAGACATAATTTCAGTTGTTTTACACTTTTTTGTTAAGTATATAATTCCACATGTGTTAATTCATAGTTTTGATGCCTTCAGTGTGAATGACAAATTTTCATAGTCATGAAAATACAGAAGAATCTTTAAATGAGGTGTGTCCAAACTTTTGGTCTGTACAGTATATATATATATATATATATATATATATATATATATATATATATATATATATATATATATATATATATATATATATATATATATATACGGTATATATATATACAGTATGTGTCTCACTGATATATATATATATATATATATATATATATATATATATATATATATATATGACTGTATATATGTTTTCACAAATATTTGAGCCCATGGATCCATTATATGTTCATTTTGCAAGCCGGCGAGAAAATCTCGCCATACAGATGTCACACGGTGCTTACATGCGAGAAAATCGCATCCTCACTTTGCACACGGATGACATACGGATCGCTGTTCAGGAAACATTTATGCGATTCTCATTCATGTAAAACGGACCAATTTTTTATATGTTGTGTGTGACTCCAGGGTAATCCAGATAGTCATACCACACAAAAACAATAATAAGTGACATTTCCCTCATGTCTCCTTTATATCAGCACCATTTATAAAATGTTGTTTTATTTTTTTAACATTATGGAAGGTTTAAAAATGTAGCAGTAATTTTTAATTTTTTTAGGGAACTATTCAGTTTTGAAGTGACTTTGGGGGTCCTATATATTGGTAAACCCCCAAAAGTGATGCAATTTTTTGAAAACCGCAAACCTTACTATGTTCAAAATTGCTTTCAAATAGTTCATTAACCCTTCATGTGCTTTTCAGAAATTAATGCAAAGTGACATAACAAGAATGAAGAAGTTTATTTTTACCACCTAATTTTCTGTAACTTCTGAACAGGCCAATATAGCCGGCAGATTCTAAGGCCATTATTTGTCCGTGATGTTCCATGGGAAACATCAGGACCACACAATCACAATCTCAGGGTGACAATGCGGTCAAAGAGAAAGCCCTCACACTCTGTTAACCTTTTAGGTACTGTAGTCATTATTGACAGCAGCATTTAATAGGTTAAACGGCCAAGGTTGGTGCCAACACTGATCGTGGGTGATGCACCAAGTTGTCAGCTATAGTTTACATCCGACAGTTGCTGGATTGTCACCTGTATGGGGATGCTAGTCTCTTATATCTAACGTAGGTAAAAAGACGTATTGGTGATCATTAAGGGGTTGAAGTCTGGAGGAGGGAGTTTTAATTTTTTTTTTTTAAATCTTGACCCGAGTGCTGGCCCCTTCAACACGTAGCTCTAGGCACCAGACCTCCAGTGACTAGTGGCAAATACGGGCTTGGTTTTAGTTAAACTTTAGGGTTAAGGTTATTATGGCTGTAATAGAATAATGTGAAGTGGCGATATTACAGCTGCATAAGACCACTCGAAAAGTAAGTTTAAACAGGAAATGCTTCTACTACATGACCACTATACTCCAGGCCATACAGTACTAACAGTTTTGGAATGTGAACTTAGTAACTGGTTGTAACGTTCATCAAAGTAATATCTAAGGTCAGTCACTGACAGGCCATAACCCATAAATATGATCTGTGTGGTGTAGATTTAGCATCTGAACTGTGTATGCCTGGTATTATGTGACATTCATTGAATATTTTTAGGGCCCAGTCTCAGTAATGGGAATACTCGGATGACTCTCTGTGGAGTCTCAATATAAAATCATCACCCCTAAATAGTCACTTAATTTCGGTTATTATAATTATTACTAGATGGTGGCCCGATTCTAACGCATTGGTTATTCTAGAATATGTATGTAGTTTATTTATGAAGATTTCAGAATAATGCAATGAATACACAGGATTTGGCCAGCCGGGCGTGACCAATTAGCGAAGCGTGGTTCAAATCCTGCGCCAATTTGCTGCCGGACTGTGTCTGTCGCTGATTGGTTGCGCCCAGCCGGCTGTGAACAATCAGTGAAGCCAGGACGAGCTCCAGGTTTTTGAGGGCCCCGGGCGAAAGAGTCTCACCGCCCACATAGCATATAACACAGCCCACGTAGCATATAACACAGCCCACGTAGTATATAGCACAGCCATGTAATATATATAGCACAGCCACGTAGTATATAGCACAGCCAAGTAGTATATAGCACAGCTACATAGTATATAACACAGCCACATAGTATATAGCACAGCCACGTAGTATATAGCACAGCCACGTAGTATATAGCACAGCTACGTAGTATATAACTCAGCCACGTAGTATATAGCACAGCCATGTAGTATATTGCACAGCCACGTAGTATATAGCACATCTACGTAGTATATAGCACAGCCCGCTCAGTATATAACAGCCCACGCAGTATATAACACAGCCCATGTAGTATATAGCACTGCCCAAGCAGTATATAACACAGCCCACATAGTATATAGCACAGCCCACGTAGTATATTGCACAGCCACGTGTATATAGCACAGCCCACATAGTATATAGCACAGTGTTGTGGATTCTGTTTTTGGGCTCCCTCTGGTGGTTACAACTGGTACTGGGTGACTTTGGTGGGTTGCGGCCTCTGGTTTCCACCTGTCCAATTTGAAGTTGTCTCAGGAGAAGGCTCAGCAGTTTGCTAATCGCCATCGCCGCGTGGGTCCCCGACTTCGTGTTGGGGACTTGGTGTGGTTGTCTTCTCGTTTTGTCCCTATGAAGGTATCTTCTCCTAAGTTCAAGCCTCGGTTCATCGGTCCTTATAAGATCTTGGAGATTCTTAACCCTGTATTTTTTCGGTTGGATCTCCCAGCATCGTTTGCTATTCATAATGTGTTCCATCGGTCGTTATTGCGGAGGTATGAGGTGCCCGTTGTTCCTTCGGTTGAGCCTCCTGCTCCGGTGCTGGTGGAGGGAGAATTGGAGTATGTTGTTGAGAAGATCTTGGATTCTCGTGTTTCCAGACGTAAACTCCAGTATTTGTTTAAGTGGAAGGGTTATGGTCAGGAGGATAATTCCTGGGTGGTCGCCTCTGATGTTCATGCGACTGATTTGGTCCGCGCCTTCCATAGAGCTCATCCTGATCGCCCTGGGGGTTCTCGTGAGGGTTCGGTGACCCCTCCTCAAGGGGGGGGGTACTGTTGTGGATTCTGTTTTTGGGCTCCCTCTGGTGGTTACAACTGGTACTGGGTGACTTTGGTGGGTTGCGGCCTCTGGTTTCCACCTGTCCATCAGAGGCTGGGTGTTTCCTATTTAACCTGGCTTTCCTGTCATTCCCTTGCCGGCTATCAATGTATCAGTGTGTCTCTGTTACCTTGCTACCTGCTCCTAAAGCCTTCAGGACAAGCTAAGTCTGATTCCCCTGTTTCATGTTTGCTTTCATGCTTTTAGTCCAGCTTGCAGATATGTAATCCTCTGTTGCTGGTTGCTCTACTGGGCTGAAATTACCACTCATGTACCATGAGTTGGCACATGAGTTCAAGTAATTTCAGGATGGTATTTTGAAGGGTTTTTAGCTGACCGCGCAGTTCACCTTTTGTATCCTCTGCTATCTAGCTTAAGCGGGCCTCATTTTGCTGAATCTGTTTTCATAACTACGTTTGTGCCTTCCTCTCATTTCACCGTCATTATATGTGGGGGGCTGCTATTTCTGTGGGAATATTTCTCTGGAGGCAAGATAGGTCTATTATTCTTCTGATAGGGGTAGGGTAGCTAGATCTCCGGCTGGCGCGAGACTTCTAGAGTCCCCCCAGGAACATTCCCCGGCTACTGTTAGATGAGTGTTGAGGTTCAGGATTGCGGTCAGCTCCAATTCCATCACCCTAGAGCTCGTCCTGTATTTTCCCGTGTTATGTGTTAAATTCCCTGCCATTGGGAATCATGACAGCACAGCAACGTAGTATATAACACAGCCCACGCAGTATATAACACAGCCCACGTAGTTTATAGCAATGTGGCAATATATCCCTGTTAAAAAAAGAATTAAAATAAAAAATAGTTATATACTAACCTTCCGGCAGCCCCCGGATCCAGCCCAGGCCTTTAGCGATGCTCCTTGCGACGCTCCGTTCCCAGTAATGCCTTGCGGCAATAACCCGAGATGATGATGATGTTTCGGTCTTGCAAGACCACTACGTCATCTGGGGTCATTGTTGTGACCGGAACGTCGCAAGAAGCGGGAAAGGCTGCCGCCGACACCGGAAGGTGAGAATATAATGATTTTTTTTATTATTATTTTTAACATTATATGTTTTTATTATTGATGCTGCATAGGCAGCATCAATAGTAAAAAGTTGGTCACACTTACAGAATTAATGGCAGCGTTAACGGACTGTGTTACACCGCGTTATGCCACGGTGTACCGCAGTCCGTTTAACGGACTGATAAAACGCTATGTGGGCGCTGACTGAAGGGGAGTATGGAGGGGGCCCGGACTCGAGGGGAGTAGGGAAGGGCCAATTCGTGACCAGACTGTGCCTGTCTCTGATTGGTCATGCCCAGCCGACCGCGACCAATCAGCGACGTGAGATTTCCATTACAGACAGACAGACAAACAGACGGAAGTGGACCTTAGACAATTTTATTTATAGATTATTATGAGGGAACTGTTCAAATTGATTGCATGTGGGTAAAATTATATCTGCCAGAGATTATAAATCATATAATGAAACATTAGATTAACTCTTGCCTTCGTAGCCATTTTTCATTTTTACATTTGTATATTTCAATCCCTTTCTTCAAAGAGTTTGCGCTTTTCTATCAATACAGACATATGAGCTTTTTTTTTGCAGAACAAGTTGTAGTTTTGAAGAACACCATCCATTTTACCATACAATGTACTGAAAGACATTAAAAAAACTTCCAAGTGAGATAACACGATGTTAAAGGTACCTTCACACTAAGCGACTTTGCAGCGAGAACGACGACGATCCGTGACGTTGCAGCGTCCTGGATAGCGATCTCGTTGTGTTTGACACGCAGCAGCGATCTGGATCCCACTGTGATATCGCTGGTCGGAGCTAGAAGTCCAGAACTTTATTTTGTCGCTGATCACCCGCTGTCATCGCTGGATCGGTGTGTGTGACACCGATCCAGCGATGTGTTCACTTGTAACCAGGGTAAATATCGGGTTACTAAGCGCAGGGCCGTGCTTAGTAACCCGATATTTACCCTGGTTACCATTGTAAAAGTAAAAAAAAACACTACATACTCACCTTCTGATGTCTGTCACGTCCCCCGCCGGCGGCTAACCTGCACTGAATGTGTCATCGCCGGCCGGCCGTAAAGCAGAGCACAGCAGTGACGTCACCGCTGCTGCCGGCGCTGACACATTCAGTCAGTGCAGGAAGCACTCGGCAGCAGCGCGTAACCCTGTGGACTCCGGGGGACGTGACAGACATCAGAAGGTGAGTATGTAGTGTTTTTTTTACTTTTACAATGATAACTAGGGTAAATATCGGGTTACTAAGCGCGGCCCTGTGCTTAGTAACCCGATGTTTACCCTGGTTACCCGGGTGCTGCAGGGGGACTTCGGCATAGTTGAAGGCAGTTTCAACGATGCCGAAGTCATTCCCCTGATCGTTGGTCGCTGGAGAGAGCTGTCTGTGTGACAGCTCCCCAGCGACCACACAACGACTTACCAACGATCGCATCGCTGGTCGTGATCGTTGGTAAGTCGTTTAGTGTAACGGTACCTTAAGGCTGGCAGATTGCACTGAATAAAAATAAATAGAGAAGTGCAATCACAACCCGGGGTCCACCATGCAGAGATGTATAACTGCTGCTAGAGAACAATGGTGGAACTAAACAGTGACCGATCACCAAAAACGCCACTGTAAGGCTGCAGTAGCATCGTGCGCAGTGAAGAAGCAGTGACCCACAAATTCAAACACAAAAGTCTCTTTTAATGTGTTTCTTCACAGCATTAAAGCCCAATTCACATAAATGCATATAACTTCAGTGGATAATATCAGTGACCAGTTTACACCGGTTCAATGCAATACATATCACATGGCTTTAGATTTGCGGTCCCTAAACAGGCCAGACTTCCCTTGTCCAGTTTCCCTGGGCGACCACACGCCATCTCACAGTCTCTATACGTCTCCATTCACACAGCCTCATATGTTGCAGACACTACACACACCAGCCTTCCTCTGACTAGTTCTCGTGGGTGTCCTGCATCGCTGTTTCACAGTCTCTTTATAGACTCTTTACTCACACAGTCGTACACAGTTCAGGATATCCTCCGGATAGCAGCCGGGCACCATATCCACATGTTTGCAATCGTTGCACATGCTAGTCCTCTTTCGGGTACAGGACATCCACCTCCGGGCACAGGACTATCCACATCCGACTCCTTCGGGCACAGGACATCCACCTCCAGGCACAGGACTGTCCACATCCGAGACCAGTACCATGGACGACTTGCATCTCTGTGTACGCTGCGGGTGCCAGGCTATTCAGCTGCCCTGGGTGCTGGCCTGTACCTCCATGCACTCTGCAGATCAGCACACACCAGACTGACACTGATGTGCACCTCGCACACCTGGCCTGACCTGGCCAGACACCTGACACACCCATACCCCTTACTGCAGGGTTTTTAAACACACACAAACCTGTGGCCTTCAGCCACATGGAAAACCCGGACCGGAAATCTGTGACTCTCATGCACACCTATGGACTTCATCCATCTGCATGCACATTCTGGGGAGAACAAACAGCGCCCGCTAGCTGTATCAGAGGCCACAGACTCACACCACATGGTGTGAACAGGACAGAGTACCCAACTCAATTACTGCACAGAGTAGTAATTACCTTACTAAACCCTGTTAAACATCACAGGAGTAGTAACACAAAGGTAGAAGCTGCTCTGCAAGTAAATTGTGCTAACCACGCATGGGAAGCAGAAGTGGAGAAACGGAAATTAACTCAAGTGGCGCTAGGTGCAAGATCCTGTCGCGTTCTCAGAGAGGTCTAGGCTGAGGCTTGGATTTGCTCTGTAACTCAACTGTGCTAACGGCACACATGAAGGAAGCAGATGCTAAGCCAAGGGGTAATTACCAGTCCTAAACCTGCCTGTCCACATAGTACTCTCTGTGTATAGAGCGACACACTCGAACATGCAACCAGAGTGGTAGATTATCCACTCACACACCACACATTAGTGATACTAGCGCACCCACATGCGCCGCTGGGGGCCTTTTATACTCTAGGCTCCACCCCAAACACTCATGCCCAGTCGGCCGAGTCATTGCCCGCGGGCCAATTCGGAGCTGCCACCTCACCGATGCAACAACTGTCTGACCACCAATGAGCAGACGCTGCATCACAGACATGCTCAGTAGGGAGATCTCTGGAATTACACTGTGTTCCAAATTATTATGCAAATTGGATTTAAGTGTCTTAAAGATTTAATTGTTTTGTTTTTCAAATAAACTCGTGGATGGTATTGTGTCTCAGAGCTCAATGAATCACTGAAATCAATCTTAAACACATGGGATAATTAGTTTTCCAGGCGATTCTAATTAAAGGAAAACTACTCAAAAATGATGTTCCACATTATTATGCAGGTCACAGGTTTCAAGCAATATGGGAAATAAAAAGGATCTCTCTGCTGCTGAAAAGCATTAAATAGTGCAATACCTTGGACAAGGTATGAAAAAATTAGATATTTCACGAAAACTTAAGAGTGATCATCATACTCTGATGAGATTTGTGACTGAAACAGAGCACAGACAGAGTTCATGCAAATAAAGGCATAATGAGGAAGTTTTCTGGCAGACAAATTCATTGGATTAAGAGAGCAGCTGCCAAAATACCATTACAAAGCAGCAAACAGATATTTGAAGCTGCTGGTGCGTCTGGAGTCCCTCGAACCTCAAGGTGTAGGATCCTTCAAAGGCTTGCTGTGGTGCCTAAACCTACTATTCGGCCACTCCTAAACAGTGTTCACAAGCAGAAACGGTTGCAGTGGGCCCAGACATACATGAAGACGAATTTTCAAACAGTCTTGTTTACTGATGAGTGTCGAGCAACTCTGGACGGTCCAGATGGATGGAGTAGTGGATGGTTGGTGGATGGCCACCATGTCCCAACAAGGCTGCGACGTCAGCAAGGAGGTGGAGGAGTCATTTTTTGGACTGGAATCATGGGGAACCAGCTGGTAGGGCCCTTTAAGGTTCCTGAAGGTGTGAAAATGACCTCAGCAAAGTAAATAGAGTTTCTGACTGACAACTTTCTTCCATGGTCTAAAAAGCAGAAACGTGCCTTCAGGAACAAAATCATCTTCATGCATGACAATGAATACCTCTTAGTAATTGGCTGCTATGGGCATAAAAGGAGATAAACTCATGGTGTGGCCACCATCTTCCCCTGACTTCAACCCTATAGAGAACCTTTGGAGTATCATCAAACAAAAGATCTATGAGGGTGGGAGGCAGTTCACATGAAAACATTAGTTCTGGGAGGCTATTCTGACTTCATGCAAAGAAATACAAGCAGAAACTCTCCAGAAACTTACAAGTTCAATGGATGCAAGAATTGTGAAGGTGATATCAATGAAGGGCTCCTAAGTTAACATGTAACTTGGCCTGTTAGGATGTTTTGGAGTTAAATAGCTTTTTTGTTCAGTCAATGTAACTTCCTAATGCTGCAACTTCCACAAATGAGCATTTTCAGTTCTTTAAAACATATCAAATGTTTAGAAATACTACTGTGCATAATAATTTAGAACAGTGCATTTTGAGTTTTTATTCATTTTTGAGATTATACTGTTATCATTGGGAGGTTTCTTCAATAAAATTCGATGTATACTCTAACGGGTGATGACTTTTATTAGACTGACTGTCATTTGCACTGACCATTTAGGAAAATCCGAGAAAAATGTCATTTGCATAATAATTTGGAACATAGTGTAGACTCCCAAGCATTAGGCTGCACCTGCCTATCGCTGGTTACCATAGGCTTGACTGGAAAGCCAGAAGTAACCAAACGAATACCATGAGCCTGATCAAGATGCTGGGACTGACGTCTGTGCTGAGCAGCACTTGCAGTGGCTGGACAAGAATGGGAGACCACAGCACCAGGCAATGCTTGGGATCTATCACATGCAGCGGGAGAATTCCGACGCCTAACACATGGTGTAAAAACTGCAATTCCACAAATGTTTTTGTTTTGTTTCTACAGTATTCATTTTATGGAAAACATAACCTTGAAATATGATTCTACATACCAATATGATTCTAAACTTGTTTGGATTTTTTTTAAAATGTAAGTGCTAAAAAACATTTCCAAATTTTGTAAAATTTTGTATTTTTATTAATTCGAATTTGGGGTACACATGACATTTTGGTCATTTTTATTACATTGTTTTGTAGAGAGGTGTAGTGATCGAAAAGAGTCGGCATCTACAGTTTGTGGAGAGCTCTGCTTCTGAGACTCCTCCATACACGGTGATACCAGCATTGACAGACAGAATTTGCCTTCCTTATTTTGGATAACTTTGATTGTAAGGGAAACATAGTCTAAGAACAAAATAGTCTATTAATGCATTATAATCGGCTCCATCAGCTGGAGTCCTAGCCATCATAATGCCATTTGATCTTTTTCTGATCTCCAATGGGACCCACAAGAGGTGTTCTCCATTCCCTTTGTCATTCCCAGTAGTGATGGAGCAGCAGGCAAAGACCAATTGGATGTAAGCAATATAAACTGGACCTATTTTTTACCTTTTTTTTTCAAATCATGAACTCTATTAAAAATAAAATGTGAAATCTTGCAATTTTCATACTAGCAACTGGGGCTATTTTAGATTCATACCTACTGTATCCTTTCAGTAAAAGTTTTTAACAGGCGCTGCTTATCATCAGTGGCATTATAACAATGACAGATAACTAGTGTTGAGCATTCCGATACCGCAAGTATCGGGTATCGGCCGATACTTGCGGGTATCGGAATTCCGATACCGAGATCCGATACTTTTGTGGTATCGGGTATCGGTATCGAAACAACATTAATGTGTAAAATAAAGAATTAAAATAAAAAATATTGCTATACTCACCTCTCCGACGCAGCCTGGACCTCACCGAGGGAACCGGCAGCGTTCTTTGCTTAAAATGCGCGCGTTTACTTCCGTGACGTCACGGCTTCTGATTGGTCGCGTGCCGCCCATGTGGCCGCGACGCGACCAATCACAGCAAGCCGTGACGTAATTTTCAGGTCCTCAATGCCTAATTCTAGGCATTGATGATTTTAAAATTACGTTCCGGCTTGTGATTGGTCGCGTCGCGGTCACATGGGCGACGCGACCAATCACAAGCTGTGACGTCACGGGAGGCAGGAAACGCGCGCATTTTAAAATTACGTCACGGCTTGTGATTGGTTGCGTGCCGCCCATGTGACCGCGACGCGACCAATCACAGCAAGCCGTGACGTAATTTCAGGTCCTGAATGCCTAATTCTGCATTCAGGACCTGAAAATTACGTCACGGCTTGCTGTGATTGGTCGCGTCGCGGTCACATGGGCGGCACGCAACCAATCACAAGCCGTGACGTAATTTTAAAATGCGCGCGTTTCCTGCCTCCCGTGACGTCACGGCTTGTGATTGGTCGCGTCGCCCATGTGACCGCGACGCGACCAATCACAAGCCGGAACGTAATTTTAAAATCATCAATGCCTAGAATTAGGCATTGAGGACCTGAAAATTACGTCACGGCTTGCTGTGATTGGTCGCGTCGCGGCCACATGGGCGGCACGCGACCAATCAGAAGCCGTGACGTCACGGAAGGAAGTAAACGCGCGCATTTTAAGCAAAGAACGCTGCCGGTTCCCTCGGTGAGGTCCAGGCTGCGTCGGAGAGGTGAGTATAGCAATATTTTTTATTTTAATTCTTTATTTTACACATTGATATGGATCCCAGGACCTGAAGGAGAGTTTCCTCTTCTTCAGACCCTGGGAACCATCAGGGATACCGTCCGATACTTGAGTCCCATTGAGTTGTATTGGTATCGGGTATCGGTATCAGATTAGATCCGATACTTTGCCGGTATCGGCCGATACTTTCCGATACCGATACTTTCAGGTATCGGACGGTATCGCTCAACACTACAGATAACACATTTACAAGCAGATGATAACTTAGGATCCACTAGTTACAATAGGCAATGTCCTACCTCCCCTGCTTCACCTCCCTTCATAATGACTTTTGCACATTCTCATTAGATGCTTAAAGGGACTCTGTCACCTGAATTTGGAGGGAACAATTTTCAGCCATAGAAGTGGGGTTTTCGGCTGTTTGATTCACCCTTTCCTTACCCGCTGGCTGCATGCTGGCTGCAATATTGGATTGAAGTTCATTCTCTGTCCTCCATAGTACACGCCTGCGCAAGGCAAGATTGCCTTGTGCAGGCATGTACTGCGGAGGACAGAGAATGAACTTCAATCCAATATTGCAGCCAGCATGCAGCCAGCGGGTAAGGAAAGGGTGAATCAAATACCCGAAAACCCCGCCTCTATGGCTGAAAATTGTTCCCTCCAAATTCAGGTGACAGAGTCCCTTTAAGTACAAATGTATGGATCTGAGTCAGTTTGTTGGTGCTAATATACACGTGGGTTTCCTGAAAGAGCAAGAAGTAGGAGACTAAAAAAGCTCCAGTGACCAGTGTGAAAATTGCCAAATTTCTAATTTTTCTTTTCAATACAGATTATGATATGGAAAATAATGTTTCCCCAAATTTACCACAGAAGCTGATTTAATAATAGACCTTTTTGCTGACACAATGCCTACAACACTATTCAAATTTTAATTCCTAACATGAATCTTTTGTCGTGAAGATTAGGAGTCATATATTAAGTTCAAGGTTTGCTTGAAACTTACTTTATCACGCCATTTGCAGAACTAATTAAACATTTTAAACTATAGGAGGAGTGTTACAAATAGGCTCAAATTAAACATTGCTTGATTTTACAAGTATCCAGTTTACAAACAGTATTCAAATTCTTGAATAATGCCCCAAAATAAATACTTATATCCATATGGAATATACACCAATGCATTGGAAAAGTTACAAGTTTTGTAAAATAAATAAATAAATTAGTAAAGTAGCTCACATTCTTTACTGGGAAAAGTATCTGTGCATCTCGATTAATACAGCGCAGTGGAGCATCTCTCTGTGCTAACCTCTGTGTGCTAACCTTCATAAGGTCTGCCACAAAACTCTGAGGGTATGTGTCCACGATCATTCATTGTTGTGGGTTTGACGCTGTGTACTTATGCAGCATCAAACCCACAGCGGCCAGATGTTACAGCATAGTGGATGAGATTTCATGAAATCACATGTCCACTATGCGTCCACAGATGCCTGCAGATCACCCATGGACACAGACATGTGGAGCGTCTTTCAGGACCGCAGCATGTCAATATCTCTTGCGGGGACAATATTTTCCACAAGAGAAATATCGCCAATAGAATGTATTGGATGCGGTGAATCTGCACTGTTCAGTGAACATATGCGGATTCACCTGCATTCAATAGAGGCAGCGCTTTGGACACAAAGAACAAGTGCTGCCACTTCTGGATTTTGTGCAACTGGCCTAACGAGTTGGTATATGATGACACCACATTAGCTATAATATATCCAAATATATCTATGGCTTGCAGGAGGTATTGTAAATAAGAAGACTCAATTTTCCCTATTTTGTGGGCTAGTCCCAATCTGTCCTCATTTTGATGAGATTTTTCCGCAATATAAAATAAATACATATGTTCAAACCAAACAATGCGTGTGACTTTGCTTGCCCTTGAATCTGTACCCCGCTGTGTGCCTGCTCAGACACAGTGGTATTTTTAGAGTCTGATGGGCGTCCCAGTGCAAGATTTGCAAAGGCCCCCATCCTGGTATATATACATATGTCCCTTATCTTGGTATATGTACAGTGGGGGAAATAAGTGCACTGTTGATGCAATAGTAAGAAAACGGAAGAAATATAAAATGACTGTCAATAAACATTGATCTTGGGCAGTATGCAAAATCTCACCTCGTGGGGTATCCTTGATCATGAGGAAGGTGAGAGAGCAGCCTAAAACTACACGATGGGAACTTGGTAAAGATCTCAAGGCAGCTGGGACCACAGTCACCAAGAAAACCATTGCTAACACATTATGCCATAAAGGTTTAAAATTCTGCAGTGCCTGCAAGGTCTCCCTGCTCAAGAAGGCACATGTGTAGGCCCATCTGAAGTTTGCCAATGAACACCTGGATGATTATGTGAGTGATTGGGGAAGGTGCTGTGGTCAGATGAGACAAAAATTGAACTCTTTGGCATTAACTCAATTCGCCATGTTTGAAGGAAGAGAAATGCTGCCTATGACCCACAGAACACTTTCCCCACTGTCAAGCATGGAGGTGAAAACATCATGTTTTGGGGGTGTTTCTCTGCTAAAGGCACAGGACTACTTCACCGCATCAATGAGAGAATGGATGGAGCCATGTACAGTAAAATCCTGAGTGACAACCATCCTTCCCTCCACCAGGACATTAAAAATAGGTTGTCGCTGGGTCTTCTAGCAAGACAATGACCCAAAACATACAGCCAAGGCAACAAAGGAGTGGCTCAAAAAGAAGCACATTAAGGTCATGAAGTTATCTAGCCAGTCTCCAAACCTTAGTCTCATAGAAAACTTATGGAGGGAGATGAAGCTCCGAGTTTCCAAGCGACAGCCTCAAAATCTTAATGATTTAGAGATGATCTGCAAAAGAGGAGTGGACCGAAATTCCTCCTGACATGTGCCAAACCTCATGATCAATTACAAAAAAACATCTGACTGCTGAGTTTAGCCACTAAATATTAAGTCTTGTTTGCCAGAGGGATCAAATACTTATTTCTCACTGCAAAATGCAAATTTATATTTTCTGGATTTTATTTTTTATATATGCTTATCCCCCTCACTGTATATATGTGTATATATACATATATATATATATATATATATATATATATATATATATATACACACTCACCGGCCACTTTATTAGGTACACCATGCTAGTAACGGGTTGGACCCCCTTTTGCCTTCAGAACTGCCTCAATTCTTCGTGGCATAGATTCAACAAGGTGCTGGAAGCATTCCTCAGAGATTTTGGTCCATATTGACATGATGGCATCACACAGTTGCCGCAGATTTGTCGGCTGCACATCCCAAAGATGCTCCATACAAGGCAGGATGGATCCATGCTTTCATGTTGTTTACGCCAAATTCTGACCCTACCATCCGAATGTCGCAGCAGAAATCGAGACTCATCAGACCAAGCAACGTTTTTCCAATCTTCTACTGTCCAATTTCGATGAGCTTGTACAAATTGTAGCCTCAGTTTCCTGTTCTTAGCTGAAAGGAGTGGTACCCGGTGTGGTCTTCTGCTGCTGTAGCCCATCTGCCTCAAAGTTCAACGCACTGTGCGTTCAGAGATGCTCTTAGGCCTACCTTGGTTGTAACGGGTGGCGATTTGAGTCACTGTTGCCCTTCTATCAGCTCGAACCAGTCTGCCCATTCTCCTCTGACCTCTGGCATCAACAAGGCATTTCCGCCCACAGAACTGCCGCTCACTGGATTTTTTTTCTTTTTCGGACCATTCTCTGTAAACCCTAGAGATGGTTGTGCGTGAAAATCCCAGTAGATCAGCAGTTTCTGAAATACTCAGACCAGCCCTTCTGGCACCAACAACCATGCCACGTTCAAAGGCACTCAAATCACCTTTCTTCCCCATACTGATGCTCGGTTTGAACTGCAGGAGATTGTCTTGACCATGTCTACATGCCTAAATGCACTGAGTTGCCGCCATGTGATTGGCTGATTAGAAATTAAGTGTTAACAAGAAGTTGGACAGGTGTACCTAATAAAGTGGCCGGTGAGTGTATATATATATATATATATATATATATATATATATATATATATAACTAATGGTTTACATGCGCTATATAAAAAGACACATATGCAGAAGAAGCGAAGGGCCAGGGGACAGAGATAGAGGAACTGAAGGATGGCAGAGGTATGATAACCCTTTTGGTGCGTCACAGGAATTAAAACAATGTGAAAGTAACATTAAAATTTAAATTTTCCTCACAATAATGTTGTTTTAGACCCAGATTTATTATTTTCACAGAAAGGCTGAGTCAATTCTCATAGACAAGCCGTGAGGCGGGGAAGTCAAAAAGTCTGAGGTCAAATGCCAGGAGGGAACGTCATAGACAAAGGAATAGTACAATCTAGTTATTCAAAGCTAAAGTTCCGGGTAAGGAAACCAAAGTCAGAGTGTATCAAGGAAAAAGGGGTAATACAAACGAGTAGTCAAAAAGGCAAATCCAAGGACCAGCAAAAAAGATCAGAATACAGAGGAAACACCATTGAGCTAAAATCTACAACTGGCAAGGTCTGATAATAGTCAGCTGAATAGCCAGGTAATCACACAGATCAGGTGACACCTGGAAGAGCCTGAAGGCCTGATATGATTTGACAGCTAAGCTGTCAATCCCAATATCTACAGCCCAGCACGATCCTGCCACAGATTGGCCGATTGGGCTGTCACTGCCAATACTGAAATCTCAGCACGCCCCTATCTTATAGAGCGGCTAAGCTGTCACTCACAGTGTGGTGGAATCATGAAAGGTAACAGCTTTTATTTTTTCACTTTTTAACAATTTTTATTTCACTTATTTTTTTTTTTACTTAGTTCCAGGATTGGACATGAACTTTCCATCTTCTGATCACAGATCAAATACTCTGCAATGTTTTTGCATTGCAGCCTTTGGAGGTGTCAATCAGATTCAGAGAGGAACTCAAGGCAGGACCTTACAGGAAACCATACCTGAGTCACCCGGCGTCAATTTTTCGGCTTGGGGTCACCATGTAGACCAACAGCACAAAGTGACTGCAATCACACTGCGCCGATTGGAGCGGAGAGGGAGCTCCGACCATCTACAAGCAGATCGATGTCACTGTCGCTATTGATAGCTTCCTGCTTGTGGGTGTTATTGCAGAGTGTCAGCAATGATGTATTGCTGACACCCACTGATGATAGCGCAGGCTCTACTAGTGAGACAGCGTGATCATAAAGCTGTGCATGTACAGCGCATGAAGAATGAGAAGCTTTGTAATTTAATTATTTCTTTATCCATACCAGAAAAACACTTATGACAGTTATGGTAAAAACGGATCCAAAGATGACACACATGGATGACACCTCTACCAGTTTTTTACGTACGTGTTTAATATGGAAGCGTGAAGGTAACCTTAGTAGACATAGTAATTTTGAACAGTAAAACCATTATGATGCATATTAAGGTTCCCTGCTCTACAGCTGCTGCAGCTCCTCTTTTATGTGTGGCTGCTCACATATAGTTTACCTGTAAGACAAACACAGAATGGCAGGTAAATGTCATGGAGACCCTGAGCCCAGCTTGTGGACCTCTGATGTAGGAAATATGTTGCAAATGCAATCAACTGAAAAAATAAATGCTACTAAAGCCTTGTGTAAACACAAAGTAAAACTCTTGAAGATGAAAATAAAACCTGAAAAAAGGTGTGAATGAGGCCTTAAAGGCGCTGGCCACTCTATCCTTGATTTAACAGATGTGTTGGGGACACATATTATAATAGCTATAACAGGTTCTCCTCCTGCTCTTATTTGTTCATCTTTCTATAAAATAGCTTCTGTTGGAGGAACATGTGACCAGACATGTCCATCAGTTTCCTCCAATTGGAAAGCAGGCTTCCCATGTGAGGTGTTTAATTGGACGAGGCTGATGGACAGGTCTGGTCACATTCTCCGCCATCAGCTGCCTTTTTGTGATTAGACTCTTGGATGATAGTTGCACTGATAAGTGCAGGAGGAGAACCTGTAATTCCTATATGATAGTAAATGTACACAAAATTATGTTGTCAACACATCTGTTAAAATAGGCCCTTTAACAGAGTTTGGGATGTTTTTATTTGAGCAATTGCAGCTTTTGAGAATAACTGTATTTTTCATGAAACAAAGCCATATTGATTATGAAACAGTCAAATTAGGAAACATCTGATAACTTAGAAGCAGGAAGACAAGAATGTAATTTGAAATCTCTGTGGTTAAGCCACAGTTTCCAAGATGTCTTTGTAACTTGCCTAAGGAATCCTACTGGAGGAAATCAATTTATACAGAGAAGCAAATTTATGCATGAAAATAACATTTTAGTCCAGGTTCACACACTTTTCAACACTGTTTTCATTTTATGCATTTGGAATCACTCCATTGAGCACCTGCTAAATAACTTGTAGCGACCTAATGTTTAGACAGGAATATGTGAGGCAGTTTATGCTGCCCAAGCTGCGGGCCACATGAATCGCAGCCTGGCTACACATTTGTAGTCAGGTACGGTATATTATGCTCTAGAATGCTCCAACATTTCAGAGAAAATGTACTTTGAAGATCCTGAAATGAGACAGGACTAGTCCGGCTCCGACCATCTCCTGCACAGTGCAGATAATTGACTGGTCTCTCCCTTGTGACCTGTCAATCATCTGCAGCAGTGTTGGTTATTTTATTTCCAATTCTGGAGCATTTCAGACAATAATATACCTGGCTGCAATCATACAGCCAGGCTGCAATTCAGGCCTGTGAATTGCCACACAGGTTTCCTCTAAATTGGGAGCCAGGCTGTGATTATACCTTTTCTGAGGAAGCTATTAGTGACATGTATGTTAGAGGGTTCAGGTTGGTAACTATACTTTGTTATATATTTTTGAAATGCTTTATATGTTCCTTATGTTGGGGAAGTGCCTTTTCTGAGCATGTGATTCATGCAGTCCGAGGTTACGCAAAAAAAAACCTGCAATGGATAATCCCTCTCTGTCCCCTGCGGAGTCTATACTTCGCCGATACGTATGGGAATTCTCCCCTTTTCTTGTACAGAACTTTTTCCATTTTATTTATTTCTTATTTAGCTCCAACCACATATTCCTTGCATAATTCCTGCTCATATTTGTTTAGACTTTGGAGGTGCATCTTTACTTTCAGTTAAGTTCTGGGCACATGATGTGGTTTTCAGGTGGGTGAACCAACTGTTTTAAGAAGAAGATACTTTAGGAAACACTAGCATCCCTGAAGCGATTTTTGGATCGTTTCCTGATGGCCTTTTCAACGTTTTTGACTGCTGGTGGTTTTTTCTTAATGTTTTTCCAGCATTTTTGTGGCGTCTTTTCTACTTCCATCTTTTAACAATGAAAATAAGACTGAAAAGGTGCTCAGGAAAACGATGAGCCTTCCTATTGACTAACGTTATAAAGTATACAGCATCTTCAGAGCTTACGTCTGATGTCTTTGGCAACCTGAAGCTTTTACCAAACTGTATGTATGAACAGCAAGTTAAAATGCATAGTGCTGGTGTGGCACTCACCAGTACTGACTGTGCTTAGTATTGTGCCCTAGCTTTGAGAAATCCTAGAGCAGGACCTGTTTTTAAGTAATATATTTAAAGGGAACCTGTCACCCCCAAAATCGCTGGTGAGGTAAGCTCACCGGCATCAGGGGCTTATCTACAGCATTCTGTAATGCTGTAGATAAACCGCCAATGTTATCTGAAAGAGGAGAAAAAGACGTTAGATTATACTCACCCAGGGGCGGTCCCGCTGCGGTCCGGTCGGATGGATGTCTCTGGTCCGCTCCGGCGCCTCCCATCTTCGTTCCATGACGTCCTCTTCGGGTCTTTACGCCGCGGCTCCGGCGCAGGCGTACTTTGTCTGCCCTGTTGAGGGCAGAGCAAAGTACTGCAGTGCTCAGGCGCCGGGCCTCTCTGACCTTTCCGGCGCCTGCGCACTGCAGTACTTTGCTCTGCCCTCAACAGGGCAGACAAAGTACGCCTGCGCCGGAGCCGCGGCGTAAATACCCGAAGAGGACGTCATGGAACGAAAATGGGAGGCGCCGGAGCGGACCGGAGACACCCATCCGACCGGACCGCAGCGGTACCGCCCCTGGGTGAGTATAATCTAACGTCTTTTTCTCCTCTTTCAGGTAACATCGGGGGCTTATCTACAGCATTACAGAATGCTGTAGATAAGCCCCTGATGCCGGTGAGCTTACCTCACCAGAGATTTTGGGGGTGACAGGTTCCCTTTAAATGGAGTCCAACACCACCAAAATGCATTTTATATGGACTAATGTACCTGTTCCTTACACAGAACATGAGAAATTTTTTTTTAATATTCTAATGAGGGGCCTGTGGTGCGCCTTTGGTGTGACCAATAGTTTGCTGTGCCATCACGCCTCTTTATTTGCATATTGGGGGCCTTTGCCAACTTCTGATTGACAGTGCTGGCTTCACACAGTGAACACTGAATACTGCTGGCATGTGTGCGCATGTGTACTGACATTGCCTGTCCCCGGCATGCCCCAACATGCCCTCGTGTTCTTTCTGCTGGTGCCACTTGCTACATTAACCCCTTCCCGACCTGTGACGCCACGTAGGCGTCATGAAAGTTGGTGCCATTCCGACCTGTGACGCATATGCTGTGTCACAGAATGATCGCGTCCCTGCAGATCGGGTGAAAGTGTTAACTCCACTTTCACCCAATCTGCAGATCTACGATCGCTCTGATTGGCTGTTGAAAGTGAAACAGTCAATCAGAGCAATTTGTAATATTTCACCTATGAAAAGTGGTGAAATATTACAATCCAGCCATGGCCGATGCTGCAATATCATCGGCCATGGCTGGAAACCCTGATCTGCCCCCCACCACCGATCTCCTCCCCAGTCCTCCTTTCTGCCCCATAATGTGTTCCGCTCCCCTCCATCCTCCTGTCTCCTACCCTGTGCTCCGATCCACACCCCCCGTGCTCCGATCCCCCCCTCATACTTACTGAGCCTCCCGGTGTCCGTCTGTCTTCTTCATGGGCGCCACCATCTTCCAAAATGGCGGGCAGATGCGCAGTGCACCCGCTGAATCTGCCAGCCGGCAGATTCGTTCCAGGTACATTTTGATCACTGTGATAGGTTTTATCACAGTGATCAAAATGAAAAAAATAGTAAATGAACCCCCCTTTATCACCCCTATAGGTAGGGACAATAATAAAATAAAGAAAATATTTTTTTTTTCTTCCCCCACTAGGGTTAGGGTTAGGGCTAGGGTTAGAACTAGGGTTAGGGTTAGGGCTAGAGTTAGAATTAGGGTTAGAACTAGATTTAGAGTTAGAATTAGGCTATGTGCACACGGTGCGGATTTGGCTGCGGCCAATCCGCTGCGGATTCGTAGTAGTTTTCCATCAGGTTTACAGTACCATGTAAACCTATGGATAACCAAATCCGCTGTGCCCATGGTGCGGAAAATACCGCGTGGAAACTCTGTGTTGTATTTTCCGCAGCATGTCAATTCTTTCTGCGGATTCCCTTTTACACCTGTTCCTCAATAGGAATCCGCAGGTGAAATTCGCACAAAAAAACACTGGAAATCCGCGGTAATTCCGCAGGTAAATGGCAGTGCCTTTTACCTGCGGATTTTTCAAAAATGGTGCAGAAAAATCTCACACAAATCCGCAATGTGGGCACATAGCCTTAGGGTTAGGGTTGGAATTAGAGTTAGGGTTGGAATTAGGGCTAGGGTTGGAAATAGGGTTAAGATTAGGCTTGTGGTTAGAGTTAGGGGTGTGTTGGGGTTAGGAATGTGGTTAGGGTTGGGATTAGGGTTAGGATTAGGGTTAGAGTTGGGATTTGGGTTAGGGGTGTGTTGGGGTTAGGGTTGTGGTTAGGGGTGTGTTGGGGTTAGGGTTAGGGTTGTGATTAGGGTTATATCTAGAGTTGGGATTAGGGTTTGGGGTGTGTTGGGGTTAGTGTTGGAGTTAGAATTGAGGGGTTTCCACTGTTTAGGCACATCAGGGGTCTCCAAACGCAACACGGCGCCACCATTGATTCCAGCCAATCTTGAGTTCAAAAAGTCAAATGGTGCTCCCTTCTGAGCCCCGACGTGCACCCAAACAGTGGTTTACCCCCACATATGGGGTACCATCATACTCAGGACAAACTGGGCAACAATTATTGGTTCTAATTTCTCCTGTTACCCTTGCGAAAATATAAAATTGCTTGCTAAAACTGTCATGAATCCCCAATGGCTAGGGATAGCACCGGATAAGCAAAGAATAATAAATATCGGACGAGCTCTAGGGTGATGGAACCTGGGCTGACCGCTGCCCTACGCCTGACAAACGCAACTAGAGATAGCCAGGGAGCGTGCCTACGTTGGTTCTAGACGCCACGCACCAGCCTAAGAGCTAACTAGTACTGCAGAGAAAACAAAGACCTCACTTGCCTCCAGAGGAATTAACCCCAAAGGTATAGTTGCCCCCCACATGTATTGACGGTGAAATGAGAGGAAGGCACACACATAGAGATGATGTATATAGCTTTAGCAAATAGAGGCCCGCTGAAAACTAGAAAGCAGAATGACACAAAAGGGGACTGAGCGGTCAGCAAAAAACCCTAATCAAAAAAACCATCCTGAGATTACAAGAACCCATGTGCCAACTCATGGCACATGGGGAGAACCTCAGTCCACTAGAGCAACCAGCTAACAAAGAGACATTCTAAGCAAGCTGGACAAAAAAAACCCAAACAACTGAAAATCAGCACTTAGCTTATCCTGAAAGATCTGGGAGCAGGTAGGCAGGAACCAAACAGAGCACATCTGAACACATTGATAGCCGGCAAGGGAAATGACAGAAAGGCCAGGTAAAATAGGAAACACCCAGCCTCTGATGGACAGATGGAAACCAAAGGCCGCAACCCACCAAAGTCACCCAGTACCAGCAGTAACCACCAGAGGGAGCCCGCAAACAGAATCCACAACAGTACCCCCCCCTTGAGGAGGGGTCACCGAACCCTCACGAGAACCCCCAGGGCGATCAGGGTGAGCTCTATGGAAGGCGCGGACCAAATCAGTCGCATGAACATTGGAGGCGACCACCCAGGAATTGTCCTCCTGACCATAACCCTTCCACTTAACCAAATACTGGAGTTTGCGTCTGGAAACACGAGAATCCAAGATATTTTCAACAACATACTCCAATTCTCCCTCCACCAGCACCGGAGCAGGAGGCTCGACCGAAGGAACAACAGGCACCTCATACCTCCGCAACAACGACCGATGGAACACATTATGAATAGCGAACGATGCTGGGAGATCCAAACGGAAAGATACAGGGTTAAGAATCTCCGAGATCCTATAAGGACCGATGAACCGAGGCTTGAACTTAGGAGAAGAGACCTTCATAGGGACAAAACGAGAAGACAACCACACCAAGTCCCCAACAAGAAGTCGGGGACCCACGCAGCGACGGCGATTAGCAAACTGCTGAGTCTTCTCCTGAGATAACTTCAAATTGTCCACCACCTGATTCCAAATGTGATGTAGCCTGTCCACCACCACGTCCACTCCAGGACAATCCGAAGACTCCACCTGACCAGAGGAAAAGCGAGGATGAAACCCCGAATTACAAAAAAAAGGAGAGACCAACGTGGCCGAACTAGCCCGATTATTAAGAGCAAATTCGGCCAGTGGCAAAAAAGCAACCCAGTCATCCTGATCAGCAGAAACAAAACACCTCAAATAAGTTTCCAAGGTCTGATTAGTTCGCTCCGTCTGGCCATTCGTCTGAGGATGGAATGCAGACGAGAAAGACAAATCAATGCCCATCTTGGCACAAAACGTCCGCCAAAATCTAGACACAAACTGGGATCCCCTGTCAGAAACGATATTCTCCGGAATCCCATGCAAACGAACCACGTTCTGAAAAAACAAAGGAACCAACTCAGAGGATGAGGGCAACTTAGGCAAGGGCACCAAATGAACCATCTTAGAAAAGCGGTCACACACAACCCAGATAACGGACATTTTCTGTGAAACCGGGAGATCAGAAATAAAATCCATGGAAATGTGTGTCCAAGGCCTCTTCGGGATGGGCAAGGATAACAACAACCCACTAGCCCGTGAACAGCAAGGCTTAGCTCGAGCACACACTTCACAAGACTGCACAAAGGTACGCACATCCCTAGACAAGGAAGGCCACCAAAAAGACCTGGCCACCAAGTCTCTTGTACCAAATATTCCCGGATGACCAGCCAACACAGAAGAATGGACCTCGGAGATGACTCTACTGGTCCAATCATCCGGAACAAACAGTCTTTCTGGTGGACATCGATCCGGTTTATCCACCTGAAACTCCTGCAATGCGCGTCGCAAGTCTGGGGATACGGCGGACAATATTACCGCATCCCTAAGGATTCCAGCAGGCCCAGTGTCTCCAGGAGAGTCAGGCACAAAACTCCTGGAAAGAGCATCTGCCTTCACATTCTTTGAACCTGGCAGGTATGAAACCACGAAATTGAAACGAGAAAAAAATAACAACCAACGAGCCTGTCTAGGATTCAAACGCCTGGCAGACTCAAGATAAATGAGATTCTTGTGATCAGTCAAGACCACCACGCGATGTTTAGCACCCTCAAGCCAATGACGCCACTCCTCAAATGCCCACTTCATGGCCAAAAGCTCCCGATTACCCACATCATAATTGCGCTCGGCGGGCGAGAATTTTCTAGAGAAGAAAGCACATGGCTTCATCACCGAGCCATTAGAACTTCTCTGTGACAAAACCGCCCCCGCTCCAATCTCGGAAGCATCAACCTCCACCTGAAAAGGAAGTGAAACATCTGGTTGACACAACACAGGAGCAGAAGAAAACCGGCGCTTAAGTTCCCGAAAGGCCTCCACGGCCGCAGGAGACCAATCAGCAACATCAGCACCCTTTTTAGTCAAATCAGTCAAAGGTTTAACAATACTGGAAAAATTAGCAATGAACCGACGATAAAAATTAGCAAACCCCAAGAACTTCTGAAGGCTCTTAACAGATGTAGGTTGTGTCCAGTCACAAATAGCCTGAACCTTAACGGGATCCATCTCAATAGTAGAAGGAGAAAAAATGTACCCCAAAAAAGAAATCTTCTGGACACCGAAGAGACACTTTGAGCCCTTCACAAACAGAGAATTGGCCCGCAAAACCTGAAACACCTTCCTGACCTGTAGAACATGAGACTCCCAGTCATCAGAAAACACCAAAATGTCATCCAAATACACAATCATAAACTTATCCAGATATTCACGGAAAATATTGTGCATAAAGGACTGAAAGACTGACGGAGCATTGGAGAGTCCAAAAGGCATTACCAAATACTCAAAATGGCCCTCAGGCGTATTAAATGCGGTTTTCCACTCATCACCCTGTTTTATCCGCACCAGATTATACGCACCACGAAGATCTATTTTAGTGAACCACCTAGCCCCCTTAATGCGAGCAAACAAGTCAGTAAATAATGGCAATGGATACTGGTATTTGACTGTAATCTTATTCAGAAGGCCATAATCTATACAAGGCCTAAGGGAACCATCTTTTTTTGCCACGAAAAAAAAACCTGCTCCCAGAGGGGACGAAGATGGACGAATATGTCCCTTTTCCAAGGACTCCTTAATATAATTCCGCATAGCAGTATGCTCTGGCAGTGACAGATTAAATAAACGACCCTTAGGGAACTTACTGCCAGGAATCAATTCTATAGCACAGTCACACTCTCTATGAGGAGGGAGCGAATTGAGCTTAGGCTCCTCAAAAACATCCCTATAATCCGACAAAAACGCAGGGATCTCCGAAGGAGTAGATGAAGCGATAGAAATCGGAGGTGCATCATCATGAACCCCCTGACATCCCCAGCTTAGCACAGACATTGTTTTCCAGTCCAGGACAGGATTATGAGTTTGTAACCATGGCAGACCAAGCACTAGTACATCATGTAAATTATACAGTACAAGGAAGCGAATCACCTCCTGATGAACGGGAGTCATGCGCATGGTCACTTGTGTCCAATACTGCGGTTTATTCATAGCCAATGGTGTAGAATCAATTCCCTTCAGAGGAATAGGAACTTCCAGAGGCTCTAGACTAAAACCGCAGCGTTTAGCAAATGACCAATCCATAAGACTCAGGGCAGCGCCTGAATCCACATAGGCATCGACAGAAATGGAAGACAGTGAAAAAATCAGAGTCACAGACAAAATGAACTTAGACTGCAGAGTATCAATGGCAAAAGATTTATCAACCCTTTTTGTGCGTTTAGAGCATGCTGATATAACATGAGCTGAATCACCACAATAAAAACACAAACCATTTTTCCGCCTATAATTTTGCCGTTCACTTCTGGACTGAATTCTATCACATTGCATAGTCTCAGGTGCCTGTTCAGAAGACACCGCCAACTGGTGCACGGGTTTGCGCTCCCGTAAACGCCGATCAATCTGAATGGCCATAGCCATAGACTCATTCAGACCTGTAGGCGCAGGGAACCCCACCATAATATCCTTAATGGCCTCAGAAAGACCATTTCTGAAGTTTGCAGCCAGGGCGCACTCATAAGCACCGACCATTTCCGAAATTTCTGACAATATATTTCCGCTTCATCATGCCCCTGAGAGAGGGCTAATAAAGCCCTTTCAGCCTGAATCTCTAGGTTCAGGCATGGGAGTGTGAACAACGAAATCCTGTATGTTTTGAACCTTTGCCGCGAGATTACTCAGGCTGGAAGCCAAACTCTGGACATCCATGATAAACAGCTAAGATCAGAGCCATTCAAGGGTTAAGAGGAGGTAAGAAGCAGCTAGACAGCAATTAAGGGCTAGGCAGCAAAACTCTGAAGGAAAAAAAAAAAAAAAATTTCCCTTGAACACTTCTTTTTCTCCTGCTTCAGCCCAAACAATTAACACTTTGTGGGCCGGCTATACTGTCATGAATCCCCAATGGCTAGGGATAGCACCGGATAAGCAAAGAATAATAAATATCGGACGAGCTCTAGGGTGATGGAACCTGGGCTGACCGCTGCCCTACGCCTGACAAACGCAACTAGAGATATCCAGGGAGCGTGCCTACGTTGGTTCTAGACGCCACGCACCAGCCTAAGAGCTAACTAGTACTGCAGAGAAAACAAAGACCTCACTTGCCTCCAGAGGAATTAACCCCAAAGGTATAGTTGCCCCCCACATGTATTGACGGTGAAATGAGAGGAAGGCACACACATAGAGATGATGTATATAGCTTTAGCAAATAGAGGCCCGCTGAAAACTAGAAAGCAGAATGACACAAAAGGGGACTGAGCGGTCAGCAAAAAACCCTAATCAAAAAAACCATCCTGAGATTACAAGAACCCATGTGCCAACTCATGGCACATGGGGAGAACCTCAGTCCACTAGAGCAACCAGCTAACAAAGAGACATTCTAAGCAAGCTGGACAAAAAAAACCCAAACAACTGAAAATCAGCACTTAGCTTATCCTGAAAGATCTGGGAGCAGGTAGGCAGGAACCAAACAGAGCACATCTGAACACATTGATAGCCGGCAAGGGAAATGACAGAAAGGCCAGGTAAAATAGGAAACACCCAGCCTCTGATGGACAGATGGAAACCAAAGGCCGCAACCCACCAAAGTCACCCAGTACCAGCAGTAACCACCAGAGGGAGCCCGCAAACAGAATCCACAACATAAAACATAATTTTTGATGAATGAAAAATTATTTTTTATTTTCACGGCTCTGCGTTATAAACTTTTGTGAAGCACTTGGGGGTACAAAGTGCTCACCACACATCTAGATAAGTTCCTTGGGGGGGTCTAGTTTCCAAAATTGGGTCACTTGTGGGGGTTTCTACTGTTTAGGCACATCAGGGACTCTGCAAACGCAACGTGACGCCCGCACACCACTCCATCAAAGTCTGCATTTCAAAACGTCACCACTTCCCTTCCGAGCCCTGACGTGTGCCCAAACAGTGGTCTACCCCCACATATGGGGTATCAGTGTACTCAGAACAAACTGGGCAACAACCATTGGGGTCCAATTTCTCCTGTTACCTTTGTGAAAATAAAAAATTGCTTGCTAAAACATCCTTTTTGAGGAAAGAAAAATGATTTGTTATTTTCACGGCTCTGCTTTCTAAACTTTTGTGAAGCACTTGGGGGTTCAAAGTGCTCTCCACATATCTAAGTAAGTTCCTTGGGGGGTCTAGTTTTCAAAATGGGGTCACTTGTGGGGAGTTTTTACTGCTTAGGCACATCAGGGCCTCTGCAAACGTAACATGATACCCGCAGACCATTCCATCAAAGTCTGCATTCCAAAACATCACTACTTCCCTTTCGAGCCCCGACGTGTGCCCAAACAGTGGTTCCCCCCCCACATATGGGGTATCAGCGTACTCAGGACAAACTGGACAACAACCTTTAGGGTCCAATTTCTCCTGTTATCCTTTTCAGAATAAAAAATTGCGGGCTAAAAAATTTTTCTTTTTGAGGAAAGAAAAATGATTTTTTATTTTCACGGCTCTGCGTTATAAACTTCTGTGAAGCACTTGGGGGTTTAAAGTGGTCAACGCACATCTAGATTAGTTCCTTGGGAGGTCTAGTTTCCAAAATGGGGTCACATGTGGGGGAGCTCCAATGTTTAGGCACACAGGGGCTCTCCAAACGTGACATGGTGTCTGCTAACGATTGGAGCTAATTTTTCATTCAAAAAGTCAAATGGCGCTCCTTCCCTTCTGAGCCCTGCCGTGTGCCCGAACAGTGGTTTACCCCCACTTGTGAGGTATCTGTGTACTCAGGAGAAATTACCCAATAAATTTTATGATCCATTGTATCCTGTTGCCCATGTGGAAATGAACAAATTGAGGCTAAAAGAATTTTTTTGTGAGAAAAAAGTACTTTTTTATTTTTACAGATCAATTTGTGAAGCACCTGGGGGTTCAAAGTGCTCACTATGCATCTAGATAAGTTCCTTGGGGGATCTAATTTCCAAAATGGGGTCACATGTGGGGGAGCTCCAATGTTTAGGCACACAGGGGCTCTCCAAACGCGACATGGTGTCCGCTAACGATTGGAGCCAATTTTTCATTGAAAAAGTTAAATAGCGCTCCTTCCCTTCCAAGCCCTGTCGTGCGCTCAAACAGTGGTCCCCCCCCACATATGGGGTATCGGCGTACTCAGGACAAATTGTACAATAACATTTGGTGTCTAGTTTCTCCTTTTACCCTTGGGAAAATAAAAAAAATTGTTGCTGAAAGATCATTTTTGTGACTAAAAAGTTAAATGTTCATTTTTTCCTTCCATGTTGCTTCTGCTGCTGTGAAGCACCTGAAGGGTTAATTAACTTTGTGGTTTTGAGCACCTTGAGGGGTGCAGTTTTTAGAATGGTGTCACTTTTGGGTATTCTCAGCCATATAGACCCCTCAAACTGACTTCAAATGTGAGGTGGTCCCTAAAAAAAATGGTTTTGTAGATTTCATTGTAAAAATGAGAATTTGCTGGTCAAATTTTAACCCTTATAACTTCCTAGCAAAAATAAATTTTGTTTCCAAGATTGTGCTGATGTAAAGTAGACATGTGGGTAATGTTATTTATTAACTATTTTGTGTCACATAACTCTCTCGTTTACGAGAATAAAAATTCAAAATTTGAAAATTGCGAAATTTTCAAAATTTTCGCCAAATTTGCATTTTTTTCACAAAGAAACGCAAAAATTATCGACCTAAATTTACCACTAACATGAAGCCCAATATGTTATGAAAAAACATTCTCAGAACCGCAAGGATCCGTTGAAGCGCTCCTGAGTTATTACCTCATAAAGGGACACTGGTCAGAATTGCAAAAAACGGCCAGGTCATTAAGGTCAAAATAGGCTGGGTCATGAAGGGGTTAATACAGCTGGAAGTGCAAGTGCAAATGAGGAAGCGTAACGTCTAGTGGCACCAAGCTGTACTTAGTTTCATATGAATTAAAAGTATTTTTTCAGGCACTATTTCAGTAACATGTATAGTGCTAGTCTGGTTGTTATAGAGGCTAAGACCCCTACAAGACTGTATAGCCCATTTAAAATGGATTTTGGGGTGGCCCTCCATTTCTTCTATATATATATATAAGAGGCATCTTGATTACTCGCTTATCCTGCCCCCTGCACAGTAGATCCGCCCCACCACATCACCACACATAATCCTGCCCCCCACCCCATTATCACATACAATCCCACCCCCACCACATTACCACACAAAATCTCGCCTCCCCACATTTCCACACACAATCCCGTCCCCCCACATTACCACACACAATCTGCACCACATCACCACACACAATCCCGCCCCCCACAAATCCCGCCCCACCACCACATCACCACACATAATCCCGCCCCCCACCTCATCACCACACATAATCTTGCCCCTTCAACACATCACCACACATAATCCCACCCCCAACACATCACCACACAATCCCGCCAGCCCACCACATTACTACACATAATCCCGCCCCCCGACATTACCACACATAATCCCGCCTCCCACCACATTACCACACATAATCCCGCCTCCCACCACATTACCACACATAATCCCGCCTCCCACCACATTACCACACATAATCCCGACCCCCACCACATTACCACGTATAATCCCGCCCCCACCACATTACTAAAGATAATCCCGCCCCCCCACCACATTACCACACATAATCCCGCCCCCCACCACATTACCACACATAATCCCACCCCCCACTGCATTACCACACATAATCCCGCCCCCACCACATTACCACACATAATCCCGCCCCCCACCACATTACCACAGATAATCCCGCCCCCACCACATTACCACACAATACCGCCTCCCACCACATTACTAAAGATAATCCTCCCCCCACCACATTACCACACATAATCCCGCCCCCCCACCACATTACCATACATAATACCGCCCCCACCACATTACCATGCATGATCCCGCCCCCCAACACATTACCACACATAATCACGCCCCCCACCACATTACTACAGATAATTCCGCCCCCCACCATATTACCACATATAATCCCACCCCCCACCACATTACCACAGATAATCTCACCCCCCCACCACATTACCACACATAATCCCGCCCCCCACCACATTACCACACATAATCCCGCCACCCACCACATTACTACACATAATCCCGCCCCCCCACCACATCGATAAACACATAATCCCACCCCCCAACATATTACTACACATAATTATGCCCCCCACCACATCACCACACACAATCCCGCCCCCCACCACATTACCAAACATAATCCCGCCACCCCACCACATTACCACACACAAACCTGCCCCCCCACCACATCACCACACATAATTCCGCCCCCACCACATCACCAAACATAATCCCGCCCCCCACCACATCACCACACATAATCCCGCCCCCACCCCATTACCACACATAATTCTGCCCCCACCACATTACCACGCATAATCCCACCCCCCACCATATTACCACACATAATCCCTCCTGTCATGATCTCCATGGCCAGAGAACTAGCATAAGCCTCAATAGGAACAAGCTCTTGGAAGATGTAACTGTACTGACCATGAACTAAACCTACCGCATCATCTAGAAGTAGCCAGGTAGCATGTCCTACTTTTTATCCCTATATGCCCAGCGCCGGCCGGAGAACTAAATAATGCTAGCAGAGGGAAATATAAGACCTGACTCACCTCTAGAGAAATGCCCAAAAAGGAGACAGAAGCCCCCCACATATATTGGCGGTGATATGAGATGAAACAACAAACGCAGCAGGAAAATAGTTTTAGCAAATTTGAGGTCCGCTTTCTAGATAGCAGAAGACAGAAAGCATACTTTCATGGTCAGTAGAAAACCCTAACAAAACACATCCAGAAATTACTTTAGGACTCTGGCATTAACTCATAATACCAGAGTGGCAATTCCTGATCAACAAGAGCTTTCCAGACACAGTAACGAAACTGCAGCTGTGAACTGGAACCAAAATACAAAAACAAAACATGGACGAATGTCCAACTTATCTAGTAGATGTCTGGGAGCAGGAACAAGCACAGAGAGGCTTCTGATAACATTGTTGACCGGCAAGCATCTAACAGAGAAGCCAGGTTATATAGCGACACCCAGATCTAATCAGAACAGGTGAACAGGGAAGATGATGTCACAAGTTCAATTCCACCAGTAGCCACCGGGGGAGCCCAGAATCCAAATTCACAACAGTACCCCCCCCTCAAGGAGGGGGCACCGAACCCTCACCAGAACCACCAGGGCGATCAGGATGGGCCCTATGAAAGGCACGAACCAGATCAGAGGCATGAACATCAGATGCAGTGACCCAAGAATTATCCTCCTGGCCGTATCCCTTCCACTTGACCAGATACTGGAGTCTCCGTCTGGAAACACGGGAGTCTAGGATTTTTTCCACAACGTACTCCAACTCACCCTCAACCAACACCGGAGCAGGAGGCTCAACGGAAGGCACAACCGGTGCCTCATACCTGCGCAATAACGACCGATGAAAAACGTTATGAATAGAAAAGGATGCAGGGAGGTCCAAACGGAAGGAAACAGGGTTAAGAATCTCCAATATTTTATACGGACCGATGAACCGAGGCTTAAACTTAGGAGATGAGACCCTCATAGGGACAAAACGAGAAGACAACCACACCAAATCTCCAACACAAAGCCGAGGACCAACACGACGGTGACGGTTGGCAAAAAGCTGAGTCTTCTCCTGGGACAACTTTAAATTGTCCATCACCTGCCCCCAGATATGATGCAATCTCTCCACCACCGCATCCACTCCAGGACAATCCGAGGATTCCATCTGACCGGAGGAAAATCGAGGGTGGAACCCCGAATTACAGAAAAACGGGGACACCAAAGTGGCAGAGCTGGCCCGATTATTGAGGGCGAACTCCGCCAATGGCAAAAAAGCAACCCAATCATCCTGGTCAGCAGACACAAAACACCTCAGATATGTCTCCAGGGTCTGATTAGTCCGCTCGGTCTGGCCATTAGTCTGAGGGTGAAAAGCAGACGAAAAAGACAAATCTATGCCCATCATAGCACAGAATGCCCGCCAAAATCTAGACACAAATTGGGTTCCTCTGTCAGAAACGATATTCTCAGGAATACCATGCAAACGAACAACATTTTGAAAAAACAGGGGCACCAACTCGGAAGAAGAAGGCAATTTGGGCAGGGGAACCAAATGGACCATCTTAGAAAAACGGTCACACACCACCCAGATGACAGACATCTTCTGAGAAACAGGCAGATCTGAAATAAAATCCATCGAGATGTGTGTCCAAGGCCTCTTAGGAATAGGCAAGGGCAACAATAATCCACTAGCCCGAGAACAACAAGGCTTGGCCCGAGCACAAACGTCACAAGACTGCACAAAGCCTCGCACATCTCGTGACAGGGAAGGCCACCAGAAGGATCTTGCCACCAAATCCCTGGTACCAAAAATTCCAGGATGACCTGCCAATGCAGAAGAATGTACCTCAGAGATGACTCTACTGGTCCAATCATCAGGAACAAACAACCTATCAGGCGGACAACGATCCGGTCTATCCGCCTGAAACTCCTGCAAGGCCCGCCGCAGGTCTGGAGAAACGGCTGACAAGATAACTCCCTCCTTAAGAATACCTGTGGGGTCAGAGTTGCCGGGTGAATCAGGCTCAAAACTCCTAGAAAGGGCATCCGCCTTAACATTCTTAGAACCCGGTAGGTACGATACCACAAAATTAAACCGAGAGAAAAATAATGACCAGCGCGCCTGTCTAGGATTCAGGCGCCTGGCGGTCTCAAGATAGATCAAATTTTTGTGGTCAGTCAATACCACCACCTGATGTCTGGCCCCCTCGAGCCAATGGCGCCACTCCTCAAACGCCCACTTCATGGCCAAAAGCTCCCGATTCCCAACATCATAATTCCGCTCAGCGGGCGAAAATTTACGGGAAAAGAAGGCACAAGGCCTCATCACGGCGCAGTCAGAACTTTTCTGCGACAACACTGCCCCAGCCCCGATCTCAGAAGCGTCGACCTCAACCTGAAAAGGAAGAGTCACATCAGGCTGACGCAACACAGGGGCAGAAGAAAAACGGCGCTTAAGCTCCTGAAAGGCCTCCACAGCATCAGGGGACCAATTAGCAACATCAGCACCCTGTCTAGTCAAATCGGTCAATGGCTTAACGACATCCGAAAAACCAGAAATAAATCGACGATAAAAGTTGGCAAAGCCCAAAAATTTCTGAAGACTTTTAAGAGAAGAGGGCTGCGTCCAATCACAAATAGCTTGAACCTTGACAGGATCCATCTCAATGGAAGAGGGAGAAAAAATATATCCCAAAAAGGAAATTCTCTGAACCCCAAAAACGCACTTAGAACCCTTGACACACAGAGAATTAGACCGCAAAACCTGAAAAACCCTCTTAACTTGCCGGACATGAGAGTCCCAATCATCCGAAAAAATCAGAATATCATCCAGATACACTATCATAAATTTATCCAAAAAATCGCGGAAAATATCATGCATAAAGGACTGGAAGACTGAAGGGGCATTAGAAAGACCAAAAGGCATCACCAAATACTCAAAGTGGCCCTCGGGCGTATTAAATGCGGTTTTCCACTCATCCCCCTGCCTGATCCGCACCAAATTATACGCCCCACGGAGATCAATCTTAGAGAACCACTTGGCCCCCTTTATGCGAGCAAACAAATCAGTCAGCAACGGCAATGGGTATTGATATTTAACCGTGATTTTATTCAAAAGCCGATAATCAATACATGGTCTCAAAGAGCCGTCTTTTTTTGACACAAAGAAAAAACCGGCTCCTAAGGGAGATGACGATGGACGAATATGTCCCTTTTCCAAGGACTCCTTTATATATTCTCGCATAGCAGTATGTTCAGGCACAGACAGATTAAATAAACGACCCTTTGGGTATTTACTACCCGGAATTAAATCTATAGCACAATCGCACTCACGGTGCGGAGGTAGCGAACCCAGCTTGGGTTCTTCAAAGACGTCACGATAATCAGACAGGAACTCAGGGATTTCAGAGGGAATAGATGATGAAATGGACACCAAAGGTACGTCCCCATGAGTCCCCTTACATCCCCAGCTCAACACAGACATAGCTCTCCAGTCAAGGACTGGGTTGTGAGACTGCAGCCATGGCAATCCTAGCACCAAATCATCATGTAGATTATACAGCACCAGAAAACGAATAGTCTCCTGGTGATCCGGATTAATACACATAGTCACTTGTGTCCAGTATTGTGGTTTATTATTAGCCAATGGGGTGGAGTCAATCCCCTTCAGAGGAATAAGAGTCTCCAAAGGCTCTAAATCATACCCACAACGATTGGCAAAGGACCAATCCATAAGACTCAAAGCGGCGCCAGAGTCGATATAGGCGTCCGTAGTAATAGATGACAAAGAGCAAATCAGGGTCACAGACAAAATAAATTTAGACTGTAAAGTGCCAATGGGAACGGATTTATCAAGCTTTTTAGTACGCTTAGAGCATGCTGATATAACATGAGTAGAATCCCCACAATAGAAACACAACCCATTTTTCCGTCTAAAATTCTGCCGCTCGCTTCTGGACAGAATTCTATCACACTGCATGTTTTCTGGCGTCTTCTCAGTGGACACCGCCAGATGGTGCACTGGTTTGCGCTCCCGCAGACGCCTATCGATCTGAATGGCCATTGTCATGGACTCATTCAGACTTGCAGGCACAGGGAACCCCACCATAACATCCTTAATGGCATCAGAAAGACCCTCTCTGAAAGTAGCCGCCAAGGCACACTCATTCCACTGAGTAAGCACAGACCATTTACGGAATCTTTGGCAGTAAATTTCAGCTTCATCTTGCCCCTGCGATAGGGACATCAAAGTTTTTTCTGCCTGAAGTTCCAAATGAGGTTCCTCATAAAGCAAGCCCAAGGCCAGAAAAAACGCATCCACATTGCGCAACGCAGGATCCCCTGGTGCCAATGCAAAAGCCCAATCTTGAGGGTCGCCGCGGAGCAAGGAAATCACAATCCCAACCTGCTGTGCAGGGTCTCCAGCAGAACGAGATTTCAGGGACAAAAATAACTTACAATTATTTCTAAAATTCTGAAAGCTAGATCTATTCCCTGAGAAGAATTCCGGCAAAGGAATTCTCGGCTCTGATACCGGAGCATGAACAACAAAATCTTGCAAACTTTGTACTTTCGTGGCGAGATTATTCAAACCTGCAGTTACACTCTGTAGATCCATTATAGACAGGTGAACATAGAGCCATTCAAAGATTAGAAGGAGAGAGAAAAAAAAAGAAAGACTGCAGCATAGACAGACTGGCAAGTGATCCAATCAAGAGCACACTAACTACTAGAGAAAAAAAAAAAAAATTTTTCAGCAGACTTCTTATTTCTCTCCTTTCTCAGCCAAGGATTTTAACCCTTTAGTGGGCCGGTCAAACTGTCATGATCTCCATGGCCAGAGAACTAGCATAAGCCTCAATAGGAACAAGCTCTTGGAAGATGTAACTGTACTGACCATGAACTAAACCTACCGCATCATCTAGAAGTAGCCAGGTAGCATGTCCTACTTTTTATCCCTATATGCCCAGCGCCGGCCGGAGAACTAAATAATGCTAGCAGAGGGAAATATAAGACCTGACTCACCTCTAGAGAAATGCCCAAAAAGGAGACAGAAGCCCCCCACATATATTGGCGGTGATATGAGATGAAACAACAAACGCAGCAGGAAAATAGTTTTAGCAAATTTGAGGTCCGCTTTCTAGATAGCAGAAGACAGAAAGCATACTTTCATGGTCAGTAGAAAACCCTAACAAAACACATCCAGAAATTACTTTAGGACTCTGGCATTAACTCATAATACCAGAGTGGCAATTCCTGATCAACAAGAGCTTTCCAGACACAGTAACGAAACTGCAGCTGTGAACTGGAACCAAAATACAAAAACAAAACATGGACGAATGTCCAACTTATCTAGTAGATGTCTGGGAGCAGGAACAAGCACAGAGAGGCTTCTGATAACATTGTTGACCGGCAAGCATCTAACAGAGAAGCCAGGTTATATAGCGACACCCAGATCTAATCAGAACAGGTGAACAGGGAAGATGATGTCACAAGTTCAATTCCACCAGTAGCCACCGGGGGAGCCCAGAATCCAAATTCACAACACCCTCCCCCACCACAATACCACAGATAATCCTGCCCCCCACCACATTACCACACATAATACCGCCCCCCACCACATTACCTCACATAATCCCGCCCCCCACCACATTACTACAGATAATCCCGCCCCCCACCACATTACCACACGTAATCCAGCCCCCCACCACATTACAACTCATAATCCTGCCCCTCCATCACCACACATAATCCCTCCCCCACCACATTACTTACACATAATCCTGCCACCCACCACATTACCACACATAATCCCGCCCCCCAACCACATTGCCACACATAATCCCACCCCCCCACCATATCACCACACATACCACCCCACCACATCACCACACATAATCCCACCACATCACCACATATAATCCCGCCCCCCAACACATCACTTATAATTCCGCCCCCACCCCATTACCAAACATAATCCCGCCCACCACCCCACTACCACACACAATCCCGCCCCCCACCCCATTACCACACATAGTACCGCCACCCACCCCATCACCACACATAATCCCGCCTCCCCACCCCATCACTACACATAATCCCGCCCCCCACCACATTACTACACATGATCCCGCCCCCCACCACATTACCACACATAATCCCACCCCCAACCACATTACCACACATAATCCCGCCCCCGCCACATCACCACACATAATCCAGCCCCCCACCACATCACCACACTATTGTTATTAACTTCATTTTAAGTTATTTACCACCTGCGTAAGCGCTATTGAATGTTGTCATTATTTACTTTAGTTTAATCACCAGCAGCGTTAATTAGATAGCAATGAGCGTGCCGAGCGTTAGCTGGCTGGAAACATCTAGTTTGACATATGCTCTGTTAGCAGATTCTCATGCAGATCAGGCCCATAGCTTGGAACCGCTCATTTACATATAGGAAAATGTGAATATCTCTTGAACAAGACATTGGATCTCCGATATCAAGGTAAGGTATTTTATTCAGCTTCCTATAACCTACATGCCCATATACAAAAAGCACAGGCCTATTTATGGCACTTCCTAAACTTCAATATAATCCTACAAAAAATGAGAAGTAAATGCCAAGCATTGAAAAAATAAAATGTACATCTTTATTAAATAATCACATTAAAATAGTAGTTAGCGGAGGTACAGTACAAGTGCAAAATATACTGCTTATTGCAGGTCAATATCAAACCTATTGCATGGGGTCCTTGTATCAACAAATCACCATATCATATTGTTTTAAGTATATGTATACAGGAGATTTACCACCTATGAATTTACAAAATATATATATATATTATGATACTCAAATGGACCAACAGTGAATATGTCTTTCCAAGCAACAGATTTACATACAGATGACTCTGTCATATATAGTGCTGCATGAGTACTCAGTGCTTATATACACATAAGAGAGTGACTTCTTTAACTTCTTTATTAATAAAAAGTAAATTTAACCAATTTCTATGTCCTAATTAATTGCCCTATAATCATTTGTGCACCCTCTTCAACTTCGAACTGAATGAATCAACATTTCCCAGTCTAAGTATACCCCAAGAAAAAGAGGGTTGCTCACAAAATCATATAGTTTTAAATTAGTTTTATTAAATATCTTTAAAATTTCATCAATAAAAAAATTCAAGAGAAGATACACAAACAGAAAAAAAGAGAGATGAGGGAGTCAAAAAAGTAATCAACTGCTACATTGCAAAGGAAGAATCACCCCCCCGAAGAAGCAGGGTGGTAGGCGGTGTGTCTCCATGGTAACGAGTCCAAAGTGTTGCTGACTCCGCCCCCTATCCTGATGCGTCGGACAGGGGGAGCGCCATCATCATACCGCTGACACCACTTTAAGACAGGACTACACTGTGTTCCAAATTATTATGCAAATTGGATTTAAGTGTCTTAAAGATTTAATTGTTTTGTTTTTCAAATAAACTCGTGGATGGTATTGTGTCTCAGGGCTCAATGAATTACTGAAATCAATCTTAAACACATATGATAATTAGTTTTCCAGGTGATTCTAATTCTAATGAAAGGAAAACTACTTAAAAATGATGTTCCACATTATTATGCAGGTCACAGATTTCAAGCAATATGGGAAATAAAAAGGATCTCTCTGCTGCTGAAAAGCGTTAAATAGTGCAATGCCTTGGACAAGGTATGAAAAAATTAGATATTTCACGAAAACTTAAGAGTGATCATCATACTCTGATGAGATTTGTGACTGAAACAGAGCACAGACAGAGTTCATGCAAATAAAGGCATAATGAGGAAGGTTTCTGGCAGACAAATTCATTGGATTAAGAGAGCAGCTGCCAAAATACCATTACAAAGCAGCAAACAGTTATTTGAAGCTGCTGGTGCGTCTGGAGTCCCTCGAACCTCAAGGTGTAGGATCCTTCAAAGGCTTGCTGTGGTGCATAAACCTACTATTCGGCCACCCCTAAACAGTGTTCACAAGCAGAAACGGTTGCAGTGGGCCCAGACATACATGAAGACGAATTTTCAAACAGTCTTGTTTACTGATGAGTGTCGAGCAACTCTGGGCGGTCCAGATGGGTAGAGTAGTGGATGGTTGGTGGATGGCCACCATGTCCCAACAAGGCTGCGACGTCAGCAAGGAGGTGGAGGAGTCATGTTTTGGGCTGGAATCACGGGGAAACAGCTGGTAGGGCCCTTTAAGGTTCCTGAAGGTGTGAAAATGACCTCAGCAAAGTAAATAGAGTTTCTGACTGACAACTTTCTTCCATGGTCTAAAAAGCAGAAACGTGCCTTCAGGAACAAAATCATCTTCATGCTGACAATGCCCCATCTCATGCTGCAAAGAATCCCTGAGTCATTGGCTGCTATGGGCATAAAAGGAGATAAACTCATGGTGTGGCCACCATCTTCCCCTGACCTCAACCCTATAGAGATCCTTTGGAGTATCATCAAGCAAAAGATCTATGAGGGTGGGAGTTCACATCAAAACAGCAACTCTGGGAGGCTATTCTGACTTCACGCAAAGAAATACAAGCAGAAACTCTCCATAAACTCACAAGTTCAATGGATGCAAGAATTGTGAAGGTGACATCAATGAAGGCTCCTATGTTACATGTAACTTGGCCCGTTAGGATGTTTTGGCGTTAAATAGCTTTTTTGTTCAGTGAATGTGACCTCCTAATGCTGCAACTTCCACAAATGAGCATTTTCAGTTCTTTAAAACATATCAAATGTTTAGAAATACTACTGTGCCTAATAATTTGGAACAGTGCATTTTGAGTTTTTATTCATTTTGGAGATTATACTGTTATCATTGGGAGGGTTCTTCAATAATATTCGATGTATAATCTAACGGGTGATGACTTTTATTAGACTGACTGTCATTTGCACCGACCATTTAGGAAAATCCGAGAAAAATGTCATTTGCATAATAATTTGGAACATAGTGTATAAATAGACCCAACATCAATACCCCTTACAGACTCATCCACCAGGAAGAAGCAAACGAAAACACGCGTTGAGGTCCTGGACTTAGTTGCAGGTCATATATCAACACTTGTTCTTTCTTTATTTGTTATGTATAGTTAACTTCAGCTAGTGGCTGTTAGGAGTCGAGTTCCCGCCGCTGCACAGGGGGAATCTCGAACCATGTCTGCTGCGGTCTCCCATTCTTCTCCAGCTGCAGTGGAGTCTGCTCAGCGGAGACGTGGGTCCCAGTGTCTTGCTCAGTCTCACTCTGTGCATAGGGTTACTGCTGCTTTTCCAGCTTCTGCCATTGAAGCCAGTGCTGGGCAGCGGCGAGTAGACGCTTTTGGGACTAAGTCCTGCTTTTCCCCTTCTGAGCATGCTCAGGGCAAGATCTCCCGTTGGAAATCGAGGGTCACATGCTCAGATACTGCAGCAGATCCCATTGGTCCTCCAGGAAGGTCCTGAAGGTGCTCAACTTCTCTGGCAGCCTCCCATTGGTTCTTCTGGGAAGGTCCTGTACATGCTGCAGCTATAAAATGTTCGCATGACGGCACGGCCATGCGCTAGTGTAAACGTGTGTGTGTTGGTGTGTGAAAGTCGTTCATTAATTATCCCCTCCCTTGTGTATGACTGCTCACGTAAGGTGGATGATTGCTATCTAGCGCCCGACTTAGCCATCAGCACGTAAGGCACAAAACAGCGTCTAATTGCTGTGACCGCCTGTGCGGCGCCGTGCGCTTTCACAGCGCTTTCCTGACCCAAGCCTTTGTGGTTAGTGGCGTCCGCCAGTGCGGCTCCGAACGCACTCTCGTGCATCTTTATTATTATTTCTTTCAATCTGACACTCCAGTTGCGGTGTCGAGCGCAAGAGGTCTATATGAACTCAAATCCTGTGTCTTGGGATTGAGTTCTGAGACTCCTTGCTTGCGCTCTTGGTGCGGTACCGCGGCCCTGTGACGCAACAGGGTTCGCTTCCTTCACACAGGGTGAAGTTAACCCGTGTGTTTATCCACATTGTACCGCCATATAGTCCGTCATTACTTGGACCCCGGGCTGCGAACGCACCTTACTCTATCTTTCTTATTATTTGGTGCGTTCCGCTAGCCCTAACAGTGGCTTTCACTCTAGATCATGTCTTTAAATAGCTTGCTGCTATAAACACTCATGCTCTTTACTGACAGTCTGTACTGGCCGGTACTGTTGTATCTACTGGTGAACTTTAGTATCTAGTATGCACTATGCAATATACACTCACCGGCCACTTTATTAGGTACACCATGCTAGTAACGGGTTGGACCCCCTTTTGCCTTCAGAACTGCCTCAATTCTTCGTGGCATAGATTCAACAAGGTGCTGGAAGCATTCCTCAGAGATTTTGGTCCATATTGACATGATGGCATCACACAGTTGCCGCAGATTTGTCGGCTGCACATCCCAAAGATGCTCCATACAAGGCAGGATGGATCCATGCTTTCATGTTGTTTACGCCAAATTCTGACCCTACCATCCGAATGTCGCAGCAGAAATCGAGACTCATCAGACCAAGCAACGTTTTTCCAATCTTCTACTGTCCAATTTCGATGAGCTTGTACAAATTGTAGCCTCAGTTTCCTGTTCTTAGCTGAAAGGAGTGGTACCTGGTGTGGTCTTCTGCTGCTGTAGCCCATCTGCCTCAAAGTTCGACGCACTGTGCGTTCAGAGATGCTCTTAGGCCTACCTTGGTTGTAACGGGTGGCGATTTGAGTCACTGTTGCCTTTCTATCAGCTCGAACCAGTCTGCCCATTCTCCTCTGACCTCTGGCATCAACAAGGCATTTCCGCCCACAGAACTGCCGCTCACTGGATTTTTTTTCTTTTTCGGACCATTCTCTGTAAACCCTAGAGATGGTTGTGCGTGAAAATCCCAGTAGATCAGCAGTTTCTGAAATACTCAGACCAGCCCTTCTGGCACCAACAACCATGCCACGTTCAAAGGCACTCAAATCACCTTTCTTCCCCATACTGATGCTCGGTTTGAACTGCAGGAGATTGTCTTGACCATGTCTACATGCCTAAATGCACTGAGTTGCCGCCATGTGATTGGCTGATTAGAAATTAAGTGTTAACAAGAAGTTGGACAGGTGTACCTAATAAAGTGGCCGGTGAGTGTATATAACCTACCAGAATTTGATTATGCACTAGGCACTTTTTATTAATACCAGTTAAAGAAGTCACTGTCATGTGTAAATAAGCACGGAGTACTCATGCAGCACTATAATAATAATAATAATAATCTTTATTTATATAGCGCCAACATATTCCGCAGCGCTTTACAGTTTAACAATTTCAAAGACAACAGTCATAAGTAACAACGTTAGCAATACAATAATTAAAGCCAAATAAGACGATCCTGCTCGTGAGAGCTTACAATCTACAATGAGGTGGCGGAGATACAAAGTGCAGGTGTGTATTTACAATGATGTATTTACAGTGATGGTCCAGCCATCTTCAGGGGGTGGGGGATAGATGGTGATTGTGAATGGGCTACACACACACAAACATAAAATGACTTGGATTAGTGAACGTGGTAGGCCGCTCTGAACAAATGTGTTTTGAGCGAGCGCCTAAAACTATGCAAATTGTGGATGGTCCTAATATCTTGGGGTAGAGCATTCCAGAGGATTGGCGCAGCACGGGAGAAGTCTTGGAGTCGGGAGTGGGAGGTACGGATTAGTGCAGAGGTTAGTCGAAAGTCATTTGCAGGGTGCAGTGGTCGGTTAGGCCGATAGACAGAAATGAGGGAGGAGATGTAAGGGGGTGCCGCACTGTGGAGAGCTTTGTGGGTGAGAAAAAGTACTTTGAATTGTATCCTGTAATGAATGGGCAGCCAGTGTAGCGACTGGCGAAAAGCAGACTCGTCCGAGTAATGATTGGCCAGATGGACGACCCTGGCTTCTGCATTAAGGATGGACTGGAGAGGGGAAAGTCGAGTGAGGGGAGGCCAATTAATAGAGCGTTACAGTAGTCCAGGCAGGAGTAAATCAGGGTGACAGTGAGGGTTTTTGCTGTTTCCATGGTGTGAAAAGGGCGGATTCTAGAGATGTCCTTTAGGTGTAAGCGGCACGAGCGGGCAAGAGATTGTAGATGGGAGGTGAAGGAGAGATTGGAGTCAAACATAACACCCAGACAACGCGCCTGCTGACGGGGTGTTATTATGATGCCACCCACGGTGAGAGAAATGTCAGATTTAGGAAGGTTAGTAGATGGCGGGAGCAGAAGAAGTTCAGTTTTGGAGAGGTTGAGTTTCAGATATCGGGCGGACATGATGTTGGAGACTGCAGACAGTCAGTGGCATTCTGTAGTACAGCAGGGGTAAGGTCAGGGGATGGCGTGTATAGTTGTGTGTCATCAGCATAAAGATGGTACTGAAAGCCAAATCTGCTGATGGTCTGTCCAATTGGGGCTGTGTAGAGGGAGAAGAGAAGGGGGCCAAGGACCGAGCCCTGAGGTACCCCGACAGTGAGAGGAAGAGGAGATGAAGTGGAGCCAGAGAACAGAACACTGAAGGAGCAGTCAGAAAGATAGGAAGAGAACAGGAGGGAGCAGTGTCCTTAATGCCTAGTGACTGGAGCCTAGAGAGTAGGAGAGGGTGGTCAACAGTGTCGAAAGCTGCAGAAAGGTCGAGCGAGAAGAATGAGCAGAGAGTGGTCACCGTTACGTTTTGCTGTCAGAAGGTCATTGGTCACTTTGATGAGTGCAGTTTCTGTCGAATGTAGGGGGCTTAAACCGGACTGTGAAGGGTCTAGGAGGGAGTGAGAGGAGAGGTAACGGGTAAGGCGGGAGTATATCAGGCGCTCCAAGAGTTTAGAGATGAAGGGGAGATTGGAGACCGGTCTGTAGTTATTTGTGCAGGATGGGTCGAGGGTGGGTTTCTTTAGTAATGGAGTAATGATAGAGTGTTTGAAGGAGGGGAAAATGCCAGAGGAGAGGGAGAGATTAAAGATTGTAGTTAGGTGAGTTGTGATGACTGGAGAGAGAGACTGGAGGAGGTGTGAGGGAATGGGGTCGGTGGTGCATGTAGTCGGACAAGAAGAAGAGAGGAGCTTGAAGACTTCTTCTTTGATGGGATCGAATGTGGAGAGTGAGCCAGGGCTGTTTCACTCTGTGTTTGGAGTTTCTGAGGGTGAGGGGAGCTACTTGGTCAAGGGTGCTTCTAAGAGTGTCATTGAAGTGTCGTACAGCCAGATCAGAACAGGAAAAAGAAGAGATTGGGGACAATGATGAATGTAGGGAGTCTGAAAATGCGTGAGGATTAATAGCATGTGGATGTCTGAATGTGTGGTAGGTTGGAGAGTGCTGGGGTGGGCGAGGAATTGTGAGTATGAAGGATAGAATGTTGTGGTCAGAGAGGGGAAGCGGTGAGTTATCTAGGTAGGAGATTGAGCAGAGCCGGGCGAAGACCAGGTCCAGGGTGTTACCGTCTTTGTGTGTTTCAGAGGTTGAGAGCTGTGAGAGGCCTAGAGAAGTGGTTAGTGATAGAAGTTGGGATGCAGATGTGGAAGTGGGGCTGTTGATGGGGATGTTAATGTCTCCCAGGGTAAGGGTTGGTAGTTCTGAGGACATGAAGTGCGGCAGCCAGGCAGAGAAATGGTCCAGGAAGTGGGTGGGTGAGCCTGGGGGCCTTTATATGACCGCTACTCTGAGGGAGAGGGGACGGAAGAGCCTGATGGTGTGGACCTCAAAAGAAGGGAATGAGAGTGATGGAACTGGGGGGATGACCTGGAAAGTGCATTGTGGGGAGAGAAGTATGCCGACTCCACCACCATGTCCTTTTGTGGGTCTCGGGGAATGTGAGAATTGTAAGACACCATGGGAAATGGCAGCAGGAGAGACAGTGTCAGAATCCTGAATCCAGGTTTCCGTGAGGGCCAACAGATTCAGAGAGTTTTTCAGAAAGTAATTGTGTAGGAAAAGAAGCTTGTTGCATACAGACCGTGGATTCCAAAGGGCACAATTAAAAGAAGGAGATGAGAGTGCAATTAATATTAGTAAGATTATTAGTAAGGTTTCGATGTGAGGTAGGGTAGGGGTTGAGGTTGGTGGATGGTGGACCAGGGTTGTGTGAGATGTCCCCTGAAATCAGTAGGAGTAGGAAGATAAAAAGCAAGTCGTTTTTGGAATTGTATGAAGTTTTATTGTGCAGAGTGTTTGGGCAAGATGGACTGAGGTTTTTCAAGAAGGTGAGAAGTGCAAGGGAGCTGTACATGGGAGAGGGAAGGAGAGAGGAGCTGATGTATATGAGTCGTGATGGAGGGGGGATAGGGCGGTGAAAGTGGATTGCAAGGGAACACAGGATGATAGGAATAAAGCACATGGATAGACGGGAGTGCAGAGTGTGGGTTACCTGACTCCTGCCCTGACTAACTGCCATGGAATAACTGCTGTATCATGATGCTTAGCTTCGTGATGCTTGCGTGCACCCCCACATGTGTGCACCCCTAAGGATGTTTCTAAATTTATAGTCCAGACTGCTGGGTCAGAAGAGATGGATTGTGGGAACTGGTTGAGGATAATTTGGCAGCTGGGGCCAGCACACCAGGGTTTTTTTTTTTTTAGAGGATCAAAGACATTCAGCCTGGCAACATCTATTTTAACACCTTGCACCAGATAAGATCTACACTGATCCAAGTCATGGATATGCAGCAGTGAGTTTTAAGTACAATGCACCAAATGAAAGATATGTCAATGGCTGCTCACTTTCCCCAGTCCCACATGCCCGGTGCCTCGGGGTGATCCTAGACTCTGCCCCCTCTTTCAAGCCACGTATCCAAGCCCTTTCCTCCTCCTGCCGTCTCAAACTCAAAAATATTTCCTGGATCCGCGCATTCCTTGACCGCGACACCACAAAAACACTAGTGCATGCCCTTATCATCTCCCGCCTCGACTACTGCAACCTCCTACTCTCTGGCCTCCCCTCTAGCACTCTGGCACCACTCCAATCCATCCTACACTCTGCTAACTGACTAATCTACCTGTCTCCCCGCTACTCCCCAGCCTCTCCCCTATGCCAAGCCCTTCACTGACTTCCTATCGCCCAGAGACTCCTGTTCAAAACCCTCACAATGACATGCAAAGCCATCCACAACCTATCTCCTCCATACATCTGTGACATGATCTCCCGGTATCTACCTTCACGCAATCTCCGATCCTCTTAAGATCTCCTTCTCTTACTCCCCTCTCATCTCTTCTTCCCACAACCGCATCCAAGACTTCTCCCGTGCTTCGCCCATACTCTGGAACTCTCTACCCCAACACATCAGACTTTTGCCTACCATAGATACCTTCAAAAAGAACCTGAAGACTCACCTCTTCCGACAAGCCTACAGCCTGCAGTGATCCTCAACCTACTGATCCGCCGCACAACCTGCTCTACGTTCTCCTAGTGTATCCTCATCCATCCCCTGCAGACTGTGAGCCCTCGCGGGCAGGGTCCTCCCTCCTTATGTACCTGTGTGCCTCGTTTTTTGCTCATGTTTAATGTACTTGTCTATATTTGCCCTCTATTCACATGTAAAGCGCCATGGAATAAATGGCGCTATATAAATGTACAATAATAATAATAATAATTATGTATATTGCCGTCCCTTATTTTACAGTGCCCTCTCTTGTAGAGACTATGTAATAAAAGAGGGCACTGTGAATAGCAAAAATAACAAGAATACACTATGTAAGAGACAGCACTGTACATAACAGCAGAGGAAGCTATATAATAAGGGAGGGCATCATATATAACTAGAGAGTATGGTGCGTAATAAAGGACGGTGTTATACATAACAAAAGAGACTATGTAACTAAGAATGGTGTTATACATAATAAGTGAGTACACTATACACTAAGGGACTGTGCTATACATATGTGAGTACACTATATACTAAGGGACTGTGCTATACATACTAAGTGAGTACACTTTATACTAAGGGACTGTTAGACATAATAATCGATAACGTCTTCCTCCACCTCCCCCTGTTCCTAAATCCATTATAAATCCCCCTTCCTCCCATCTCAATCCCCCACACCCCTCATTGTCCTCCTCCCCCCACATCCCAGTATTGCCCTCTTCCCCACCCCCATGATTGCACTCTTCACCACCTCCATCATTGCTTTCTCACCAACAACCCATTATTGCCCATTCCACCACCTCCATCATTGCCTCCTCCTCCCCATCACCCCCATCATTACCAATTCCACCAGCTCAATCATTTCCTCCTCCCCTACCACCCCCATCATTGTCCTTTCCACCGTCATCATCATTGTCTTCTCCCCCTCCACCCCATCATTACCCATTCCATGACTTCCATCATTTCCTCCCCCACCATCCCCATCATTGCCTTTTCCACCACCACCATCATTGTCTTTTACCCACCACGCCTATCATTACCCATTCCAGCGCCTCCATCATTGCCTCCTCCCCACCACCCCATCATTGTCCTTTCCACTGCCACCATCATTGCCTTCTCTCCCACCACCCCATCATTACCGATTCTGTTATGACCCCAATGGCGAGGGTCTCAGAGGAACGTGGAAGTCTGCAGAATACAAAAATCCAGCTCATAGGGCAGTGGTAACTGGGTTGACCATATATCTACTCCTAACGCCAACACTAGAAGTAGCCGGGGATCATTCCTACGTTGATTCTAGATGACACGCGCCAGCCGGAGAATCTAGCTACCCCTAGTAGAGGAAAACAAAGACCTTTCTTGCCTCCAGAGAAGGGGACCCCAAAGCTGGATAGAAGCCCCCCACAAATAATGACGGTGAGGTAAGAGGAAATGACAAACACAGAAATGAACCAGGTTTAGCACAGAGAGGCCCGCTTACTGATAGCAGAATAAAGAAAGGTAACTTATATGGTCAACAAAAACCCTATCAAAATCCACACTGGAAATTCAAGAACCCCCGAACCGTCTAACGGTCCGGGGGGAGAACACCAGCCCCCCTAGAGCTTCCAGCAAAGGTCAGGATATAGTTTTGGAACAAGCTGGACAAAAATACAAAACCAAAACAAATAGCAAAAAGCAAAAGGCAGACTTAGCTGATATAACTGGAACCAGGATCAGTAGACAAGAGCACAGCAGACTAGCTCTGATAACTACGTTGCCAGGCATTGAACTGAAGGTCCAGGGAGCTTATATAGCAACACCCCTAACTAACGACCCAGGTGCGGATAAAAGGAATGACAGAAAAACCAGAGTCAAAAAACTAGTAACCACTAGAGGGAGCAAAAAGCAAATTCACAACAGTACCCCCCCCTTAGTGAGGGGTCACCGAACCCTCACCACGACCACCAGGGCGATCAGGATGAGCGGCATGAAAGGCACGAACTAAATCGGCCGCATGAACATCAGAGGCGACCACCCAGGAATTATCCTCCTGACCATAGCCCTTCCACTTGACCAGGTACTGAAGCCTCCGCCTGGAGAGGCGAGAATCCAAGATCTTCTCCACCACGTACTCCAACTCGCCCTCAACCAACACCGGAGCAGGAGGCTCAGCAGAAGGAACTACAGGCACAATGTACCGCCGCAACAAGGACCTATGAAATACATTGTGAATAGCAAACGACACAGGAAGATCCAGACGAAAAGATACAGGATTAAGGATTTCCAATATCTTGTAAGGCCCAATAAAACGAGGTTTAAATTTGGGAGAGGAGACCTTCATAGGAACAAAGCGGGAAGAAAGCCATACCAAATCCCCAACGCGTAGTTGGGGACCCACACCGCGGCGGCGGTTGGCAAAGCGCTGAGCCTTCTCCTGTGACAACTTCAAGTTGTCCACCACATGATTCCAGATCTGCTGCAACCTATCCACCACAGAATCCACCCCAGGACAGTCAGAAGGCTCCACATGACCCGAAGAAAAGCGAGGATGGAAACCAGAGTTGCAGAAAAAAGGTGAAACCAAGGTGGCGGAACTAGCCCGATTATTAAGGGCAAACTCAGCCAACGGCAAGAATGTCACCCAATCGTCCCGATCAGCAGAGACAAAACACCTCAAATAAGCCTCCAAAGTCTGATTGGTTCGCTCCGTCTGTCCATTAGTCTGAGGATGGAAAGCAGACGAAAACGACAAATCAATGCCCATCCTACTACAAAAGGATCGCCAGAACCTGGAAACGAACTGGGATCCTCTGTCAGACACAATATTCTCAGGGATGCCGTGCAAACGAACCACGTTCTGGAAAAACACAGGAACCAGATCGGAAGAGGAAGGCAGCTTAGGGAAAGGAACCAAATGGACCATCTTGGAGAAGCGATCACATATCACCCAGATAACGGACATGCCCTGAGATAGCGGAAGATCAGAAATGAAATCCATGGAGATATGTGTCCAAGGTCACTTCGGGACAGGCAAGGGCAAGAGCAAACCGCTGGCACGAGAACAGCAAGGCTTAGCTCGAGCACAAGTCCCACAGGACTGCACAAATGACCGCACATCCCTTGACAAGGAAGGCCACCAAAAGGACCTGGCCACCAGATCTCTGGTGCCAAAAATTCCCGGGTGACCTGCCAACACCGAGGAATGAACCTCGGAAATGACTCTGCTGGTCCACTTATCCGGGACAAACAGTCTGTCAGGTGGACAAGACTCAGGCCTATCAGCCTGAAATCTCTGCAACACACGTCGCAGATCCGGAGAAATAGCTGACAAGATAACTCCATCTTTAAGAATACCAACAGGATCAGCGACTCCAGGAGCATCAGGCACAAAGCTCCTAGAAAGAGCATCGGCCTTCACATTCTTTGAACCAGGTAAATACGAGACAACAAAATCAAAGCGGGAGAAAAACAATGACCAGCGGGCCTGTCTCGGATTAAGGCGTTTAGCAGACTCGAGATACATCAGATTTTTGTGATCAGTCAAGACCACCACACGATGCTTAGCACCCTCGAGCCAATGACGCCACTCCTCAAATGCCCATTTCATGGCCAACAACTCCCGATTGCCCACATCATAATTTCGCTCGGCAGGCGAAAACTTCCTAGAGAAAAAGGCACAAGGTTTCATAACAGAGCAACCAGGGCCTCTCTGCGACAAAACGGCCCCTGCCCCAATCTCCGAAGCATCCACCTCAACCTGAAAGGGAAGTGAGATGTCAGGCTGGCACAAAACAGGCGCCGAAGTAAACCGGCGTTTCAACTCCTGGAAAGCCTCCACGGCAGCAGGAGCCCAGTTAGCTACATCGGAGCCCTTCTTGGTCATATCCGTCAAAGGTTTCACAATGCTAGAAAAATTAGCGATAAAACGACGGTAGAAGTTAGCGAAGCCCAAGAACTTCTGAAGACTCTTAACTGACGAGGGCTGAGTCCAATCAAGAATAGCTCGGACCTTGACTGGGTCCATCTCCACAGCAGAAGGGGAAAAAATGAACCCCAAAAAGGGAACCTTCTGTACACCAAAGAGACACTTTGAGCCCTTGACAAACAAAGAATTTTCACGCAAAATTTTAAAGACCAACCTGACCTGCTCCACATGCGAATCCCAATTATCAGAAAAAACCAAAATATCATCCAGATAAACAATCAAAAATTTATCCAGATACTTCCGGAAAATGTCATGCATAAAGGACTGAAAAACTGAAGGCGCATTGGAGAGACCAAAAGGCATCACCAAGTACTCAAAATGACCTTCGGGCGTATTGAATGCGGTTTTCCATTCATCACCTTGCTTAATGCGCACAAGGTTGTACGCACCACGAAGGTCTATCTTGGTGAACCACTTGGCACCCTTAATCCGGGCAAACAGGTCAGACAACACCATGAGGGAATTTGCGGTTTTGCGCTCCCGCAACCGCCGGTCAATTTGAATAGCCAGTGCCATAGTATCATTCAGACCTGTGGGAATGGGAAAACCCACCATAACATTCTTAATGGCTTCAGAAAGGCCATTTCTAAAATTAGCGGCCAGTGCACACTCGTTCCAATGTGTCAGCACGGACCATTTCCGAAATTTTTGGCAATACACTTCAGCCTCGTCCTGCCCCTGAGACATAGCCAGCAAGGCCTTTTCTGCCTGAATCTCAAGATTGGGTTCCTCATAAAGTAAACCGAGCGCCAGAAAAAACGCATCAAGATCAGCCAATGCCGGATCTCCTGGCGCCAGCGAAAAAGCCCAATCCTGAGGGTCACCCCGTAAGAACGAAATAACAATTTTTACTTGCTGAGCAGAATCTCCAGATGAACAGGGTCTCAGGGACAAAAACAATTTACAATTATTCACGAAATTCCTAAACTTAAACCTGTCTCCGGAAAACAGTTCAGGAATCGGTATTTTAGGTTCTGACCTAGGATTTCTGATAACATAGTCTTGTATGCCCTGCACACGAGTAGCCAGCTGGTCCACACTTGTAATCAAGGTCTGGACATTCATGTCTGCAGCAAGCATAGCCACTCTGAGGTAAAGGGGAAGAAGAAAAAAAAAAAAAAAAAAACTCAGAATCTTCTTTCTTATAATCCCTCTTCTGCAATGCATTAAACATTTAATACTGGCCTGGCAAACTGTTATGACCCCAATGGCGAGGGTCTCAGAGGAACGTGGAAGTCTGCAGAATACAAAAATCCAGCTCATAGGGCAGTGGTAACTGGGTTGACCATATATCTACTCCTAACGCCAACACTAGAAGTAGCCGGGGATCATTCCTACGTTGATTCTAGATGACACGCGCCAGCCGGAGAATCTAGCTACCCCTAGTAGAGGAAAACAAAGACCTTTCTTGCCTCCAGAGAAGGGGACCCCAAAGCTGGATAGAAGCCCCCCACAAATAATGACGGTGAGGTAAGAGGAAATGACAAACACAGAAATGAACCAGGTTTAGCACAGAGAGGCCCGCTTACTGATAGCAGAATAAAGAAAGGTAACTTATATGGTCAACAAAAACCCTATCAAAATCCACACTGGAAATTCAAGAACCCCCGAACCGTCTAACGGTCCGGGGGGAGAACACCAGCCCCCCTAGAGCTTCCAGCAAAGGTCAGGATATAGTTTTGGAACAAGCTGGACAAAAATACAAAACCAAAACAAATAGCAAAAAGCAAAAGGCAGACTTAGCTGATATAACTGGAACCAGGATCAGTAGACAAGAGCACAGCAGACTAGCTCTGATAACTACGTTGCCAGGCATTGAACTGAAGGTCCAGGGAGCTTATATAGCAACACCCCTAACTAACGACCCAGGTGCGGATAAAAGGAATGACAGAAAAACCAGAGTCAAAAAACTAGTAACCACTAGAGGGAGCAAAAAGCAAATTCACAACACGATTCCACAGCTCAATCATTTCCTTCTCCCCTACCACCCCCATCATTTTTCTTTCCACCGTCATCATCATTGTCTTCTCCCCCACCACCCTCTTCATTACCATTCCATGACCTCCATCATTTCCTCCTCCCCCACCATCCCCATCATTGCCCTTTCCACCACCACCATCATTGTCTTTTCCCCCACCACGCCCATCATTACCCATTCCACTGCCTCCATCATTGCCTCCTCCCCCACCATCCCCATCACTGCCCATTACCCCGCCTTCGCCTCCATCATTTCCTCCTCCCCCACCACCCCATTATTGCCCATTCATCACCTCCATCATTTCCTCCTCCCCCATTATTGCCCTTTCCACCACCCCCATAATTGCTTTCTCCCCCACCACTCCTATCATTGTCCTCTCCTTCAACCCAATTATTGCCTTCTGACCCATCACCTCCATCATTGCCCTCTCCTCCATCTACAGACACACACACACACACCTCACCTCTGCACACGGTATCCTGAAGCTGCACCATCGCCGGCAGCTTCCTGTCTCGCACATCTGCGGTGCTGAATGAAGATGTCATTCAGCTGCTACTGTGTGAGACAGGAAGCGTGGGCAGGAAGCAGGACGGATCCCTGCAGCTCCGCTCCTCTGCCATTGTCTCTTGCAGGCAGCGGAGCTGCAGGGATTGCTCCCTGCCCGCCGCACATGAGGGCAATCTGGCCGAGAGACCCCCGGAGCCCCGGGGCCGGATAAACTGGCCAGATTGCCCTCACTGTTAGCCACCCGGCAGGGGCCCCCCGGAGCCTCCAGGCCCCGAGCAGCCGCATTGCTTGAACAGGCGGTATGTCCGCCCAAGGAAAGAGTCATCTGTATGTAAATCAGTTACTTGGAAAAACATATTCACTGTTGGTCCGTTTGAGTATCCTAATATACACTCACCGGCCACTTTATTAGGTACACCATGCTAGTAACGGGTTGGACCCCCTTTTGCCTTCAGAACTGCCTCAATTCTTCGTGGCATAGATTCAACAAGGTGCTGGAAGCATTCCTCAGAGATTTTGGTCCATATTGACATGATGGCATCACACAGTTGCCGCAGATTTGTCGGCTGCACATCCCAAAGATGCTCCATACAAGGCAGGATGGATCCATGCTTTCATGTTGTTTACGCCAAATTCTGACCCTACCATCCGAATGTCGCAGCAGAAATCGAGACTCATCAGACCAAGCAACGTTTTTCCAATCTTCTACTGTCCAATTTCGATGAGCTTGTACAAATTGTAGCCTCCGTTTCCTGTTCTTAGCTGAAAGGAGTGGTACCCGGTGTGGTCTTCTGCTGCTGTAGCCCATCTGCCTCAAAGTTCGACACACTGTGCGTTCAGAGATGCTCTTAGGCCTACCTTGGTTGTAACGGGTGGCGATTTGAGTCACTGTTGCCTTTCTATCAGCTCGAACCAGTCTGCCCATTCTCCTCTGACCTCTGGCATCAACAAGGCATTTCCGCCCACAGAACTGCCGCTCACTGGATTTTTTTTCTTTTTCGGACCATTCTCTGTAAACCCTAGAGATGGTTGTGCGTGAAAATCCCAGTAGATCAGCAGTTTCTGAAATACTCAGACCAGCCCTTCTGGCACCAAGAACCATGCCACGTTCAAAGGCACTCAAATCACCTTTCTTCCCCATACTGATGCTCGGTTTGAACTGCAGGAGATTGTCTTGACCATGTCTACATGCCTAAATGCACTGAGTTGCCGCCATGTGATTGGCTGATTAGAAATTAAGTGTTAACAAGAAGTTGGACAGGTGTACCTAATAAAGTGGCCGGTGAGTGTATATATCATGTACATTCATAGGTGGTAATCTCCTGTATACATACAGCTCGGACAAAAATTAATCCATTATCTACCAATGTCCTTTTTTTGGGACGCCTAATCTTTAGCTTCTAGCAACTAAGATTTTATAATTTTTATAATTAGGTCCAATTTTTTGTGTTGTGTTTGTAAAATGAATGTTTTCAAAATCATGTCATTGTCATTTTTAATTGAATATTGGGACGCCCTTTTCTGAAAAATCCGTACTTGTAAAAATTTTAATTTGGCAAGTAATGGGTAAAGAGACCACCACATCAAAACCCTGTCATGGGCAGCCCAATCTCCAGTCCTGAACCCCATTGAAAACCTCTGGAATGTAGAAAAGAGGATGATGGATACTCACAAGCCATCAAACAAAGAAAAACTGCTTAAATTTTTGCGCCAGAAGCTGTGAAAGACTGGTGGAAAGCATGCCTAGACGCATGAAAGCTGTGATTAAAAATCATGGTTATTCCACAAAATATTGATTTCTGAACTCTTCCTGAGTTAAAACATTAGTATTGTTGTTTCTAAATGATTATGAACTTGTTTTCTTTGTATTTTAGGTATGAAAGCACTGTTTTTTTTTATTTTGAACTGTTTTTCTTTGTCAGAAAAAATACAAAATTTATTGTTTGGAAATTCGGAGACATGTTGTCAGAAGTTTATAGAATAAAAGAACAATTTACATTTTATATCAAACAAGAAAAAGAGAAAAAAGCCAGCTCACCGATATATACAAGAGGCACGGAACTTCGTCCTGACACGACGTAGTGAGATTCCAAAACCAAGAAAAAAATGTGTTCCAGCTTCTTGATAAAATATAAAATTTTAATCTAACATGTTAAAATTGAACAGGACACACTCCTGGGACAATGCCATAGCACATGTGAAGAAAGCTACGCGTTTCGACCTAACGGTCTTTGTCACAGCTGATCTATTAGGTAGTCCATCTGGTATAAGAAGGACTACTACACCAATAGAAAGGTGAGAAAAACTCACATGACCCGAAGGTCCTACGCAATGTAGAATATGAAACATTTGTCAAATTACCATATACATACAATAGAAAAAATTCAGTAAAATTTAACAGGTCCATAGACAAACAGAAAAAACATAAAAATACAAATATGTACATACACCAAAATACTGCTATTACCAATGTTAGTAGTGGAACATAAGTTCACTTTTTTTGTTGAGACCAAACGGAAATCTTGTACCTAAATTAAATATCCAAAAAGCTTCCCGTGTGAGCAAAGTTCTATGCATATCTCCTCCCCGTGGATATTTTTTTATTTTTTCAATGCCTGTTACTCTTAGAGAATCCGTATTGCGAGAGTGTGCTTCAATGAAATGTCTGGCTACAGAGGAAATAGTACGACTATTCTTAGTTGTGCATTTAATATCGTACAAATGTTCTGATATGCGATTTTTTAATTTTCTTATTGTGCAACCAATATATGATTTCTCACATGAGATACAGTCTATTTTGTATACTACGAAGCGTGTATTGCAATTGATAAAAGTTTGAATTTTATGTTTATTTTCTGTGTCACTTGTGCCAAAAATTTTTGTAATGGTTAAATGTTTACAGGTGGTACAGTTGGTAACATTGCATTTATAGCACCCTGTGCAACTCAACCAGGTGGTATTCAATTGTTGAGAAGAGAAACAATTGGGGGATAATATATTGCCTAGCGTGGGCGCCCTTCTGGCTATAATATTGCAACCATTATTTAATAATAAAGCAAGAATAGGATCTTCAAATAAAATTGGAATGGCTCGATTAATGATGGTTTTAATTTCATTGAATTGTGGACTAAATTGTAAGCAAACATATGGTTTATTGGAAATTTTTTTGATATTTTTATTTTTATTTTTATTATTCTTGCTATTTGATTCTGCATAAATGAGATCTGATTGATTTTTCAAATTAACCACATTTAACGCTCTATTGAGCATCCAGTTAGGGTATGAAAAAAATTTAGCAAGCGGGGCTACCCTAACTGGATGCGCAATAGAGCGTTAAATGTGGTTAATTTGAAAAATCAATCAGATCTCATTTATGCAGAATCAAATAGCAAGAATAATAAAAATAAAAATATCAAAAAAATTTCCAATAAACCATATGTTTGCTTACAATTTAGTCCGCAATTCAATGAAATTAAAACCATCATTAATCGAGCCATTCCAATTTTATTTGAAGATCCTATTCTTGCTTTATTATTAAATAATGGTTGCAATATTATAGCCAGAAGGGCGCCCACGCTAGGCAATATATTATCCCCCAATTGTTTCTCTTCTCAACAATTGAATACCACCTGGTTGAGTTGCACAGGGTGCTATAAATGCAATGTTACCAACTGTACCACCTGTAAACATTTAACCATTACAAAATTTTTTGGCACAAGTGACACAGAAAATAAACATAAAATTCAAACTTTTATCAATTGCAATACACGCTTCGTAGTATACAAAATAGACTGTATCTCATGTGAGAAATCATATATTGGTTGCACAATAAGAAAATTAAAAAATCGCATATCAGAACATTTGTACGATATTAAATGCACAACTAAGAATAGTCGTACTATTTCCTCTGTAGCCAGACATTTCATTGAAGCACACTCACGCAATAAGAGTTACAGGCATTGAAAAAAATAAAAAAATCTCCACGGGGAGGAGATATGCATAGAGCTTTGCTCACACGGGAAGCTTTTTGGATATTTAATTTAGGTACAAGATTTCCGTTTGGTCTCAACAAAAAAAGTGAACTTATGTTCCACTACTAACATTGGTAATAGCAGTATTTTGGTGTACATATTTGTATTTTTATGTGTTTTCTGTTTGTCTATGGACCTGTTAAATTTTACTGAATTTTTTCTATTGTATGTATATGGTAATTTGACAAATGTTTTATATTCTACATTGCGTAGGACCTTCAGGTCATGTGAGTTTTTCTCACCTTTCTATTGGTGTAGTAGTCCTTCTTATACCGGATGGACTACCTAATAGATCAGCTGTGACAAAGACCGTTAGGTCGAAACGCGTAGCTTTCTTCACATGTGCTATGGCATTGTCCCAGGAGTGTGTCCTGTTCAATTTTAACATGTTGGATTAAAATTTTATATTTTATCAAGAAGCTGGAACACATTTTTTTCTTGGTTTTGGAATTTACGTTTTACTCAAAAATACACCTATAAAGAGAAAAATCAGACAAACTGAACATTTTGCAGTGGTCTCATAATTTTTGCCAGAGCTGTATACTTAAATTAGTATGATACGTTGATTTGTTGATACAAGGACCCCAGGCAATAGGTTTTATATTGACCTGCAATAAGCAGTATATTTTGCACTTGTGCCTCTGCGGACTACTATTTTAATGTGATTGTTTAATAAGGATGTACATTTTATTTTCTCAATACTTTGCAATTACTTCCCATTATACAGTGCATGCCCATATAATCGGCTCAGGAGGGTTGATCCTACTGACAGATTCCCTTTAAGACCGCCATCTCTACCAATTGTTTTCTTATATGTAAATATAAAGTATGTAGGTTAGATGGGATAATCAAGCAAAACCTGGCAACATAGTAACCCAAGAAGGGGAAAACATGTACTTAAGGTGGAGAAGATGTTTTCTCTCCCTAGACACAAATGAACAAGTCAGTAATTCCCAGCTTACTATCTCCTTCAGAGTCCCCTGTGACATCTAATGATTACCTTTATATTTCCGCATGGACCGCTTATTACAATATTACTCATGAGACCTAGCTTCCAGGAATAATGCAATATATGTGGTATACTTTCACAGCTGTCACTTTACTTTTACCACATCTTTCATTTTCATAGCTGTGTATTATTTTTGTGATTATGTTACTTATCAGCTACAACTAGTGAATGGAATTTTTAAGAGGATCATCATTAGCCAATTCCTGTATCTTACAGCTACCAATTGTCACAGCAGTGACTCAGAGGCCCCCTTAGCGCCACTCTGCTCACCATGCAGTTTTCTCATGGCTGGCTGTCCCACTTAGTCTGCTGCATTCAGTAACGCAGCACCTGCCTGGTATTTCCATGTGGCCTTAAGGGGCATGGCAGGTCTCTGCAAGAATTTAACCATGCTGCGTCCTGCAGAGATTAGGTTCCCTGGCCAATCACATGTCTGCAGGCTCTTTATCTGGCCTCCTTTACTCCTTTCCCGAAAGTTTGTTCCTGCCCTGTTAGTCCCTGTGTATACATGTCTTCATACTATGTTCTTCGTTAACGACCCTGGCTAGATTCCCGTCTTGTCTGACCTCTCCGCTCCTGACCCCTGCTATCCTTACTGACTTTGTGCTACCTGCCCCGATCTCAGACAGTCTGACCACATTTTGTCTTTGCCCACTTGTGCCATGCACCTGTGCCTCTGACCCATTGGTAAGCTGCTTTAGACCTGGGGACTGTCCTGGAGTGGTACCTGGCGACCAACAGCGGCCCAGCCTATCCTCACCATCAGAGGCTCTAGTGAAATCTAGATAGTGGCTTAGTCATGCCTCTCCAGGGAACACTCTGCCCTTGGCTTAGTGAGTCCTCACCCACTAGTGTTACACAAGCACTGTGTACCAGCATTACACCAATCTGCAGGACTTCTCCAATATATTGGTAGTAGATGAATGAACAATTGAATGAATCATGTTGAAAGGTGCTGGGTTTTTTTTATGACCCATTTTGCAAAGCACAAAACCAATCTCTTCTGTTAGGTTGAAGAACAGAATCCAGACAGATAATTTTTCTGTAAAATTGAAGATGATGTCAATATAACAGCCAACATTTTTTAAAATAATTTAAGCATAAAAAAATTGATGAATAATGTGTCAATGTGCTGTCTATGAAATATCCAATAAACACTGACGTGTGAATAGGGCCTGAGGCCTTCTCCAAATGCACACATACAGTTGTGCTCAAAAGTTTACATACCCCAGCAGAATTTTGCTTTCTTGGCCATTTTTCAGAGAATATGAATGATAACACCAAAACTTTTTCTCCACTCATGGATAGTGGTTGGGTGAAGCCATTTATTAACAAACTACTGTGTTTCTCTTTTTAAATCATAATGACAACCCAAAACATCCAAATAACCCTGATCAAAAGACCCCCTCCCATGTTTCTCACTCTGTTGTTTTGTGAGTGTATATGTATGATTGTAGTTTTATTTTATCCTTGTCTGTTTACCCGTCTGTCTGATTAGTGTTTTCCTGTACACGTTGGCCTCTCACCTCCCTGGATGAGGGAGAGATCAGGTAAGGGTTAAGTTAGGAGCATAGATAGGTACGAGACCCCGGCATCTACAATATCCATGGTAATCCGAGGGACAGGGATAGACTAGGGCACCCCCAGTTCAAGAGATCGGGTAGGTGTCCACAATCCATTGAGACTATGTGACATTATCACTGGCCCAGCCATTTTTGGTACATTATGGATTCTGTGACTGATCTAGCAAGGCAGCTACAACAACTCTGCATTGAGGTTGCAGATTTGCATTCTGTTGTCTTATAGTGCCCATCAACTCCAGGCTTAGGACCCTTGGCTCCCAGGCAACACTTGGTGGAGCACAAGATCACTTTGCCGGATAGGTTCTCTTGGGGTCAGTATAAGTTTGTGTCTTTTTCAGCGAGGCCTGCAGAATTTATTTTAGTTTAAGTCCTCATTCCTCGGGTACCGAAGAGCAACGGGTGGGGATCGTAATTTCTCATCTCCAGGTTGACCCTCAAGTTTGGAGATTTTTTCTCCCGTCTGATTCCCAGACAATGGAGACATTTTTTCTGGCTTTTTTCAACCTTTTTGGACAGTGGGGCACTGTTTAATCTAACTGGTGCCCTGTTTGTCTTGGACCAAGGTCTCAATCCTCTCAAATTGTCTAGATCCATACCTATAATTGCTATTAATTCAGCACCCTTTTGGCAGGGGTATTTTACTCGGGTCATTCGATGGATAGGTCTGCAGGTGGAGGGCATGCACTTGGATTCAATTCGATTAGATTGTTATGTGCTAGAAGACTTGCCCTCTAGTGTGTTTTTTGAACTACTTTGGCTGTCATTGCATAGTCCCGTGGTGGACTAGTAGAGTCATGAGATAGTAAGATGGAACAATTACTGTCAAAGACACTGCTTAGGCACCCGTTTGGCCAGGGTTGATGCCATTTCCTTGCCGGAATACCCGTCTGATTTTGAGGATGTGTTCTCGGAACATGGGTGTCAGGAACCTCTTCCTCATCATCCTCATGATTGCGCCATTAATTTAATATCTGGGGCCATATTGCCTAAGAGTAGGTTGTATAATGTTTCAGGTCCAGGGAAGCAGGCTATGAAGGACTAAATCTCATAAAGTCTAGCTAAGGGTCATAGCAGACCTTCCTCGTCTCCTATTGCAGAAAGGTTTTTCTTTGTTAAGAAAATAGATGAGGGGTGATGCCCCTGTCTAAATTTCCATGAACAAAATCGAATCATGGTTCGGGATCGTGAGAGCTAAGTCGTTTTCTAAACTGGACTTTAGGGGTCATAAAATCTCATCTATATAATGGAAAGGGATGAGTGGAATACTGATTTTAATACACCAGAGGGACACTATGAAAACCTTGTGAGAACCGGGGTCATCATGTCCAACCCCATGCTCAATGCAGGATTCACTAAACACTCTTAGACAGATGTCTATCCAGCCTCTGTTTGAAGACTTCCATTGAAGGAGAACGCACCACCTCTCGTGGCAGCCTGTTTCATTCATTGATCACCCTCACTTTCAAAAATTTTTTTCTAATACCTAATCTGTATCTTCTCTTTTTCAGTTTCATTCCATTGTTTCTCGTGTTTCCATGTGCAAATGAGAATAAGGATGATCTCTCTACACTGTGACATCCCTTCAGATATTTGTAGACCGCTTTTAAGTCTCCTCTTAGCTTTCTTTTTTGCAAGCTAAATATTTCCAGATCCTTTAACCGTTCCTTGTAGGACATACTTTGCAGTCTGCTTCACCATCACCATCACTAGCACTCCTCTGAACTTGTTCCAGTTTTTTAATTTATTTTTTAAGATTTGGTGCCCAGAACTGGACACAGTATTCCAGATGAGACCTGACCAAGGAGGAGGAGTGGGGAATAATTACGTCACGTGATCTAGACTATATGCTTAATACATCCCAGAATTGTGTTTGCCTTTTTTGATGTTGCTTCACACTGTTTACTTATGTGTAGTCTGTGATCTATTAGTATACCCAAGTCTGTTTTGCACACGTGCTGTTACTTAGTTCTATTTCTCCCATTCTGTAGATGTAATTTTCCTTTTTATTGCTCAGATATAGAATCTTCCATTTCTTCCAGATAAATACCATTTTATTAGTCACTACCCATTGGCTTATTCAGATCCTTCTGAATCCTTTCTCTGTCTTCTATAGTGTTATCTATCCTTCCTAGCTTTGCATCATCTGCAAATTTGATTAGTTTACATTCAATTCCCTTATCTATTTCACTTCTAAAAATGTTGAACAACACTGGGGCCAGGACAGAGCTTTGTGGTACTCCACAATGTGCAACCATTTATCACCACTCTTTGAGTACAAACATTGAGCCAGTTATGAATCCACCTAACAGTAGCCTTGCCAATATAATACTTGGTCACTTTTTTCAATAAGGATAGTATCAGATACTTTATCAAATGCGTTGCTGAAGTCAAGATATACTATATGTACAGCATTTCCCTGATCCACCCAGTCAGTTATTCCATCATAGAAGGAAATTAGATTAGTCTGGCATGACTTGTTTGCTACAAACCCATGCTAGCTCTGGTTAATTACTGTATTCTTATTGAAGTACTTACATACATGTTGTTTAATAATTTGATCAAAGATCTTTCCTGTTATAGAAGTAAGGCTCACTTGCCTGTCATTTTCTGGCTCCATCTTTCCTTTTTTGAACATAGGGACAACATTTGCCCTTCTCCAATTTTCTGGGACTTCTCCTGTTCTCCAGTATTTTCAAAGATTCTGGCTAGTGATTATGCAATACCCTTAAAAACCATTTTTAATACCTTAGGATGTAATTTATCTGGACCAGGAGATTTAAATTCATTTAAATTAGCTAAGTGTTCCCTCACCATCTCTCTGTTTATAGATAGTGAGGATTAATTGCTTTCTTAGAGAAGACTGATGCAAAATAGGAATTTAAAAGCCTTCTCAACATAATTATTTAACACTTCACCTTTTACATTTTGTAAAAATCCTATAGCATCTTTGACTTTGCTTTTGCTTTTGAAATACCCCCCCATCATTTTTTATTGCTTTTGGTCCTGCATTACCTGCAGACAGTATTATAATTGGGATTGTTACTGAGCAGTGGTGAGAATTTCATTTAGCAAAATGTCCCATCCTCTTTGGACATTTCTGTCCTTTAGAACATACAGCCATTGCGCCTTTCCTACCCTCTTTCTGAGTCCATTAAAATCTGCCTTTCTGAAGTCCAACCTTTAAGTCTGAGTCCTCGCTGGTCTTCTTCCTCTTGTAATCCAAAATTTGATGATAGCAAGATCGCTGCCTCCTAAATCACTGGCCACCTTTACTTCCTCAACCATTCCCTCCCTGTTGGTAAGAATTAGGTCCAAGAATGTTCTCTCTTCTACCTTTTGAAAAATAAATTTGTCAGCAAGAGAAGATAAGAATTTTCTAGACCCATTTCCCTTGCCTGAGATAGATTCCCAACAAATATCTGGATAGTTAAAATCTCTCATGATCACTATGTCATACTTTTTTGAGAATAGAGACGTCTGATGTGAAAACAGTACATCCATATCTTCAGTTTGTCCAGGTGGCTTATAGTCAACACCTACAATAGTGTTCTTTCTGTTCTTCTCTCCTTGTATTCTTACCCAAACAGTTTCTGCCGAGCTACCATTCTCTGAAGATTGGATCTCTGAATATATACTTTTTCATAACATTCAATGCGAGACATCCTCCCCTGTTGTTAATCCTGTTTCTAAGAAATAAGTTGTAGCCTTCAAGGTTTCTATTACAATCATGTGTATCATCCCACCAAGTTTCAGTGACATCATATCTATCTTCCTGTGCTAGCAGCTCCAATTCTCCTTGTTTGTTTCCCATGCTCTGTGCATTTGTATAGACACATTTTAGTTTGCAGTTGGTTTCTCGTGTCCTCTATTTTCATATAGAATTTGTTGTTTTTGAGTTCACTCAGTATTTAACTAATCCATTAATATTTGGTATCATTCAATATCATAGGATGCTATATCCCCTCGCCATCTTCCCTTTGGTCACATGTTCAGCAATATAGGTCATCACAGTGACCTTTTTTTTTTGATCATCCAGACTTCTGTAGAAAGAGTGTCTGATCTATTTGACGACTGGGCTAAAGTACCCATTATGGTAGCAGCTACAAGCTATAATTGTGGCTGTATTAATAAACAGTTATACTCCACCTCTGAGCATGGAAACATGTTGATGTTTCTGTCCTTTCCTATCCATTCACCCTTTCAGTCCTGTTCTTGCCATTTAGTCTTCACTTCTGGGCATTAACCCATTTTATGATATTCACTTTATCCTCTTCTATGTATCATCTGTCTTTAAATATTTTTATTTTAGCAAAATGATATACACTTTTATTTATGCAAAGAATTAATAATTTTTTAAATAATATATTTTATAAATGCTTTTATGGCTAAAAATTGGTGTACTCCCAGTTTTATGTTTGAGCACTTTTCATGTCTTTAAAACTTTTGTTTGATGTATAGTTATATGATGTACTGTTTCTGACAAAGGGGTCAGTTTGATACAGAAACAAGTGGTTTTATACATCACAATTAAGGTTCACTGTGTAAACCATCTTTCCCTTGGCTCATTCACCGCCACCATAGCAGCCAGAACATCCTATCTCATCAGCAATTCTTCAGAAAATGCACTTAGACTAATCATTGCTTTCTATAAGTATTGTGTCTTGCACACAACTTGATAAGGTGAGGATGCAATTTTCAAAAGGTTTTTAAGCTACAATTTTTAGTCCCTCACATTATTTCCCTATGAGCTCTTTCTTCTCCTACTAGCATTTAATGTCTGTAGTTATAAGTATATAATATAATATATATATGTGTGTATATATACACTCACCGGCCACTTTATTAGGTACACCTGTCCAACTTCTTGTTAACACTTAATTTCTAATCAGCCAATCACATGGCGGCAACTCAGTGCATTTAGGCATGTAGACATGGTCAAGACAATCTCCTGCAGTTCAAACCGAGCATCAGTATGGGGAAGAAAGGTGATTTGAGTGCCTTTGAACGTGGCATGGTTGTTGGTGCCAGAAGGGCTGGTCTGAGTATTTCAGAAACTGCTGATCTACTGGGATTTTCACGCACAACCATCTCTAGGGTTTACAGAGAATGGTCCGAAAAAGAAAAAAAATCTAGTGAGCGGCAGTTCTGTGGGCGGAAATGCCTTGTTGATGCCAGAGGTCAGAGGAGAATGGGCAGACTGGTTCGAGCTGATAGAAAGGCAACAGTGACTCAAATCGCCACCCGTTACAACCAAGGTAGGCCTAAGAGCATCTCTGAACGCACAGTGCGTCGAACTTTGAGGCAGATGGGCTACAGCAGCAGAAGACCACACCGGGTACCACTCCTTTCAGCTAAGAACAGGAAACGGAGGCTACAATTTGTACAAGCTCATCGAAATTGGACAGTAGAAGATTGGAAAAACGTTGCTTGGTCTGATGAGTCTCGATTTCTGCTGCGACATTCGGATGGTAGGGTCAGAATTTGGCGTAAACAACATGAAAGCATGGATCCATCCTGCCTTGTATGGAGCATCTTTGGGATGTGCAGCCGACAAATCTGCGGCAACTGTGTGATGCCATCATGTCAATATGGACCAAAATCTCTGAGGAATGCTTCCAGCACCTTGTTGAATCTATGCCATGAAGAATTGAGGCAGTTCTGAAGGCAAAAGGGGGTCCAACCCGTTACTAGCATGGTGTACCTAATAAAGTGGCCGGTGAGTGTATATATATATATATGTATGTGTGTATATATATGTATGTGTGTGTATATATATATATATATATATATATATATATATATATATATATATATATATATATATATATATATATATATATTCTGTGTACACAATGTGCAATATTATGTGTACAGAGATCAGATGTTATAAACTCAGGATAATAAGTGACTGATATACCATACCATATACTATGACCTTTTTTCATTGTTGTGCAGTTCAATTGTACATTGGTGAGTTGGTTGAATAAGTACTATTGGCTGGAAAAATCACAACAAGATATTTAGACGTAACAATGTAGTACCCCTTTGTTTTTTGAAAATGTTTATGCATTGTATATACTTTACAACACCTCTAAAACCGTATACCCAGATAGTCATACATAAGCATAGGTGTACTACTTCTGACCACTACAAGTTATGGCTCTGCAGGGCGATACCTTTCAATCACTTTTTTGTGTTTTGTTTTTCACTTGTACTTGCTTTGCTAATGCTGAGTTGTTAACACGAACAACCCTTAATCTGGATTTGTACCATATTTCTAATTGTAACCAGGTCTACCACAAAGGAAGAATATAACTGTATGTAATTTATATTCTGCGGTACGGTCCAAGGGGCTTTGCTGGTCATAGTCTGGCTCGTCCCTTCTTCTTGCGATTCCATTCTCCTTCCTACGTCATCCACCCAGGGCAGAGCAAGGTACTGCAGTGTGGATGCACCCGGAAAGGTCAAAGTGCCCCGTCCCCTAGTCTTGGTAGGGAAGTACACCTGCGTAGGAGCGCGATGTTGGGGAGACTGTGTGGATGACGTAGGGACGGGTCATTCCCACAAAGCAAGACGGAGAACGGCATCGCAAGAAGAAGGGAGGCGCCGGACCAAGACCAGCGACACTCCTTGGACTGGACCACCCCACAGGTGAGTATAATAAAAGGTCTTCTTCTTTTCTTACAGGTCAGGTTGTATATCAGCCCTGAAAGGTGGTGGCCATGTTTCATATTGTCCAAACCTGGTGACAGGTTTCCTTTAAGTGGATTATTTTGTCTATTTTACATTGGAGGTGAATGCATATGAATGAATACCATAACATATTTTCCAAGCCAGATGCTTTTTTTTAATGCTTTGCATGTATCTTTGCCGTGTTTTCGCTTTTCTTTCATAGAAGTATTATACTTAGAAGCAGTAGAAAACTTGGTTGTGTTACTATATCTGTAGTAAGCTTGGATCTGTTATTGCACCTATTATAGTGGTTTTCTGGGCTTTAGACAAATTTCTGCAATCAATTTGTGTGACTGCAGATTAACAAATAGTGACAGTATGCATTGCACACACTCTCACGATTCCTCTGTATTTCCAAGGTGAGTAACCGCAGTTATGCGATTTGCATAATTGCGGTCACGTGACAACTAAAATCTTAGCCGAGCATATGCGAATCTAGATGACACATGACTTCAGCAATGAAAATTACAGACTTGTGGTCATGTGCTCATCTGCTCACGCTGAGGATATAGGAGAATCATGATAGTGCATGAATAATTGACAGTGCAAAAAAATCTTTTAAGCTTGGATTTGGTGCCATGTTTATGTGGTAAGCTTGGTTCTTTTACTGCTTTTATGTAGGTAGTTTGGTTTTAGTACTGTATCTGTGTAGTGAGTGTCAGATTTTGGTGCACATGTCTCTATGTAGAGTGTGATGTTTTGAGTTCCCTCTAGTGAATTTCATACAGTGGTCAACTATGAGATTTCTCTTTTGGATGCTGATGTTCTACGTCTTAGACAACTAGTTATAAGGTTATTATGATCTTATATCACTGGAAACTGCACCACCTTCACAATTATGATGGTACTTTCAGCTCAATGAATCTGGAATTGCACAAGCGTACAAGATTCCATCATCACTCCAACATTCGTCTTTTTAAATCCTTATATCCAGGGTAAGCATAATCTAGGTGGATCACTACTTATGTGCCACCTCTTTGTGTTTGCCCCCACCTACATTTTTCAGCCATCCCTTGGCCATAGCAACTGAAATGGAAATCACCTTTAATTCTAAGATGACAGGAAACGTAAACTCACTGACTGTAATTATAGATGTAAAGCTATGATAGCACGTAGCCAGTATAAATGCTTACAATTTGATTGAGCTTTGGAGTTTTAGAAACGTCTTCATGTGAAGTTGCAGAAGATAGAAAGCAAACACGATTTATGGAGCTCTCTTAACCCTTTTACCCTTTACCTTAGTTTGTTTATTCTCCTTTTACACAATGTTTTAGTATATAGACGCTATAAGGGTATGTGCACACGATGCAGATTTAGTGCAGAATTGGTGCAGAACTGCAGCAGATTTTTCTGCTGCAGAAACGCTGCAGAACTGCACTGTGATTTACAGTACAATGTAAATCAATGGGAAAAAAAAAAAGCTGTGCACATGGTGCAGAAAAATCTGCGCAGAAACGCTGCAGATTTCAAAGAAGTGCACGTCGCTTCTTTTGTGCAGTTCTGCAGCGTTTCTGCTGCAGATTTTTCTGCACCATGTGCACAGCTTTTTTTTTTTCCCCATTGATTTACATTGTACTGCACAGAAACTGCACAGAAACTGCACTGAAACTGCACAGAAACTGCACAGAAACTGCACAGAAACTGCACAGAAACTGCACAGAAACTGCGCAGAAACTGCATAGAATCTGCATAGAATCTGCATAGAAACTGCACAGAAACTGCATAGAATCTGCGCAGAAACTGCATAGAAACTGCATAGAAACTGCATAGAAACTGCACAGAAACTGCATCAAATCTGCAGATGCAGATTTAGTGCAGAAAATTCTGCACCACATTTCCTACGTGTGCACATAGCCTAAGACTCATATATGACTGTGTTGTATTTATGCATTATTAAAATGTACAACAAAACTAATAAAAGCAATTAAAACTAATAAAGCAATGTTAAAAGAAATTAGGGAACCTGTGACAAGCTCAGGGGTGAGCAGTACATTCATTGGGGTAAAAACCAGCAGTGAGCTGGTTACATGTTTAGCCAAAGTACCGTAGCATGTAACCTTTTCACTGTTGGCTTCTTTCAATAAAATCTGAGCTCTTGCTCCTGTGCTGAGTAGTACTATGGATGCTGCAACGGGTTAACAGCATTCCATCAGATAGGGAACACTGAGAGGGACACACTGGGTAATGTACAAATTCCTCTCTGCACTCTGGGATGATAACCCAGAATGGTCAGATGTCCTTATGACAGGCTGTGAACTCTCACCTTACATCTGCAGAACTAGGCACAGCTCAAGCCATGCTTTGCATTTGAACCAATCAGCCACTTGCAGTTACCATATATATACAAGAGGAAGGGGCTGGTTAGAGGAGGGACATGATCAGAGTGCAAAAGTACCTAAGTCAGGGGTGAACACTGACAGTCAACAGCCAATGTGCCAAACACATGCCTGCCTCCATTATACACACATGTACTGTATATATAAAATATTTCCATGCAGACCTCATTCAGAAGTCCCATGCACATGAATATACACATTAGGCCTCATTCAGAAGTTTCTAATCACGGATACAACGTGTAGCCATTTTAATATATGGCGCTTTTCATGTACCCATGTTTTTTCATGGACCGTGTGTCCATGTAGAAACATTTTATCTGTTTTGTCTTCAGGGAGCACAGATGAAAAGTGCCAATACAAGTTTGTACGTCCATTCCTTATTTAACATTGTAAAGTATAGGAGAAGCTTTATCATTTACTTATTTTTTTTTATCTGCCCATGAAGAATACTGATGATGACACACTGATGATAATAACCGGACACATGGACTGTTTACTGATGACTAGAGATGGGCGATCCCGATCAGTAAACCTACTGTTCGGCACGGACACCAAACACAGACTTCACCATGAAGTCTGTGTTACTTTTCGGGTTTGGCCCCCCCGAACTTTGGGTGTTTGTGCATGACAGCACGGCAAACACTACTTCTGATCTGAGATAAAATCATCACCGCTGGTTAGACAGCTGCTAGTTCCCACTCTGTCAAATGACAGCGCGGGCCTGCAGCTATGATCTGAGGTATCAAGTTTACCTCCAGTCATTGGTGTCTGCTGATGCAAAAAAATGGTGCTGGTCACTCTTTGACTACACGCTTCTTGTGCATTCAACTCCATTTCTTTCTGGGCTGAACTTGACCGCCATATTACACTTCACTGTCAACAGGTCCGTCTTCAGCCGTGCCCCCTTCCATCACAATCTTTCATACAGTGGGCTGCGCCTCACACTGCACCACTCCTTCATCTGGAACGTGCCTTGTATTCCGGGGTGACCTCTGATCACTGGGCCTATCCTCCTTCGGGCAGTCACTCGTGGGGACTGAGCATTTTTTTGTGCTCCATGCCCACAATAGACGTCATTTCTTCTTCTCATCACTGCCACTGTCGCCATCTTGGAATCTATGCTTCAGGCCGCCATCTTGGGCCGCATGTATCCCTGCATTCTTCCATCTATGCCATATCTTCCCCGCTCTCTTTGTGCGAGGCACTCGCATCCTGCCGACTACGCCAGATGTAGGATACCCAAGCGAGTTAGTCATAGGCGAACTTCGGTCCCTACTTGCTCTGGCATCCCACAGACATCTGGTGTCCCGGTGTGATAATATGTATGTGGGGCATCACACTTACTTTAGGGCTGCAGGACTCTTCTTCTTCTGAGTCCAGGAATCCCTATTCTGGAACCTGGGCAGCAAAATAAGCAAAATAATCCAGGAGTCACAAGGTTCATAAAAACAACCAAATGTTTACTTGGTGAATAGCAATATGTACAGTATTTACAGGCAGATATAAAAGATATAGCAAAATGGGCTGTCATCTTTCCCATAGGTACCAAATACAACTTCAGCCTTGGTTCTCGTTATAAGAGGCACAACCCTTTCACTGGCTTTCCTAGCCCTAGGGAATCTTCTCCATCACTAGCAGTATATTTGGATTCCAAAACCTTCTGCCCCATGTAGTCTGAGTCCCTCGTCATGCAAAACTTTCACAACGTCCGTCGGCCCGACGCATTGCGACCGACCCGTACCGACGGAAGTGTGAAAGAGGCCTTAGGCTCATGCTGTCCCTAGCAGCCTCTTAGGCCTGCTACTTCACTCACTGCATGTCCACACATTGACTGTCCTGTCACTTTCTGGACTGCCCACTAACACTCAGTTCCCCCTGCCAAAATGGGTTGACTGTTCACCCTCAACTAACTATATGCTTCTTGGTATTTTTGACCGCAAATTTTGGAATATTTATTATATATATTTTTTTATTAACTCCTTGATCATTTTACAAAAAAATGTGTGTGACGGCCTGCTTCCCTTGCCTTTTTAAATATATTTTTAAATTGTCTAATATGTCTTGTCTATTTTTGGTTTTGGTATGTCATGCTTTGTGTCTCTAATACTTTCAAAAGATATTTTTAAATTGTCTAATATGTCTTGTCTATTTTTGGTTTTAGTATGTCATGCTTTGTGTCTCTAATACTATTTATACATTTGTCTTTAATTTATATTTTTTCCTTGGTTCATGTGGTTTTTCTATTGGTTAAATAGTATTTTTTGACCACTTGAACCCATTATAGTATGATTTTTTTTGTTACTCAATTACAAAAATTACTCCTATAGCTTTTGTTTGAAGTAGAGCTATGCAAGGTGCGTTCGCAGCCCGGGGTCCACTGTGCAGAGATATCTGCTGCAAAGTAACGGCGGATAACCTCTGAGCTCACACGTGGGTTAAGCTTCACCCCGTGTGAAGTGGAAGCGATCTCTGTTGACTCACAGAGTCACGCTGCACACAATACTATTACTCTAACTAAGGGTTGTGCTTGCTCTGGAACTCTTCTGTGCTAACCGCACACTTGAAGGACCAGATGCTAAGCCAAGGCTAATTGCCTCCTCTGACTAGCTGCCTGCCTGATTGTACAGTCCCAAAGCTATAGCCTCACACCACATATGAATAGAGTGGTATAGTATCCACTGGCATAAGCCAAACACATTTGATACTAGCGCATGGCTGTGCGGCCATGCAAACCTTTTATAGTTGCAGCTCTACAGGACCTTCCCGGTGAACCAATAAGAGCTGCAACAGGGCCTGAGCGTGTGACCCCCGACCTCCAATGAGAGGTCCTCCCGTGGGCATTCTCAGTGCGTGAAAAGCAGGACTTAGTCCCAGAACAGCCTGCTCGCCGTTGACCAGTGCTGGCTACAAGGGCAAAGCCTGGAAAGGCAACAGTAACCATTTGCACAGTATCAGGCTGAGCCAGACACTGGGACTGACGTCTCCGCTGAGCAGGTTCCACTGCAGCTGGAGGAGAATGGGAGACCGCAGCAGACATGGTTTGAGATTCCCCCTGTGCAGCGGTGGGAACTCGACACCTAACATCTAGTTTGTCTTTTTATCCTAAGGATTGCTAAAGGGTTGAAATTGAGTTCTAGTTCTACCCCCAATAGGTGGCACTAGAGTTCAAGTTTTCTTCTTCTCTGAAGAGGCTATTTGCATATTAAAATTCCCAGAGAAGCATTGCATGGCCTAGAAGTCTCCTTATGCCTATTTGGCACTTCTCATAAAGAAAAACATTACCCCTTAGAACTTACTGAAGAGTAAGTTCATAGAATTAATAAAATATAAATGTAATTGAATAGTGCAATACTGTACAATAATCATGTATAAAATAATTAGTAACATTTCTGAAAACAACAGCAATTTGCATAGGAACTAGCTGAGCATAAATTATCACATTATTTAATTTCTCATTTAGACAGTGCACTGCAGTTTCCCGTGGGATGCTGAATTCACACTTCGTCTTCGAAATACCGCCATGTTTACTAATCAGGTTGTTTAATTTTGGCAGATATTTTACAGGTTCAAATATCGCTAAGTTATCTAAAATTGCTTGATTTTTCACAAAAAAACAGCACTTGTCTTATCACACTAATAAGGCTTCCTTCACATGTCCTGGTGATTTCTGTACTTTAAAACACAGTACTGGTGAGATCTGTGGTCCTTGTCCATTTGCCATCATTATATACATATGTGACATCCATGTATCCGTTTTCTCTCTGTGTGCCAGAGATCAACGCGTCCACACGACAATGATGAGAGTTGTGTTAAGCATCCGCAGTGTGCGTCTTGTGTAAAATTAAGAATTAAATAGAAAAAATAGCATGGGCGCCTGTGTAATTTTCATAACCAGCAGAGGGAAAGCCCATGGCTGGGGGCTGATATTAATAATCTGAGAACGGGAACAATATCCCAAAAGGCTAATAACAGCTCACAGCTATTTGCTTAGCCTTTTTTGGTGAGTTTACGGCGGACACCATAAAAAAAAGAAATAGGGTCCTCCTATAAATTCAAACCAGCAAAGAGTAAACAGACAGCTGTGGGTTCATACTAACATCCTCCGAAAAGTCCAGAAATATTTTGCCCCTCCCAGGCTACCAACATCAGCCCTCAGCCGCCACAGAAATGGCACATTCATAAGTTACACCAAATCTAGTGCTTTGACTCGCTCTGCCTACTTGCCCTTTAGTGGTGGCAAGTGAGGTAATAGGGTTAGAGTTGATGTCAGCTTTGTATTGTCAGATGACATCATGCCCATGGCTTAGTAAATTAATAAAATTAATTTTGGTGCATTTTTATCACTATTGATTATCATTTACTTCTGATAATATATTGAGTATTAGTTCACTAATTTATTATAAATTATTTATTTTTTGCACAAATACTTTTTTATGCTGTTATACTGTAATAGTACACATAGATATTCCTTTGACGCCGGTGGTATTTTGGCCAAATATAGTACATTGTATGCCTGCTGCCACACGGTCTGCTGCTCCCTGTCCCCTGCTGGACACATCTTTTCCTATAGATATATATATATATATATATATATATATATATATATATATATATATATATATATATATATATATATATATATATATATTCTTTTATATATATAATTTTATATATATAATTTTATATATCTTTCTACATATTGAATTTGTTCCATTGTACATCATGTGGTTTTAATTATTTTTAATAAAATTCTTGTGCATTGTGATGTGTTTATGATTTATTTATAACATTTTAATTTATGTTTTTATGTGTAATCATGATGATTTGATTATTAATAAAAAATTTATTTAACATTTTATTCATTCTTGTGAATACTTTTTTGGGGGTATATATTATTGTTTTCAGTATTCATAGTGTTTTATATTTTCATAATAGTGGTATTTGTTTTCTGTATAGGTTTTGTGATATGCAGAAGATACTGAGATAATCTTGGGGTGCAGCTTCGATGACGAGCGGTAGCGCCATAGAGGTTATGTACGATCACTAAATTTGCGGTTCCCATACTCAGTTCACTGTGAGCCAGCCAAAGAACTGGGGTAACCTTCATAATGTCACCGCTACCACCGTGCTAGTGGTGATCTCCTTGAGGTCATCATAGTTCATCTAGCTGGTTCACAGTGAACTGAGTGTGGGAACCGCAGATTCATTGACCCCATGTAACCTCTACAATGTTACAGCTCATCACTGAAGCGGCTCTCCAAGCTCAGAGCTGTCTTCAGCAGCCGTTGACTGGGAACAGCGCAAACTGTACTGCTTTACTGAGGCGCTGGTACATGTCACGCTGATGACACACAGATGTCATCCGTGTGTCATCAGTGTGCGGTATCCATTTGTTGTGTGTTGTGCATAAAAAACTGACATGTATGCTGGTTTTTCACATGGACACACGGTCTGTGTGAAAAACCTGATGTGCGCACCACTATTGAATACAAAGGGTGTGCATGTGTTTGCGGTCCTTAAAAATGGACAGCATACGGACACAAAAAAAATGGATGTGTGAAGAAGGCCTAAGCAAAACAGGGGAGAAACTTGGGTGTAGTCATGCTTGAAATATATTTTTAGCTTCATTTATCTTAGGAAAATATGTGTGGTTAGAATTAAAAAAATTCAGAGACAATTCTTCTTGCTTCAGATTGGTGACGAGAGGGGTTTAACGTCTTTTTATAAATAAATATAGTAGCCCCTATTCATCAAGGGTTTTTTTTGACAGTTTTCAGACTTAAAACACTTTCAAATGTCCCCACATGTTTGTGCAACTTGAAGTCGAAATTTGCGTAATTCCCATTGGTCTCTGCTCAAAAGGCCGGTGCATGGGCAGGTGGCTATGCCCACCTATCTATTTCATGAAAATGCACGATTTTGTCTAGTTTTGTGTGTTTTGCTAATTTTTTTTGGTTGCACTCATTCCATTATTCTATTTGCTCATTTTTTTTAAGTCTATTTTATATTTGCACCGTCTGTTATTTTTTTGTTCTTTGCTTTACAGGCGACGTTTAGCTGTTCCAGATGTTTATGCCTGATTCATCAGTTGCAATTTTTTCAAAAGTTGCAAAATTTTGCACAACTTCGCTTCAGTTTGAGCTGCCACAAAGATGCAGAAGCAGCTCCACACCTGTCCAAAGTTTATAACTGTTACTTCAGCCTGGCTCAACTAAAGTTAATTGGAGTAAGCTGTAATACCACCGTGCACAAACCATTTTAGAAGAATGTAGCCAGGTTTTTCAATTTCTTTACATTGCCTTTTTTGTCAGTTTGTTACATCAAATGTTTTTTTTATTATCTATTATTTATTATGACCAATTTGTGTGGTCCTGAGAGCCATGACAAGGTGACTTTTCTTTTGATGGGACTCTAACCCTTTTCCATCAGGCCTGCCTTTCCCTAACCAAAATCCGACAAATTTAAATGGCCTGTAAGATCCAATTAAAATCAACCTTTGAGCTTATTTACTGTATATGTCAGTTTGTCACGTAACGAGTTCTGCACAAAATCTTAGTGGCAAGTTCGATTTTGATCCAAGACTTTGATTAATTTAGCTAATGCACGTCCGTGTGTTATTCGTTTTTATCGTACTGTTTGATAGTAGTATTTGATGAGTTTTTTGATGCTACACATGTTCTGCATTTCTACACCTACTAGGTAAATTAGGTTAATTGCATTTTTTTCATTGTGTTTTTTAGTGCGCTTTTTTTACATGCGTTTTTGACAGTTTTTTTTAATGTCATGTTTTAATAAAACTTTTTTGTTTTAGATAGTTCCTGGTATTTGGATTTGACAAAATCTATATGTATGAGGCATCGTGATTACTCGCTAATCCCGCCCCCTGCACAGTAGCTCCGCCCCCACCACATCACCACACATAAAATTACCACACACAATCCCGCCCCGCCCCCCCACATTACCACACACAATCCCGCCCCCCACCACATCACCACACACAATACCGCCCCCCACCACATCACCACAGACAATCCTGCCCCCACCACATCACCACACATAATCCCGCCCCCCACCACATCACCACACATAATCCCGCCCCCCAACACATCACCACAAATAATCCCGCCCCCCCAACACATCACCACACATAATCCCACCCCCCACCCAATTACCACACATAATCTGCCCCCCCACCCCATTTCCACACATAATCCCACCCCCCACCCCATTACCACACATAATCCCGCCCCCCACCACATCACCACACATAATCCCGCCCCCCATCACATTACCACACATAATCCTGCACTCCCACCCCATTACCACACATAATCCCACCCCCCACCCCATCACCACACATAATCCCTCCCCCACCCCATTACCACACATAATCCCACCCCCCCACCACATTATTATTATTATTATTATTATTATTATTTATTGTTATAGCGCCATTTATTCCATGGCGCTTTACATGTGAGGAGGGGTATACAGAATAAAAACAAGTACAATAATCTTAAACAATGCAAGTCATAACTGGTACAGGAGGAGTGAGGACCCTGCCCACGAAGGCTCACAATGTACAAGGGATGGGTGAGAATACAGTAGGTGAGGATAGAGCTGGTCATGCAGCCGTTTGGTTGATCGGAGGTTACTGCAGGTTGTAGGCTTGTCGGAAGAGGTGGGTCTTCAGGTTCTTTTTGAAGATTTCGATGGTAGGCGAGAGTCTGATGTGTTGTGGTAGAGAGTTCCAGAGTAGGGGTGATACGCGAGAGAAATCTTGTATACGATTGTGGGAAGAGGAGATAAGAGGGGAGTAGAGAAGGAGATCTTGTGAGGATCGGAGGTTGCGTGTAGGTAAGTACCGGGAGACGAGGTCACATACAGGTCCTTCTCAAAAAATTAGCATATAGTGTTAAATTTCATTATTTACCATAATGTAATGATAACAATTAAACTTTCATATATTATAGATTAATTATCCACCAACTGAAATTTGTCAGGTCTTTTATTGTTTTAATACTGATGATTTTGGCCTACAACTCCTGATAACCCAAAAAACCTGTCTCAATAAATTAGCATATTTCACCCGTCCAATCAAATAAAAGTGTTTTTTAATAACAAACAAAAAAAACATCAAATAATAATGTTCAGTTATGCACTCAATACTTTGTCGGGAATCCTTTGGCAGAAATGACTGCTTCAATGCGGCGTGGCATGGAGGCAATCAGCCTGTGACACTGCTGAGATGTTATGGAGGCCCAGGATGCTTCAATAGCGGCCTTAAGCTCATCCAGAGTGTTGGGTCTTGCGTCTCTCAACTTTCTCTTCACAATATCCCACAGATTCTCTATGGGGTTCAGGTCAGGAGAGTTGGCAGGCCAATTGAGCACAGTAATACCATGGTCAGTAAACCATTTACCAGTGGTTTTGGCACTGTGAGAAGGTGCCAGGTCGTGCTGAAAAATGAAATCTTCATCTCCATAAAGCATTTCAGCCAATGGAAGCATGAAGTGCTCCAAAATCTCCTGATAGCTAGCTGCATTGACCCTGCCGTTGATGAAACACAAAGGACCAACACCAGCAGCTGACATGGCACCCCACACCATCACTGACTGTGGGTACTTGACACTGGACTTCAGGCATTTTGGCATTTCCTTCTCCCCAGTCTTCCTCCAGACTCTGGCACCTTGATTTCCGAATGACATGCAAAATTTGCTTTCATCAGAAAAAAGTACTTGGGACCACTCAGCAACAGTCCAGTGCTGCTTCTCTGTAGCCCAGGTCAGGTGCTTCTGCCGCTGTTTATGGTTCAAAAGTGGCTTTACCTGGGGAATGCGGCACCTGTAGCCCATTTCCTGCACACGCCTTTCCATACCAGACTCAGTCCACTGCTTCCTCAGGTTCCCCAAGGTCTGGAATCGGTCCTTCTCCACAATCTTCCTCAGGGTCCGGTCACATCTTCTCGTTGTACAGCGTTTTCTGCCACATTGTTTCCTTCCAACAGACTTACCATTGAGGTGCCTTGATACAGCACTCTGGGAACAGCCTATTTGTTGAGAAATTTCTTTCTGGGTCTTACCCTCTTGCTTGAGTGTGTCAATGATGGCCTTCTTGACATCTGTCAGGTCGCTAGTCTTACCCATGATGGGGGTTTTGAGTAATGAACCAGGCAGGGAGTTTTTAAAAGCCTCAGGTATCTTTTGCATGTGCTTAGAGTTAATTAGTTGATTCAGAAGATTAGGGTAATAGGTCATTTAGAGAACCTTTTCTTGATATGCTAATTTATTGAGACAGGTTTTTTGGGTTATCAGGAGTTGTAGGCCAAAATCATCAGTATTAAAACAATAAAAGACCTGACAAATTTCAGTTGGTGGATAATGAATCTATAATATATGAAAGTTTAATTGTAATCATTACATTATGGTAAATAATGAAATTTAACACTATATGCTAATTTTTTGAGAAGGACCTGTATGTATGGAGGAGACAGGTTGTGGATGGCTTTGTATGTCACGGTTAGGGTTTTGTACTGGAGTCTCTGGGCAATCGGGAGCCAGTGAAGGGATTGACAGAGGTGAGAGGCAGGGGAATAGCGGGGGGACAGGTGGATTAGTCGGGCAGCAGAGTTTAGAATAGATTGGAGGGGTTCGAGAGTGTTCGAGGGGAGGCCACAGAGCAGGAGGTTGCAGTAGTCAAGGCGAGAGATGATGAGGGCATGGACTAGGGTTTTTGCAGATTCTTGGTTGAGGAATGAACGGATTCGTGAAATATTTTTGAGTTGAAGTCGTCAGGAAGTGGAAAGGGCTTGGATATGTGGTTTGAAGGAGAGATCAGCGTCAAGGAATACCCCGAGGCAGCGAGCTTGTGGGACTGGGGAGAGTGGGCAGCCATTTACTGTAATGGTTAGGTTCGTTGGGGGGGTTGCTTGAGATGGGGGAAAGATGATGAATTCTGTTTTGTCCATGTTAAGTTTCAGAAATCTAGCGGAGAAGAAGGATGAAATAGTGGACAGACATTGAGGGATTACCACACATTTTCCCGCCCCCACCCCTTTACCACACATAATCCCGCCCCTCACCCCTTTACCACACAAAATCCCGCCCCCCACCACATTACCACACATAATCTCGCCCCCTCACCACATTACCACACATAATCCCGCCACCTCACCACATTACCACACATAATCCCACCCCCACCACATTACCACACATAATCCCGCCCCCCCACCCCATCACCACACAATCCCGCCCCCCCCACCCCATCACCACACATAATCCCACCCCCCCACCCCATCACCACACATAATCCCACCCCCCCACCCCATCACCACACATAATCCCACCCCCCCACCCCATCACCACACATAATCCCACCCCCAACCCATCACCACACATAATCCCACCCCATCACAACACATAATCCTGCCCCCCCACCACATCACCACACATAATCCCGCACCCCACCACATTACCACACATAATCCCGCCCCCCAACACATTACCACAAATAATCCCGCCCCCCACCACATTACTACAGATAATCCCACCCCCCACCACATTACCACAGATAATCCCGCCCCCCACATTACCACACATAATCCCGCCCCCCACCACATTACCACACATAATCCTGCCCCCCACCACATCACCACACATAATCCCGCCCCCACACCATTACCACACATAATCCCGCCCCCCACCACATTACCACACATAATCCCGCCCCCCACCACATTACCACACATAATCCCGCCCCAACACATTACCACACATAATCCCGCCCCCACCACATTACTACAGATAATCCCGCCCCCCAACACATTACCACACATAATTCCGCCCCCCAACACATTACCACACACAATCCCGCCCCCCACCACATTACCACAGATAATCCCGCCCCCCCACCACTTTACCACAGATAATCCTGCCCCCCCACATTACCACACATAATCCCGCCCCCCACCACATTACCACACATAATCCCGCCCCCCACCACATCACCACACATAATCCCTCGCCCCTAACACATCACCGCACATAATCCCGCCCCCTCACCTCATCACCACACATAATCCCGACCTCCAACACATTCACACACATACTCCCGCCCCCCAACACATCACACATAATCCTGCCCCCCACCACATTATTACACATAATCCCGCCCCCCACCACATTACCACAGATAATCCCGCCCCCACCACATTACCACACATAATCCTGCCCCCCACCACATTACTACACATAATCCCACCCCCCACCACATTAACACACATAATCCCGCCCCTCCAACACATTACCACAGATAATCCCCCCCACCACATTACCACACGTAATCCAGCCCCCCACCACATTACCACACATAATCCCGCCCCCCACCACATCACCACACATAATCCAGGCCCCCACCACATTACCACACACAATCCCGTCCCCCCACCACATTACCACACATAATCCTGTCCCCCTACAACATTACCACACATAATCCTGCCCCCCACCACATCACCACACAATCCCACCCGCCCACCACATCACCACACATAATCCCGCCCCCCACCACATCACCACACATAATCCCGCCCCCCACCACATCACCACACATAATCCCGCGCCCCCAACACATCACCACACATAATCCCTCCCCCAACACATCACATATAATCCCGCCCCCCAGCACATCACCACACATAATCTCGCCCCCCAGCACATCACCACACATAATCCCGCCCCCCCACCCCATCACCACACTATTGTTATTAACTTCATTTTAAGTTAATTTACCACCTGTGTAAGTGCTATTGAATGTTGTCATTATTTACTTTAGTTTAATCACCAGCAGCGTTAATTAGATAGCAATGAGCTATCTGTGATTTCTGTTATGGTGTAATGTCTATTGTCTGTACAAGTCCCCTCTATAAGTTGTAAAGTGCTGCGGAATATGTTGGCGCTATATAAATAAAAATTATTATTATTATTATTATTATTATTAATGAGCGTGCCGAGTGTTAGCTGGCTGGAAACATCTAGTGTTATATATAAGTGAGTAAAATAAATAAATAATAATTGATTTATCATGTGTGGATTGACTTGCATTCATTTTTGCAGTAGAAACGTACCATAATTACATATGTGGGTCTTATCTGTGGATTTTCCACATTTAATGCAATTCTATGGGGAAAATCCGCTCATAAATCTCAACTAAGGCTACTTTCACACTAGCGTCGTGCACTGCACGTCGCAATGCGACGTACCGACGCAACGACGCTAGCGTTGAAAGCGCCGCACAATGGGGGCAGTGGATGCAGTTTTTCAATTCTGCCCCATTGTAAGGTCCGGGGAGGAGGGGGCGTAGTTCCGGCCGCGCATGCGCGGTCAGAAATGGCGGACACGTCGCACAAAAAGACGTTATATGTAGCGTTTTTTTGTGCCGACGGTCCGCCAAAACACGACGCATCCGTTGCACGACGGATGCGACGTGTGGCAATCCGTCGCAATGCGTCGCTAATGCAAGTCAATGGAGAAAAAAACGCATCCTGCAAGCACTTTTGCAGGATGCGTTTTTTCTCCAAAACGACGCATTGCGACGGAGGCCAAACGACGCTAGTGTGAAAGTAGCCTTACCCACAAGAGAAATTTATATTCTCTGGATTTAAAACATGCACTACAATTTAGTTTACGTAGCATATAAAAAAACACAGGGGCATGAGATTGCAGTAAATGTTATCCAGTTTGCTGGAACTATTATACACTATTTTTATGTGCAGCAAAATTTCATCATAGGAACTTAACCTTACTTGTCAAAATATTATCTAATGCCCACAGCAGGGACTTAGCCTTTGCATATGACTATACATTTCTATTATTGAAAAAATGGAGGAGGATCACTTAACATTTAAAAGGGTTGTCTGTTTTAATTTTTTTATGTCTACATATTCTTGTGGCCTTTGCTGAGAGGCTTCAATGGGAATGTCACGGCTATGGCACACGTTATCACTTCAGCCAATCCACAGGCTCAACACTGAAATTAATGTAGCTGGTATTAATTACTAAGGCTACTTTCACATTAGCGTTTTAATCTGCAGCGTTTAATCCGCAAACGCAAGGACACGAAAAACGCATGAAAACGCGTGTAAACGCAGCGTTTTTAAAACGCTTACGGTTACCGCATGCGTCATTAAAACGCAGCGTTTACATGCTTTTGCTTGCGTTTTCTATGCGTTTGCGTTTTTTGTGCGCATGTCGCAAAAATTTACCAGAGAAAAATTCTAGATGCAAGAACCAGCCAATGGGACTACAGAGGGCGTGTATTATGTGAAATCTATATATAGACCCTAGGACAGCTGAAATCTTCAGATTTTGCTCCTGTGTCCTGTGAGAAGATGGATCTTCACATGGATAGCTATTACTTCAAACTGGATCTGAGCATCAAGATTTTTCTGGCATGTGCGTTTGCTTGGGAGCAACACCGAAACCGGGAAAGACAGAGAAGGACAAGGCGTAGGCGGTTTTGGCAACACCCCATTGTAGAACTGCGTGAGAGCCGTGGTGCATATCACACCCTGTATGGTGAGCTCAATGAGAACCCAGAAAAATTCCCGGAATATACCAGGATGTCACAAGACTCTTTCCCGGATTTGCTTGATCGTGTCCAAGGAGCCATCCGGAGACAGGACACACAGCTCCGTAGAGCCATTCCACCAGCGGAACGTCTCCTGGTTACCTTAAGGTACGTAATAATTCTAAACAAAAGCTAACCAAAATTTTTTGCAGGTCTGATGTTTTTTTGCCTATTTTGTAAATTATTTATTCTTACTACAGATTTCTTGCAACTGGAGAGAGCTTGTCATCCCTTCATTTCCAGTACCGCCTTGGGATTTCCACGCTGTCCGGAATTGTTTTTGAAACCTGCCGGGCTTTATGGACCATTCTCCGTGAGGAATTTATACCCATACCCACGGAGGACATGTGGAAAGAAATTGCTGACAAATTTTGAACTGTTTGTGATTTTCCCAACTGTTTGGGTGCAGTGGATGGGAAGCACATCCGGATTACCAAACCAGCCAGAACGGGATCACAGTTCTTCAACTACAAAAAATATTTTTCAGTAGTTCTTATGGTGTGTGCTCACGACGAAAACTGTGCAGATAAAAAACTGGTTGGATCTCACCAATTGTAGATAAGGTGCCACATAGATGAATACAGGTCACCGGGAGGGTCCAGCAGTAGAAAATATGATGGAGCAATGTGTAAAGGGATGGGGAACCTTTGCCTATTCCCCTGTCGTGCCCTGATATTGACTCCCGTCCTTACAAGGACAGGCCCAAATGAGCCCTATACTGGACATCCCCCACCAAAATGTGTTAGAATACAGCGCCTCCCGACGCGTTTCTTCTCCACTTGCAGAGATTCATCAGGGGAGTTCATATAAGTCCATGAGCAAAGTCTTTGCTCGGGTGTATAATCTTGAGGGCACCAGCAGTGGCTGTGTGCCTTCCGGTATCAGGAAAATTCCTGTGTGGCCGTCTGCCACCAAAAGGTGAGTCAACCAGCAATCGCCCCCACCACTCGTTTATATACTTAGTGGGCAACACCCAAATACATGCTCCCCCCTTAATTACCTCCCCAATCAGAGCGCTTTCATAACCAGCCGTACGGCATATTCTCAGCCCACCTGGCTCTCAAAGTGAGTCATAGTCCTATGATCTCCTCGCCATGAGCATACCGAAGAACCGGAAGCTCCAGTCCCCCTTCCTCTGCATGTATTACCTTCAATGCAGCGCGCACATCGTTGCGCTCCATGTTCCTGGAACGCACGCCGGCCCCCTCAGATGACGTATCCTCGGCCGTCCCATTACAGAGCGCCGGAAGTGCCAGCGCCATCTTGGATCGGCAACTTCCGGTGTATCGACGCTTGCATGCGTTCCACCAGTGGGACGCACATAGTGACGTCAGGCCTGCGCGTCCCAATAACCCCTTCTTCATCACTGCACAACTAAGACCATGCCTAATATCAGTATTTTTTTGCAGATTGATGTTTCCCCACAACCTCCGTCATATAGGACATAATACCCAATAAGTGTAATCCGTATTTGATACAAATTCAAATCTTACTAAACCGGAGGTGTATACAACTATTAGTAGTTATCTATATTGGGTCCATATTGTTGATTTTATAGACCAACGATGCACATACAAATAATATATATATATGCCAATAGTATACAGAAGAAAAGGGGGAACGGAGTAAGGAGGCCTGATAAAGCAGGAGGGGGGGGGGGAGGGGATGGGGGGAGGAGGAATAGATAAAAAGGGGGGGAGGATTGGGTGGTTGTATGTGTGAGTACAATTAATATCCAGTACCAATGACTGGCCATATAAGAAAAATAAAGTTTGTCACAAATAAGGAAATCTGTCCCCGATCCCTGGAAAACGGTCACACAATCGTTAATACGACTTGTGACCCAACAATACCAGATACTTTCCAATCAAGGGACAAAAAACCAGGGAACAGGATAGTGATCATGCCCCACAAATAGTGTAGAGGTTTTGTTTATAACGGCTGTCTCGAGGGACAGGTCCAGACACACTATGTACCCACCTTCAAAGGGTACAGACATATTTATAATGACTTATATAATCAGAGGGGGAGGGGGCATCGGGGCAGTACGGCTCATATATAGGGATATCCTGTAGTATCGAAAGATACAACTATAGGGCCTACAGAAAGCACCCGAAGTTCAGCTGCTCGTTAAGCCCAAATGGATGACAAGTATCCAGGCGAAAAATCCATCTCGCCTCCCTTTGTAATAGGATCTTATCGAAGTCACCTCCCCTGGGTGGTGGAGAGACCTTGTCAATCCCCATAAAGGCAATGACTTTCACATCTCCCCCATGTTCAATATTCACATGTCTGGCAATGGGGGTGTCCCTCTGGTTACGGATATCCCCCAGATGTTCCCCTACCCGTCTCCTAAGTTCCCGGGTAGTTTTGCCAATATAGGAGATACCGCACGTACACAGTGCCCGATATATCACCCCTTTGGACTTGCAATTAATAAATTGCTTGATAGTGTATGTTTTTTGTGTGCGGGCATCCTGAAATTCTTTGGCCACCCGTATAGACTCACAAGCAACACAACCTCCACACCTATAGCAGCCCCAAGGTCTTTTTGGCAGCCATGTAGATTGAACCGGTGTGGTAAGGTGACTATGGACCAATCGATCCCCTAGTGTTCTGCATTTTCTATACGTGACCTGAGGTACTCTGCCCACTACTTCTTTAAGGTCCTCATCCATCGCCAGAATGCTCCAATATTTATTCAAAACCGCTCTCACTTGTGGAGCGCCATTATCATATGCACAGATCATTCTGATGTTTTTGGAGTCGTTGTTCTCCCTCTCCCGTGGTGTCAACAATTCACTTCTAACCCGAACTCTGGCACATTGATATGCCTCCCTCAGCACCCGGTCAGGGTACCCCCTCTCCAAGAACCTGGATCTAAGATCTCTAGCTTTAACCCTGAAATCAGTCTCATCAGAACAATTCCTTCTCAGGCGAAGATATTGGCCCTTCGGTATACCTTTTTTGAGGGAATATGGATGATTACTGTCCCACCTCAATACCGAATTCGTGGAGGTCGGTTTCCTAAAAATTGTAGTGTCAAGACCATCCCCATCATTTTTGGAAATCAGGATGTCAAGGAACGGGAGACTTCTCTCCTCCAGTTCATATGTAAACCTTAGGCCTAAATTGTTCACATTCAATGATGAAATGAATTCCTGAAAGATTTCTCTGGTGCCCTTCCATAACACAAAGACATCGTCTATATAACGGACCCAGAGGTCAATATAGACGGTAAAGCGTTCATTTAGTTCCGTAAATACGGTAGTGTCCTCCCACCAGCCCAGGAACAGGTTGGCGTAACTGGGTGCGCAAGGGCTACCCATAGCCGTGCCCCTGAGCTGGTGGAGGACATCCCCGTCAAAGAGGAAGTAATTGTTATTGAGAACATATTCAAGAAGGGAAAGCACAAACTCATTATGAGAAACAAACTGTTGTCCCCTAGTACTGAGAAAGTATCGTACCCCCCGCATCCCACAATCGTGTGGGATCGAGGAGTACAGTGACTCCACGTCAATACTTGCCAGAAATGACCCAGGTTCGATAGAGATCCCTTCCAACCTACGTAGTAGGTCCATAGTATCCCTGATATACGAAGGGAGGGTTGTCACGAAAGGTCTTAAAATTTCATCAATATAGATGCCTATATTCTGGCAAATACTGCCTATCCCGGACACAATCGGTCTCCCTTTCAAGGGTACCGTGCCCTTGTGGACCTTTGGGAGGGCGTAAAACGTAGCCGTGACCGGGTGCTGAGGGAGGAGGAATTGATGTTCTTCCTGGCTTATAAGGTCCTCAATTTTAGCCTCTAGTAGAATGTTTTCAAGGTCCCTCATACATTTGGCTGTTGGATTCTGCTTTACCCGGGCATAGGTGGTACGATCATTCAAAAGAGCAAGGCACATACCCTTATATTGTTCCACATCCAGAGCTACCACATTGCCCCCTTTATCAGAGGGCTTAAAGATGACAGTGTTATCTGTCTCTAGATTGTGGAGTGCTGTAATTTGTGCTTTACTCAGGTTGTGTCTTGCTCCGCCACAAGCCAACTGTTTAATTTCCTTGGTGGCCAGATTGAGGAATACGTCAATGGCTGACACATCTGCCCCCACCGGTGCCATCCTCTTACTTGGATTCCTCAGTTGTGTAAATGGGCCCAATCCTCTAGATGTCTGAGGCAATGATTCAAGACCTGCTAACAACTGAACATCTTGTAACATATCAGGGGGAATCCCCAAATCCGCTGCCAATTTTTTGTCCTTCTGTTTAAAAAGTTTATGCCACCTCAACCTCCTAACAAACAGATGCAGATCTTTCACCATATCGAACAAAGCAAAATCGGTAGTCGGAATAAACGAAAGACCTTTTGATAAGACTGACATTTCTACACTATCAAAGCTCCTACTCGATAGATTAATAATTTGAGGTGTTAGTCCCTGCTGTATGTGTTGTGACTCCTTAATTGGTAGGGGCGGTCTAAAAAACCAGACCTAGGTGTACCTGAATGATACCTTCCTCCTCTCTGATACCCCCTGTTCCTACCTCGTTGCCGTCCCCTAGATGGTCCGCCCCTGCCCTCAATGTCAGACACGTCAGTGTCTGTGGAAGAAAAATCTGTTTCCCTCTCACCCCTCTCCTGACGTTCGCTCACCACCTGGTATATTTTATTGTCTTTAAAGTCTTGTAAATCTCTAAGGTATTGTTTATGTTTCCTTTCCTTGAGATTATATTGAAACTTTTCAATAGTGTTCTGTAGCTGACTCTCTTTTGTAGAGAAGTCACTTTCTGCACTGAACTTCTTAGTGATCTCAATTTGTTCTTGTAATTTAAGATTTAATCTTTCTAAATTAGTTTTTTCTTCCTTCACCAATAATTGCATGAGCCTGAGGGAACTGGAAGTGGCCTCTTTTTCCCACAGACTCATAAGCTGTGGTGTTCTACACCGCAAGGCTGGTAATAATGAGATACGAAGCCCCCTAGGAACAATATTGTTAGCTATATAGTTCTCAAGGCTTTGCAACTCCCACCACGAAACTATCTGTTCTTTATAGGTTCTGGTGAGATCTTTAAAGACAGTACCATAAGTGGGTGTGTATTTCTTTTGAGCGAATGTTTTTTCAGAGAAGATGTCCTTGGCTTCTGTCAGCCATAAATTAGTGTCAGGCCCTGCCGCCAAAAAGCCAGCCATCACAAAACCAAATAAATATTGGTACAGCTACAGCCTGGAACAGACAGGCTGTTTACACAACTCTTAGGGAAATGAATATCAGCCAGCAAAAAGAGTAGGACCCCTAAACTAAAACATAACTTTTACTAATGATAGTTAAAATATTTTGGACAAACACTTAAAACCCAAGAAAATAAATTGTGTGTGCTCACGACGAAAACTGTGCAGATAAAAAACTGGTTGGATCTCACCAATTGTAGATAAGGTGCCACATAGATGAATACAGGTCACCGGGAGGGTCCAGCAGTAGAAAATATGATGGAGCAATGTGTAAAGGGATGGGGAACCTTTGCCTATTCCCCTGTCGTGCCCTGATATTGACTCCCGTCCTTACAAGGACAGGCCCAAATGAGCCCTATACTGGACATCCCCCACCAAAATGTGTTAGAATACAGCGCCTCCCGACGCGTTTCTTCTCCACTTGCAGAGATTCATCAGGGGAGTTCATATAAGTCCATGAGCAAAGTCTTTGCTCGGGTGTATAATCTTGAGGGCACCAGCAGTGGCTGTGTGCCTTCCGGTATCAGGAAAATTCCTGTGTGGCCGTCTGCCACCAAAAGGTGAGTCAACCAGCAATCGCCCCCACCACTCGTTTATATACTTAGTGGGCAACACCCAAATACATGCTCCCCCCTTAATTACCTCCCCAATCAGAGCGCTTTCATAACCAGCCGTACGGCATATTCTCAGCCCACCTGGCTCTCAAAGTGAGTCATAGTCCTATGATCTCCTCGCCATGAGCATACCGAAGAACCGGAAGCTCCAGTCCCCCTTCCTCTGCATGTATTACCTTCAATGCAGCGCGCACATCGTTGCGCTCCATGTTCCTGGAACGCACGCCGGCCCCCTCAGATGACGTATCCTCGGCCGTCCCATTACAGAGCGCCGGAAGTGCCAGCGCCATCTTGGATCGGCAACTTCCGGTGTATCGACGCTTGCATGCGTTCCACCAGTGGGACGCACATAGTGACGTCAGGCCTGCGCGTCCCAATAACCCCTTCTTCATCACTGCACAACTAAGACCATGCCTAATATCAGTATTTTTTTGCAGATTGATGTTTCCCCACAACCTCCGTCATATAGGACATAATACCCAATAAGTGTAATCCGTATTTGATACAAATTCAAATCTTACTAAACCGGAGGTGTATACAACTATTAGTAGTTATCTATATTGGGTCCATATTGTTGATTTTATAGACCAACGATGCACATACAAATAATATATATATATGCCAATAGTATACAGAAGAAAAGGGGGAACGGAGTAAGGAGGCCTGATAAAGCAGGAGGGGGGGGGGGGAGGGGATGGGGGGAGGAGGAATAGATAAAAAGGGGGGGAGGATTGGGTGGTTGTATGTGTGAGTACAATTAATATCCAGTACCAATGACTGGCCATATAAGAAAAATAAAGTTTGTCACAAATAAGGAAATCTGTCCCCGATCCCTGGAAAACGGTCACACAATCGTTAATACGACTTGTGACCCAACAATACCAGATACTTTCCAATCAAGGGACAAAAAACCAGGGAACAGGATAGTGATCATGCCCCACAAATAGTGTAGAGGTTTTGTTTATAACGGCTGTCTCGAGGGACAGGTCCAGACACACTATGTACCCACCTTCAAAGGGTACAGACATATTTATAATGACTTATATAATCAGAGGGGGAGGGGGCATCGGGGCAGTACGGCTCATATATAGGGATATCCTGTAGTATCGAAAGATACAACTATAGGGCCTACAGAAAGCACCCGAAGTTCAGCTGCTCGTTAAGCCCAAATGGATGACAAGTATCCAGGCGAAAAATCCATCTCGCCTCCCTTTGTAATAGGATCTTATCGAAGTCACCTCCCCTGGGTGGTGGAGAGACCTTGTCAATCCCCATAAAGGCAATGACTTTCACATCTCCCCCATGTTCAATATTCACATGTCTGGCAATGGGGGTGTCCCTCTGGTTACGGATATCCCCCAGATGTTCCCCTACCCGTCTCCTAAGTTCCCGGGTAGTTTTGCCAATATAGGAGATACCGCACGTACACAGTGCCCGATATATCACCCCTTTGGACTTGCAATTAATAAATTGCTTGATAGTGTATGTTTTTTGTGTGCGGGCATCCTGAAATTCTTTGGCCACCCGTATAGACTCACAAGCAACACAACCTCCACACCTATAGCAGCCCCAAGGTCTTTTTGGCAGCCATGTAGATTGAACCGGTGTGGTAAGGTGACTATGGACCAATCGATCCCCTAGTGTTCTGCATTTTCTATACGTGACCTGAGGTACTCTGCCCACTACTTCTTTAAGGTCCTCATCCATCGCCAGAATGCTCCAATATTTATTCAAAACCGCTCTCACTTGTGGAGCGCCATTATCATATGCACAGATCATTCTGATGTTTTTGGAGTCGTTGTTCTCCCTCTCCCGTGGTGTCAACAATTCACTTCTAACCCGAACTCTGGCACATTGATATGCCTCCCTCAGCACCCGGTCAGGGTACCCCCTCTCCAAGAACCTGGATCTAAGATCTCTAGCTTTAACCCTGAAATCAGTCTCATCAGAACAATTCCTTCTCAGGCGAAGATATTGGCCCTTCGGTATACCTTTTTTGAGGGAATATGGATGATTACTGTCCCACCTCAATACCGAATTCGTGGAGGTCGGTTTCCTAAAAATTGTAGTGTCAAGACCATCCCCATCATTTTTGGAAATCAGGATGTCAAGGAACGGGAGACTTCTCTCCTCCAGTTCATATGTAAACCTTAGGCCTAAATTGTTCACATTCAATGATGAAATGAATTCCTGAAAGATTTCTCTGGTGCCCTTCCATAACACAAAGACATCGTCTATATAACGGACCCAGAGGTCAATATAGACGGTAAAGCGTTCATTTAGTTCCGTAAATACGGTAGTGTCCTCCCACCAGCCCAGGAACAGGTTGGCGTAACTGGGTGCGCAAGGGCTACCCATAGCCGTGCCCCTGAGCTGGTGGAGGACATCCCCGTCAAAGAGGAAGTAATTGTTATTGAGAACATATTCAAGAAGGGAAAGCACAAACTCATTATGAGAAACAAACTGTTGTCCCCTAGTACTGAGAAAGTATCGTACCCCCCGCATCCCACAATCGTGTGGGATCGAGGAGTACAGTGACTCCACGTCAATACTTGCCAGAAATGACCCAGGTTCGATAGAGATCCCTTCCAACCTACGTAGTAGGTCCATAGTATCCCTGATATACGAAGGGAGGGTTGTCACGAAAGGTCTTAAAATTTCATCAATATAGATGCCTATATTCTGGCAAATACTGCCTATCCCGGACACAATCGGTCTCCCTTTCAAGGGTACCGTGCCCTTGTGGACCTTTGGGAGGGCGTAAAACGTAGCCGTGACCGGGTGCTGAGGGAGGAGGAATTGATGTTCTTCCTGGCTTATAAGGTCCTCAATTTTAGCCTCTAGTAGAATGTTTTCAAGGTCCCTCATACATTTGGCTGTTGGATTCTGCTTTACCCGGGCATAGGTGGTACGATCATTCAAAAGAGCAAGGCACATACCCTTATATTGTTCCACATCCAGAGCTACCACATTGCCCCCTTTATCAGAGGGCTTAAAGATGACAGTGTTATCTGTCTCTAGATTGTGGAGTGCTGTAATTTGTGCTTTACTCAGGTTGTGTCTTGCTCCGCCACAAGCCAACTGTTTAATTTCCTTGGTGGCCAGATTGAGGAATACGTCAATGGCTGACACATCTGCCCCCACCGGTGCCATCCTCTTACTTGGATTCCTCAGTTGTGTAAATGGGCCCAATCCTCTAGATGTCTGAGGCAATGATTCAAGACCTGCTAACAACTGAACATCTTGTAACATATCAGGGGGAATCCCCAAATCCGCTGCCAATTTTTTGTCCTTCTGTTTAAAAAGTTTATGCCACCTCAACCTCCTAACAAACAGATGCAGATCTTTCACCATATCGAACAAAGCAAAATCGGTAGTCGGAATAAACGAAAGACCTTTTGATAAGACTGACATTTCTACACTATCAAAGCTCCTACTCGATAGATTAATAATTTGAGGTGTTAGTCCCTGCTGTATGTGTTGTGACTCCTTAATTGGTAGGGGCGGTCTAAAAAACCAGACCTAGGTGTACCTGAATGATACCTTCCTCCTCTCTGATACCCCCTGTTCCTACCTCGTTGCCGTCCCCTAGATGGTCCGCCCCTGCCCTCAATGTCAGACACGTCAGTGTCTGTGGAAGAAAAATCTGTTTCCCTCTCACCCCTCTCCTGACGTTCGCTCACCACCTGGTATATTTTATTGTCTTTAAAGTCTTGTAAATCTCTAAGGTATTGTTTATGTTTCCTTTCCTTGAGATTATATTGAAACTTTTCAATAGTGTTCTGTAGCTGACTCTCTTTTGTAGAGAAGTCACTTTCTGCACTGAACTTCTTAGTGATCTCAATTTGTTCTTGTAATTTAAGATTTAATCTTTCTAAATTAGTTTTTTCTTCCTTCACCAATAATTGCATGAGCCTGAGGGAACTGGAAGTGGCCTCTTTTTCCCACAGACTCATAAGCTGTGGTGTTCTACACCGCAAGGCTGGTAATAATGAGATACGAAGCCCCCTAGGAACAATATTGTTAGCTATATAGTTCTCAAGGCTTTGCAACTCCCACCACGAAACTATCTGTTCTTTATAGGTTCTGGTGAGATCTTTAAAGACAGTACCATAAGTGGGTGTGTATTTCTTTTGAGCGAATGTTTTTTCAGAGAAGATGTCCTTGGCTTCTGTCAGCCATAAATTAGTGTCAGGCCCTGCCGCCAAAAAGCCAGCCATCACAAAACCAAATAAATATTGGTACAGCTACAGCCTGGAACAGACAGGCTGTTTACACAACTCTTAGGGAAATGAATATCAGCCAGCAAAAAGAGTAGGACCCCTAAACTAAAACATAACTTTTACTAATGATAGTTAAAATATTTTGGACAAACACTTAAAACCCAAGAAAATAAATTGTGTGTGCTCACGACGAAAACTGTGCAGATAAAAAACTGGTTGGATCTCACCAATTGTAGATAAGGTGCCACATAGATGAATACAGGTCACCGGGAGGGTCCAGCAGTAGAAAATATGATGGAGCAATGTGTAAAGGGATGGGGAACCTTTGCCTATTCCCCTGTCGTGCCCTGATATTGACTCCCGTCCTTACAAGGACAGGCCCAAATGAGCCCTATACTGGACATCCCCCACCAAAATGTGTTAGAATACAGCGCCTCCCGACGCGTTTCTTCTCCACTTGCAGAGATTCATCAGGGGAGTTCATATAAGTCCATGAGCAAAGTCTTTGCTCGGGTGTATAATCTTGAGGGCACCAGCAGTGGCTGTGTGCCTTCCGGTATCAGGAAAATTCCTGTGTGGCCGTCTGCCACCAAAAGGTGAGTCAACCAGCAATCGCCCCCACCACTCGTTTATATACTTAGTGGGCAACACCCAAATACATGCTCCCCCCTTAATTACCTCCCCAATCAGAGCGCTTTCATAACCAGCCGTACGGCATATTCTCAGCCCACCTGGCTCTCAAAGTGAGTCATAGTCCTATGATCTCCTCGCCATGAGCATACCGAAGAACCGGAAGCTCCAGTCCCCCTTCCTCTGCATGTATTACCTTCAATGCAGCGCGCACATCGTTGCGCTCCATGTTCCTGGAACGCACGCCGGCCCCCTCAGATGACGTATCCTCGGCCGTCCCATTACAGAGCGCCGGAAGTGCCAGCGCCATCTTGGATCGGCAACTTCCGGTGTATCGACGCTTGCATGCGTTCCACCAGTGGGACGCACATAGTGACGTCAGGCCTGCGCGTCCCAATAACCCCTTCTTCATCACTGCACAACTAAGACCATGCCTAATATCAGTATTTTTTTGCAGATTGATGTTTCCCCACAACCTCCGTCATATAGGACATAATACCCAATAAGTGTAATCCGTATTTGATACAAATTCAAATCTTACTAAACCGGAGGTGTATACAACTATTAGTAGTTATCTATATTGGGTCCATATTGTTGATTTTATAGACCAACGATGCACATACAAATAATATATATATATGCCAATAGTATACAGAAGAAAAGAGGGAACGGAGTAAGGAGGCCTGATAAAGCAGGAGGGGGGGGGGGGGAGGGGATGGGGGGAGGAGGAATAGATAAAAAGGGGGGGAGGATTGGGTGGTTGTATGTGTGAGTACAATTAATATCCAGTACCAATGACTGGCCATATAAGAAAAATAAAGTTTGTCACAAATAAGGAAATCTGTCCCCGATCCCTGGAAAACGGTCACACAATCGTTAATACGACTTGTGACCCAACAATACCAGATACTTTCCAATCAAGGGACAAAAAACCAGGGAACAGGATAGTGATCATGCCCCACAAATAGTGTAGAGGTTTTGTTTATAACGGCTGTCTCGAGGGACAGGTCCAGACACACTATGTACCCACCTTCAAAGGGTACAGACATATTTATAATGACTTATATAATCAGAGGGGGAGGGGGCATCGGGGCAGTACGGCTCATATATAGGGATATCCTGTAGTATCGAAAGATACAACTATAGGGCCTACAGAAAGCACCCGAAGTTCAGCTGCTCGTTAAGCCCAAATGGATGACAAGTATCCAGGCGAAAAATCCATCTCGCCTCCCTTTGTAATAGGATCTTATCGAAGTCACCTCCCCTGGGTGGTGGAGAGACCTTGTCAATCCCCATAAAGGCAATGACTTTCACATCTCCCCCATGTTCAATATTCACATGTCTGGCAATGGGGGTGTCCCTCTGGTTACGGATATCCCCCAGATGTTCCCCTACCCGTCTCCTAAGTTCCCGGGTAGTTTTGCCAATATAGGAGATACCGCACGTACACAGTGCCCGATATATCACCCCTTTGGACTTGCAATTAATAAATTGCTTGATAGTGTATGTTTTTTGTGTGCGGGCATCCTGAAATTCTTTGGCCACCCGTATAGACTCACAAGCAACACAACCTCCACACCTATAGCAGCCCCAAGGTCTTTTTGGCAGCCATGTAGATTGAACCGGTGTGGTAAGGTGACTATGGACCAATCGATCCCCTAGTGTTCTGCATTTTCTATACGTGACCTGAGGTACTCTGCCCACTACTTCTTTAAGGTCCTCATCCATCGCCAGAATGCTCCAATATTTATTCAAAACCGCTCTCACTTGTGGAGCGCCATTATCATATGCACAGATCATTCTGATGTTTTTGGAGTCGTTGTTCTCCCTCTCCCGTGGTGTCAACAATTCACTTCTAACCCGAACTCTGGCACATTGATATGCCTCCCTCAGCACCCGGTCAGGGTACCCCCTCTCCAAGAACCTGGATCTAAGATCTCTAGCTTTAACCCTGAAATCAGTCTCATCAGAACAATTCCTTCTCAGGCGAAGATATTGGCCCTTCGGTATACCTTTTTTGAGGGAATATGGATGATTACTGTCCCACCTCAATACCGAATTCGTGGAGGTCGGTTTCCTAAAAATTGTAGTGTCAAGACCATCCCCATCATTTTTGGAAATCAGGATGTCAAGGAACGGGAGACTTCTCTCCTCCAGTTCATATGTAAACCTTAGGCCTAAATTGTTCACATTCAATGATGAAATGAATTCCTGAAAGATTTCTCTGGTGCCCTTCCATAACACAAAGACATCGTCTATATAACGGACCCAGAGGTCAATATAGACGGTAAAGCGTTCATTTAGTTCCGTAAATACGGTAGTGTCCTCCCACCAGCCCAGGAACAGGTTGGCGTAACTGGGTGCGCAAGGGCTACCCATAGCCGTGCCCCTGAGCTGGTGGAGGACATCCCCGTCAAAGAGGAAGTAATTGTTATTGAGAACATATTCAAGAAGGGAAAGCACAAACTCATTATGAGAAACAAACTGTTGTCCCCTAGTACTGAGAAAGTATCGTACCCCCCGCATCCCACAATCGTGTGGGATCGAGGAGTACAGTGACTCCACGTCAATACTTGCCAGAAATGACCCAGGTTCGATAGAGATCCCTTCCAACCTACGTAGTAGGTCCATAGTATCCCTGATATACGAAGGGAGGGTTGTCACGAAAGGTCTTAAAATTTCATCAATATAGATGCCTATATTCTGGCAAATACTGCCTATCCCGGACACAATCGGTCTCCCTTTCAAGGGTACCGTGCCCTTGTGGACCTTTGGGAGGGCGTAAAACGTAGCCGTGACCGGGTGCTGAGGGAGGAGGAATTGATGTTCTTCCTGGCTTATAAGGTCCTCAATTTTAGCCTCTAGTAGAATGTTTTCAAGGTCCCTCATACATTTGGCTGTTGGATTCTGCTTTACCCGGGCATAGGTGGTACGATCATTCAAAAGAGCAAGGCACATACCCTTATATTGTTCCACATCCAGAGCTACCACATTGCCCCCTTTATCAGAGGGCTTAAAGATGACAGTGTTATCTGTCTCTAGATTGTGGAGTGCTGTAATTTGTGCTTTACTCAGGTTGTGTCTTGCTCCGCCACAAGCCAACTGTTTAATTTCCTTGGTGGCCAGATTGAGGAATACGTCAATGGCTGACACATCTGCCCCCACCGGTGCCATCCTCTTACTTGGATTCCTCAGTTGTGTAAATGGGCCCAATCCTCTAGATGTCTGAGGCAATGATTCAAGACCTGCTAACAACTGAACATCTTGTAACATATCAGGGGGAATCCCCAAATCCGCTGCCAATTTTTTGTCCTTCTGTTTAAAAAGTTTATGCCACCTCAACCTCCTAACAAACAGATGCAGATCTTTCACCATATCGAACAAAGCAAAATCGGTAGTCGGAATAAACGAAAGACCTTTTGATAAGACTGACATTTCTACACTATCAAAGCTCCTACTCGATAGATTAATAATTTGAGGTGTTAGTCCCTGCTGTATGTGTTGTGACTCCTTAATTGGTAGGGGCGGTCTAAAAAACCAGACCTAGGTGTACCTGAATGATACCTTCCTCCTCTCTGATACCCCCTGTTCCTACCTCGTTGCCGTCCCCTAGATGGTCCGCCCCTGCCCTCAATGTCAGACACGTCAGTGTCTGTGGAAGAAAAATCTGTTTCCCTCTCACCCCTCTCCTGACGTTCGCTCACCACCTGGTATATTTTATTGTCTTTAAAGTCTTGTAAATCTCTAAGGTATTGTTTATGTTTCCTTTCCTTGAGATTATATTGAAACTTTTCAATAGTGTTCTGTAGCTGACTCTCTTTTGTAGAGAAGTCACTTTCTGCACTGAACTTCTTAGTGATCTCAATTTGTTCTTGTAATTTAAGATTTAATCTTTCTAAATTAGTTTTTTCTTCCTTCACCAATAATTGCATGAGCCTGAGGGAACTGGAAGTGGCCTCTTTTTCCCACAGACTCATAAGCTGTGGTGTTCTACACCGCAAGGCTGGTAATAATGAGATACGAAGCCCCCTAGGAACAATATTGTTAGCTATATAGTTCTCAAGGCTTTGCAACTCCCACCACGAAACTATCTGTTCTTTATAGGTTCTGGTGAGATCTTTAAAGACAGTACCATAAGTGGGTGTGTATTTCTTTTGAGCGAATGTTTTTTCAGAGAAGATGTCCTTGGCTTCTGTCAGCCATAAATTAGTGTCAGGCCCTGCCGCCAAAAAGCCAGCCATCACAAAACCAAATAAATATTGGTACAGCTACAGCCTGGAACAAGAGGCTAAAATTGAGGACCTTATAAGCCAGGAAGAACATCAATTCCTCCTCCCTCAGCACCCGGTCACGGCTACGTTTTACGCCCTCCCAAAGGTCCACAAGGGCACGGTACCCTTGAAAGGGAGACCGATTGTGTCCGGGATAGGCAGTATTTGCCAGAATATAGGCATCTATATTGATGAAATTTTAAGACCTTTCGTGACAACCCTCCCTTCGTATATCAGGGATACTATGGACCTACTACGTAGGTTGGAAGGGATCTCTATCGAACCTGGGTCATTTCTGGCAAGTATTGACGTGGAGTCACTGTACTCCTCGATCCCACACGATTGTGGGATGCGGGGGGTACGATACTTTCTCAGTACTAGGGGACAACAGTTTGTTTCTCATAATGAGTTTGTGCTTTCCCTTCTTGAATATGTTCTCAATAACAATTACTTCCTCTTTGACGGGGATGTCCTCCACCAGCTCAGGGGCACGGCTATGGGTAGCCCTTGCGCACCCAGTTACGCCAACCTGTTCCTGGGCTGGTGGGAGGACACTACCGTATTTACGGAACTAAATGAACGCTTTACCGTCTATATTGACCTCTGGGTCCGTTATATAGACGATGTCTTTGTGTTATGGAAGGGCACCAGAGAAATCTTTCAGGAATTCATTTCATCATTGAATGTGAACAATTTAGGCCTAAGGTTTACATATGAACTGGAGGAGAGAAGTCTCCCGTTCCTTGACATCCTGATTTCCAAAAATGATGGGGATGGTCTTGACACTACAATTTTTAGGAAACCGACCTCCACGAATTCGGTATTGAGGTGGGACAGTAATCATCCATATTCCCTCAAAAAAGGTATACCGAAGGGCCAATATCTTCGCCTGAGAAGGAATTGTTCTGATGAGACTGATTTCAGGGTTAAAGCTAGAGATCTTAGATCCAGGTTCTTGGAGAGGGGGTACCCTGACCGGGTGCTGAGGGAGGCATATCAATGTGCCAGAGTTCGGGTTAGAAGTGAATTGTTGACACCACGGGAGAGGGAGATGTCATGATCTCTGCAGGCAGAGATCATAGCAAGCCTATAGAGGGACAAGCTCTCGGAAGATGGAACTATACTGACCATGAACTAAGCCTGCCGCGCAACTAGAAATAGCCAGGTAGCATTTCCTATTTATCGCTAGATGCCCAGCTCTGGCCTAAGACCTAAATAGCTAGCAGAGGGAAATATAAGACCTGGCTCACCTCTAGAGAAATATTCCAAAGAAGACAGTAGCCCCCCACATATAATGACGGTGAGTTCAGATGAAACAACAAACGCAGCAGGAAAATAGTCTTAGCAAATTTGAGGTCCGCTTACTAGATAGCAGAAGACAGAAAGTATACTTTCATGGTCAGCAGAAAAACACTAACAAAACACCATCCAGAGATTACCTTAAACTCTGGCATTAACTCATAACGCCAGAGTAGCAATCCCTGATCAACGAGAGCTTTCCAGACACAGTAACAAAACTTCAGCTGTGAACTGGAACAAATAGGCAAAACAAAACATGGACAAAAGTCCAACTTATCTAGTAGTTGTCTAGAAGCAGGAACAAGCACTGAGAGGCATCAGATAACATTGTTGACCGGCAAGAAACCACCAGAGAAATGAGCTTATATAGCGACACCCACTACTGATGGAACCAGGTGAAACAGGAAGGAGGATGACAAGTCCAATTCCACAAGCGGCCACCGGGGGAGCCCAGAATCCAAATTCACAACAGTACCCCCCCCTCAAGGAGGGGGCACCGAACCCTCACCAGATCCACCAGGGCGACCAGGATGAGCCCTATGGAAGGCACGAACAAGATCAGAAGCATGAACATCAGATGCATTGACCCAAGAATTATCCTCCTGGCCGTAACTCTTCCAGTTGACCAGATACTGGAGTCTCCGTCTGGAAACACGAGAGTCCAAAATTTTCTCCACAACGTACTCCAACTCACCCTCAACCAACACCGGAGCAGGAGGCTCAACTGAAGGTACAACAGGTACCTCATACCTGCGCAATAACGACCGATGAAAAACGTTATGAATGGAAAAGGACGCAGGGAGGTCCAAACGGAAAGAAACAGGATTAAGAATCTCCAATATTCTATAAGGGCCGATGAACCGAGGTTTAAACTTAGGAGAAGAGACCCTCATAGGGACAAAACGAGAAGACAACCACACCAAATCTCCAACACAAAGCCGAGAACCAACACGACGATGACGGTTGGCAAAACGCTGAGTCTTCTCCTGGGACAACTTCAAATTGTCCATAACCTGCCCCCAGATGTGATGCAATCTCTCCACCACCGTATCCACTCCAGGACAATCCGAGGATTCCACCTGACCGGAGGAAAATCGAGGGTGAAACCCCGAATTACAGAAAAACGGGGACACCAAGGTGGAAGAGCTGGCCCGATTATTGAGGGCGAACTCTGCCAATGGCAAAAAAGCAACCCAATCATCCTGGTCAGCAGAGACAAAACACCTCAGATATGTCTCAAGGGTCTGATTAGTCCGCTCGGTCTGGCCATTAGTCTGAGGGTGAAAAGCAGATGAAAAAGACAAATCTATGCCCATCCTAGCACAGAATGCCCGCCAAAATCTAGACACAAATTGGGTACCTCTGTCAGAAACAATATTCTCAGGAATACCGTGCAATCGGACAACATTCTGAAAAAACAGAGGAACCAACTCAGAAGAAGAAGGCAACTTGGGCAGAGGAACCAAATGGACCATTTTAGAGAAACGGTCACAGACCACCCAGATGACAGACATCTTCTGGGAAACAGGCAGATCTGAAATAAAATCCATCGAGATGTGTGTCCAAGGCCTCTTAGGAATAGGCAAGGGCAACAGCAGTCCGCTAGCCCGAGAACTACAAGACTTGGCCCGAGCACAAACGTCACATGACTGCACAAAGACTCGCACATCTCGTGACAGGGAAGGCCACCAGAAGGATCTTGCCACCAAATCCCTGGTACCAAAAATTCCGGGATGACCTGCCAATGCAGAAGAATGTACCTCAGAGATGACTCTGCTGGTCCAATCATCCGGAACAAACAGTCTATCAGGCGGACAACGATCCGGTCTATCCGCCTGAAACTCTTGCAAGGACCGCCGCAGATCAGGAGAAACGGCCGACAAAATTACTCCCTCCCTAAGGATACCTGTGGGTTCAGAATTACCAGGAGAGTCCGGGTCAAAACTCCTAGAAAGGGCATCTGCCTTAACATTCTTAGAACCCGGTAGGTATGACACCACAAAATTAAAGCGAGAAAAAAATAAAGACCAGCGCGCCTGTCTAGGATTCAGGCGTCTGGCAGTCTCAAGATAAATCAAATTTTTGTGGTCAGTCAATACCACCACCTGATGCCTAGCCCCCTCGAGCCAATGGCGCCACTCCTCAAACGCCCACTTCATGGCCAAAAGCTCCCGATTCCCAACATCATAATTCCGCTCTGCGGGCGAAAATTTGCGAGAAAAGAAGGCACAAGGCCTAATGACGGAGCAGTCGGAACCTTTCTGCGACAACACTGCCCCAGCTCCGATCTCCGAAGCGTCAACCTCAACCTGAAAAGGCAGATTCACATCAGGCTGACGCAACACAGGGGCAGAGGCAAAACGGCGCTTAAGCTCCTGAAAGGCCTCTACAGCATGAGGGGACCAATTAGCAACATCAGCGCCTTGTCTGGTCAAATCAGTCAGTGGTTTAACGACATCCGAAAAACCAGCAATAAATCGGCGGTAAAAGTTGGCAAAGCCCAAAAATCTCTGAAGACCCTTAAGAGAGGAGGGCTGAGTCCAGTCACAAATAGCTTGCACCTTGACGGGATCCATCTCAATGGAAGAGGGAGAAAAAATATACCCCAAAAAGGAAATTTTCTGGACCCCAAAATCGCACTTAGACCCCTTCACACATAAAGAATTAGACCGCAGAACCTGAAAAACTCTCCTGACCTGCTGGACATGAGAGTCCCAGTCATCAGAAAAAATCAGAATATCATCCAGATATATTATCATAAATTTATCCAGAAAATCGCGGAAAATATCATGCATAAAAGACTGGAAAACTGAAGGGGCATTAGAAAGACCAAAAGGCATGACCAAATACTCAAAGTGGCCCTCGGGCGTATTAAATGCGGTCTTCCACTCATCCCCCTGCCTGATCCGCACCAAATTATACGCCCCACGAAGATCAATTTTAGAGAACCACTTAGCACCTTCTATACGAGCAAACAAATCAGTAAGCAATGGCAATGGGTATTGATACTTAACAGTGATCTTATTCAGAAGCCGATAATCAATACATGGTCTCAAAGAGCCGTCTTTTTTTTGAGACAAAGAAAAACCCAGCTCCCAAGGGAGAAGAAGATGGACGAATATGTCCCTTTTCCAAAGACTCCTTTATATATTCCCGCATAGCAGCATGTTCCGGCACAGACAGATTAAACAAACGACCCTTTGGATATTTACAACCCGGTATCAAATCTATGGCACAATCACACTCACGGTGCGGAGGTAACGACCCAAGCTTGGGTTCGTCAAAGACGTCTTGATAATCAGAGAGGAACTCAGGGACTTCAGAGGGAATGGACGACGAAATAGAAACCAAAGGTAAGTCCCCATGAATACCCTTACATCCCCAGCTCAACACAGACATTGCTCTCCAGTCCAAGACTGGGTTGTGAGACTGCAACCATGGCAATCCCAGTACCAAATCGTCATGTAAATTATACAGTACCAGGAAACGAATAATCTCCAGGTGATCCGGATAGATACGCATGGTAACTTGTGTCCAGTATTGTGGTTTATTATTAGCCAATGGGGTGGAGTCAATCCCCTTCAGAGGAATAAGAGTCTCCAAAGGCTCTAAATCAAAACCACAACGATTGGCAAAGGACCAATCCATAAGACTCAGAGCGGCGCCAGAGTCAACATAGGCGTCCGTGGCAATGGATGACAAAGAGCAAATCAGGGTTACAGACAAAATAAACTTAGACTGAATGGTGCCAATGGAAACAGACTTATCAAGCTTCTTTGTACGCCTAGAGCATGCTGATATAACATGAGTAGAATCCCCACAATAGAAACACAATCCATTCTTCCGTCTAAAATTCTGTCGCTCGCTCCTGGACAGAATTCTATCACACTGCATACTTTCTGGCGTCTTTTCCATAGACACCGCCAGATGGTGCACCGGTTTGCGCTCCCGCAGACGCCTATCAATCTGAATAGCCATTGTCATGGACTCATTCAGACCTGCAGGCACAGGGAACCCCACCATAACATCCTTAACGGCATCAGAGAGACCTTCTCTGAAAGTTGCCGCCAAGGCGCACTCATTCCACTGAGTAAGCACAGACCATTTACGGAATTTTTGGCAGAAAACTTCAGCTTCGTCTTGCCCCTGAGATAGTGCCATCAAAGTTTTTTCTGCCTGAAGTTCCAAATGAGGTTCCTCATAAAGCAAGCCCAAGGCCAGAAAAAACGCATCCACATCGCGTAACGCAGGATCCCCTGCTGGCAATGAGAAGGCCCAATCTTGAGGGTCACCCCTGAGCAAGGAAATCACAATCCTAACCTGCTGAGCAGGGTCTCCAGCTGAACGAGACTTCAGGGACAAATAAAGCTTACAATTATTTCGGAAATTCTGGAAGCTAGCTCTATTCCCTGTGAAGAACTCCGGCAAAGGAATTCTCGGCTCAGATACCGGAGCATGTACCACAAAATCTTGTAAATTTTGTACTTTCGTGATGAGATTATTCAAACCCGCAGTTACACTCTGGAGATCCATTATTGTCAGGTGCACACAGAGCCATACAGAGATTAGGAGGAGAGAGAGAAAAAAAACTGCAGCAAGGCAGACTGGAGGAAAAAAAAAAAAAAAAAAATTCCAGCAGACTTCTTATAACTCTCCTTTCTCAACCTGGGTCTTTAACACTTTATAGGCCGGTCAAACTGTCATGATCTCTGCAGGCAGAGATCATAGCAAGCCTATAGAGGGACAAGCTCTCGGAAGATGGAACTATACTGACCATGAACTAAGCCTGCCGCGCAACTAGAAATAGCCAGGTAGCATTTCCTATTTATCGCTAGATGCCCAGCTCTGGCCTAAGACCTAAATAGCTAGCAGAGGGAAATATAAGACCTGGCTCACCTCTAGAGAAATATTCCAAAGAAGACAGTAGCCCCCCACATATAATGACGGTGAGTTCAGATGAAACAACAAACGCAGCAGGAAAATAGTCTTAGCAAATTTGAGGTCCGCTTACTAGATAGCAGAAGACAGAAAGTATACTTTCATGGTCAGCAGAAAAACACTAACAAAACACCATCCAGAGATTACCTTAAACTCTGGCATTAACTCATAACGCCAGAGTAGCAATCCCTGATCAACGAGAGCTTTCCAGACACAGTAACAAAACTTCAGCTGTGAACTGGAACAAATAGGCAAAACAAAACATGGACAAAAGTCCAACTTATCTAGTAGTTGTCTAGAAGCAGGAACAAGCACTGAGAGGCATCAGATAACATTGTTGACCGGCAAGAAACCACCAGAGAAATGAGCTTATATAGCGACACCCACTACTGATGGAACCAGGTGAAACAGGAAGGAGGATGACAAGTCCAATTCCACAAGCGGCCACCGGGGGAGCCCAGAATCCAAATTCACAACAGGGAGAACAACGACTCCAAAAACATCAGAATGATCTGTGCATATGATAATGGCGCTCCACAAGTGAGAGCGGTTTTGAATAAATATTGGAGCATTCTGGCGATGGATGAGGACCTTAAAGAAGTAGTGGGCAGAGTACCTCAGGTCACGTATAGAAAATGCAGAACACTAGGGGATCGATTGGTCCATAGTCACCTTACCACACCGGTTCAATCTACATGGCTGCCAAAAAGACCTTGGGGCTGCTATAGGTGTGGAGGTTGTGTTGCTTGTGAGTCTATACGGGTGGCCAAAGAATTTCAGGATGCCCGCACACAAAAAACATACACTATCAAGCAATTTATTAATTGCAAGTCCAAAGGGGTGATATATCGGGCACTGTGTACGTGCGGTATCTCCTATATTGGCAAAACTACCCGGGAACTTAGGAGACGGGTAGGGGAACATCTGGGGGATATCCGTAACCAGAGGGACACCCCCATTGCCAGACATGTGAATATTGAACATGGGGGAGATGTGAAAGTCATTGCCTTTATGGGGATTGACAAGGTCTCTCCACCACCCAGGGGAGGTGACTTCGATAAGATCCTATTACAAAGGGAGGCGAGATGGATTTTTCGCCTGGATACTTGTCATCCATTTGGGCTTAACGAGCAGCTGAACTTCGGGTGCTTTCTGTAGGCCCTATAGTTGTATCTTTCGATACTACAGGATATCCCTATATATGAGCCGTACTGCCCCGATGCCCCCTCCCCCTCTGATTATATAAGTCATTATAAATATGTCTGTACCCTTTGAAGGTGGGTACATAGTGTGTCTGGACCTGTCCCTCGAGACAGCCGTTATAAACAAAACCTCTACACTATTTGTGGGGCATGATCACTATCCTGTTCCCTGGTTTTTTGTCCCTTGATTGGAAAGTATCTGGTATTGTTGGGTCACAAGTCGTATTAACGATTGTGTGACCGTTTTCCAGGGATCGGGGACAGATTTCCTTATTTGTGACAAACTTTATTTTTCTTATATGGCCAGTCATTGGTACTGGATATTAATTGTACTCACACATACAACCACCCAATCCTCCCCCCCTTTTTATCTATTCCTCCTCCCCCCATCCCCTCCCCCCCCCCCCTCCTGCTTTATCAGGCCTCCTTACTCCGTTCCCCCTTTTCTTCTGTATACTATTGGCATATATATATATTATTTGTATGTGCATCGTTGGTCTATAAAATCAACAATATGGACCCAATATAGATAACTACTAATAGTTGTATACACCTCCGGTTTAGTAAGATTTGAATTTGTATCAAATACGGATTACACTTATTGGGTATTATGTCCTATATGACGGAGGTTGTGGGGAAACATCAATCTGCAAAAAAATACTGATATTAGGCATGGTCTTAGTTGTGCAGTGATGAAGAAGGGGTTATTGGGACGCGCAGGCCTGACGTCACTATGTGCGTCCCACTGGTGGAACGCATGCAAGCGTCGATACACCGGAAGTTGCCGATCCAAGATGGCGCTGGCACTTCCGGCGCTCTGTAATGGGACGGCCGAGGATACGTCATCTGAGGGGGCCGGCGTGCGTTCCAGGAACATGGAGCGCAACGATGTGCGCGCTGCATTGAAGGTAATACATGCAGAGGAAGGGGGACTGGAGCTTCCGGTTCTTCGGTATGCTCATGGCGAGGAGATCATAGGACTATGACTCACTTTGAGAGCCAGGTGGGCTGAGAATATGCCGTACGGCTGGTTATGAAAGCGCTCTGATTGGGGAGGTAATTAAGGGGGGAGCATGTATTTGGGTGTTGCCCACTAAGTATATAAACGAGTGGTGGGGGCGATTGCTGGTTGACTCACCTTTTGGTGGCAGACGGCCACACAGGAATTTTCCTGATACCGGAAGGCACACAGCCACTGCTGGTGCCCTCAAGATTATACACCCGAGCAAAGACTTTGCTCATGGACTTATATGAACTCCCCTGATGAATCTCTGCAAGTGGAGAAGAAACGCGTCGGGAGGCGCTGTATTCTAACACATTTTGGTGGGGGATGTCCAGTATAGGGCTCATTTGGGCCTGTCCTTGTAAGGACGGGAGTCAATATCAGGGCACGACAGGGGAATAGGCAAAGGTTCCCCATCCCTTTACACATTGCTCCATCATATTTTCTACTGCTGGACCCTCCCGGTGACCTGTATTCATCTATGTGGCACCTTATCTACAATTGGTGAGATCCAACCAGTTTTTTATCTGCACAGTTTTCGTCGTGAGCACACACAATTTATTTTCTTGGGTTTTAAGTGTTTGTCCAAAATATTTTAACTATCATTAGTAAAAGTTATGTTTTAGTTTAGGGGTCCTACTCTTTTTGCTGGCTGATATTCATTTCCCTAAGAGTTGTGTAAACAGCCTGTCTGTTCCAGGCTGTAGCTGTACCAATATTTATTTGGTTTTGTGATGGCTGGCTTTTTGGCGGCAGGGCCTGACACTAATTTATGGCTGACAGAAGCCAAGGACATCTTCTCTGAAAAAACATTCGCTCAAAAGAAATACACACCCACTTATGGTACTGTCTTTAAAGATCTCACCAGAACCTATAAAGAACAGATAGTTTCGTGGTGGGAGTTGCAAAGCCTTGAGAACTATATAGCTAACAATATTGTTCCTAGGGGGCTTCGTATCTCATTATTACCAGCCTTGCGGTGTAGAACACCACAGCTTATGAGTCTGTGGGAAAAAGAGGCCACTTCCAGTTCCCTCAGGCTCATGCAATTATTGGTGAAGGAAGAAAAAACTAATTTAGAAAGATTAAATCTTAAATTACAAGAACAAATTGAGATCACTAAGAAGTTCAGTGCAGAAAGTGACTTCTCTACAAAAGAGAGTCAGCTACAGAACACTATTGAAAAGTTTCAATATAATCTCAAGGAAAGGAAACATAAACAATACCTTAGAGATTTACAAGACTTTAAAGACAATAAAATATACCAGGTGGTGAGCGAACGTCAGGAGAGGGGTGAGAGGGAAACAGATTTTTCTTCCACAGACACTGACGTGTCTGACATTGAGGGCAGGGGCGGACCATCTAGGGGACGGCAACGAGGTAGGAACAGGGGGTATCAGAGAGGAGGAAGGTATCATTCAGGTACACCTAGGTCTGGTTTTTTAGACCGCCCCTACCAATTAAGGAGTCACAACACATACAGCAGGGACTAACACCTCAAATTATTAATCTATCGAGTAGGAGCTTTGATAGTGTAGAAATGTCAGTCTTATCAAAAGGTCTTTCGTTTATTCCGACTACCGATTTTGCTTTGTTCGATATGGTGAAAGATCTGCATCTGTTTGTTAGGAGGTTGAGGTGGCATAAACTTTTTAAACAGAAGGACAAAAAATTGGCAGCGGATTTGGGGATTCCCCCTGATATGTTACAAGATGTTCAGTTGTTAGCAGGTCTTGAATCATTGCCTCAGACATCTAGAGGATTGGGCCCATTTACACAACTGAGGAATCCAAGTAAGAGGATGGCACCGGTGGGGGCAGATGTGTCAGCCATTGACGTATTCCTCAATCTGGCCACCAAGGAAATTAAACAGTTGGCTTGTGGCGGAGCAAGACACAACCTGAGTAAAGCACAAATTACAGCACTCCACAATCTAGAGACAGATAACACTGTCATCTTTAAGCCCTCTGATAAAGGGGGCAATGTGGTAGCTCTGGATGTGGAACAATATAAGGGTATGTGCCTTGCTCTTTTGAATGATCGTACCACCTATGCCCGGGTAAAGCAGAATCCAACAGCCAAATGTATGAGGGACCTTGAAAACATTCTACTAGAGGCTAAAATTGAGGACCTTATAAGCCAGGAAGAACATCAATTCCTCCTCCCTCAGCACCCGGTCACGGCTACGTTTTACGCCCTCCCAAAGGTCCACAAGGGCACGGTACCCTTGAAAGGGAGACCGATTGTGTCCGGGATAGGCAGTATTTGCCAGAATATAGGCATCTATATTGATGAAATTTTAAGACCTTTCGTGACAACCCTCCCTTCGTATATCAGGGATACTATGGACCTACTACGTAGGTTGGAAGGGATCTCTATCGAACCTGGGTCATTTCTGGCAAGTATTGACGTGGAGTCACTGTACTCCTCGATCCCACACGATTGTGGGATGCGGGGGGTACGATACTTTCTCAGTACTAGGGGACAACAGTTTGTTTCTCATAATGAGTTTGTGCTTTCCCTTCTTGAATATGTTCTCAATAACAATTACTTCCTCTTTGACGGGGATGTCCTCCACCAGCTCAGGGGCACGGCTATGGGTAGCCCTTGCGCACCCAGTTACGCCAACCTGTTCCTGGGCTGGTGGGAGGACACTACCGTATTTACGGACCTAAATGAACGCTTTACCGTCTATATTGACCTCTGGGTCCGTTATATAGACGATGTCTTTGTGTTATGGAAGGGCACCAGAGAAATCTTTCAGGAATTCATTTCATCATTGAATGTGAACAATTTAGGCCTAAGGTTTACATATGAACTGGAGGAGAGAAGTCTCCCGTTCCTTGACATCCTGATTTCCAAAAATGATGGGGATGGTCTTGACACTACAATTTTTAGGAAACCGACCTCCACGAATTCGGTATTGAGGTGGGACAGTAATCATCCATATTCCCTCAAAAAAGGTATACCGAAGGGCCAATATCTTCGCCTGAGAAGGAATTGTTCTGATGAGACTGATTTCAGGGTTAAAGCTAGAGATCTTAGATCCAGGTTCTTGGAGAGGGGGTACCCTGACCGGGTGCTGAGGGAGGCATATCAATGTGCCAGAGTTCGGGTTAGAAGTGAATTGTTGACACCACGGGAGAGGGAGAACAACGACTCCAAAAACATCAGAATGATCTGTGCATATGATAATGGCGCTCCACAAGTGAGAGCGGTTTTGAATAAATATTGGAGCATTCTGGCGATGGATGAGGACCTTAAAGAAGTAGTGGGCAGAGTACCTCAGGTCACGTATAGAAAATGCAGAACACTAGGGGATCGATTGGTCCATAGTCACCTTACCACACCGGTTCAATCTACATGGCTGCCAAAAAGACCTTGGGGCTGCTATAGGTGTGGAGGTTGTGTTGCTTGTGAGTCTATACGGGTGGCCAAAGAATTTCAGGATGCCCGCACACAAAAAACATACACTATCAAGCAATTTATTAATTGCAAGTCCAAAGGGGTGATATATCGGGCACTGTGTACGTGCGGTATCTCCTATATTGGCAAAACTACCCGGGAACTTAGGAGACGGGTAGGGGAACATCTGGGGGATATCCGTAACCAGAGGGACACCCCCATTGCCAGACATGTGAATATTGAACATGGGGGAGATGTGAAAGTCATTGCCTTTATGGGGATTGACAAGGTCTCTCCACCACCCAGGGGAGGTGACTTCGATAAGATCCTATTACAAAGGGAGGCGAGATGGATTTTTCGCCTGGATACTTGTCATCCATTTGGGCTTAACGAGCAGCTGAACTTCGGGTGCTTTCTGTAGGCCCTATAGTTGTATCTTTCGATACTACAGGATATCCCTATATATGAGCCGTACTGCCCCGATGCCCCCTCCCCCTCTGATTATATAAGTCATTATAAATATGTCTGTACCCTTTGAAGGTGGGTACATAGTGTGTCTGGACCTGTCCCTCGAGACAGCCGTTATAAACAAAACCTCTACACTATTTGTGGGGCATGATCACTATCCTGTTCCCTGGTTTTTTGTCCCTTGATTGGAAAGTATCTGGTATTGTTGGGTCACAAGTCGTATTAACGATTGTGTGACCGTTTTCCAGGGATCGGGGACAGATTTCCTTATTTGTGACAAACTTTATTTTTCTTATATGGCCAGTCATTGGTACTGGATATTAATTGTACTCACACATACAACCACCCAATCCTCCCCCCCTTTTTATCTATTCCTCCTCCCCCCATCCCCTCCCCCCCCCCCCCCTCCTGCTTTATCAGGCCTCCTTACTCCGTTCCCCCTTTTCTTCTGTATACTATTGGCATATATATATATTATTTGTATGTGCATCGTTGGTCTATAAAATCAACAATATGGACCCAATATAGATAACTACTAATAGTTGTATACACCTCCGGTTTAGTAAGATTTGAATTTGTATCAAATACGGATTACACTTATTGGGTATTATGTCCTATATGACGGAGGTTGTGGGGAAACATCAATCTGCAAAAAAATACTGATATTAGGCATGGTCTTAGTTGTGCAGTGATGAAGAAGGGGTTATTGGGACGCGCAGGCCTGACGTCACTATGTGCGTCCCACTGGTGGAACGCATGCAAGCGTCGATACACCGGAAGTTGCCGATCCAAGATGGCGCTGGCACTTCCGGCGCTCTGTAATGGGACGGCTGTCATGATCTCCATGGCCAGAGAACTAGCATAAGCCTCTATAGGAACAAGCTCTTGGAAGATGTAACTATACTGACCATGAACTAAACCTACCGCATCATCTAGAAGTAGCCAGGTAGCATGTCCTACTTTTTATCCCTATATGCCCAGCGCCGGCCGGAGAACTAAATAATGCTAGCAGAGGGAAATATAAGACCTGACTCACCTCTAGAGAAATGCCCAAAAAGGAGACAGAGGCCCCCCACATATATTGGCGGTGATATGAGATGAAACAACAAACGCAGCAGGAAAATAGTTTTAGCAAATTTGAGGTCCGCTTTCTAGATAGCAGAAGACAGAAAGCATACTTTCATGGTCAGTAGAAAACCCTAACAAAACACATCCAGAAATTACTTTAGGACTCTGGCATTAACTCATAATACCAGAGTGGCAATTCCTGATCAACAAGAGCTTTCCAGACACAGTAACGAAACTGCAGCTGTGAACTGGAACCAAAATACAAAAACAAAACATGGACGAATGTCCAACTTATCTAGTAGATGTCTGGGAGCAGGAACAAGCACAGAGAGGCTTCTGATAACATTGTTGACCGGCAAGCATCTAACAGAGAAGCCAGGTTATATAGCGACACCCAGATCTAATCAGAACAGGTGAACAGGGAAGATGATGTCACAAGTTCAATTCCACCAGTAGCCACCGGGGGAGCCCAGAATCCAAATTCACAACAGTACCCCCCCCTCAAGGAGGGGGCACCGAACCCTCACCAGAACCACCAGGGCGATCAGGATGGGCCCTATGAAAGGCACGAACCAGATCAGAGGCATGAACATCAGATGCAGTGACCCAAGAATTATCCTCCTGGCCATATCCCTTCCACTTGACCAGATACTGGAGTCTCCGTCTGGAAACACGGGAGTCTAGGATTTTTTCCACAACGTACTCCAACTCACCCTCAACCAACACCGGAGCAGGAGGCTCAACGGAAGGCACAACCGGTGCCTCATACCTGCGCAATAACGACCGATGAAAAACGTTATGAATAGAAAAGGATGCAGGGAGGTCCAAACGGAAGGAAACAGGGTTAAGAATCTCCAATATTTTATACGGACCGATGAACCGAGGCTTAAACTTAGGAGATGAGACCCTCATAGGGACAAAACGAGAAGACAACCACACCAAATCTCCAACACAAAGCCGAGGACCAACACGACGGTGACGGTTGGCAAAAAGCTGAGTCTTCTCCTGGGACAACTTTAAATTGTCCATCACCTGCCCCCAGATATGATGCAATCTCTCCACCACCGCATCCACTCCAGGACAATCCGAGGATTCCATCTGACCGGAGGAAAATCGAGGATGGAACCCCGAATTACAGAAAAACGGGGAAACCAAGGTGGCAGAGCTGGCCCGATTATTGAGGGCGAACTCCGCCAATGGCAAAAAAGCAACCCAATCATCCTGGTCAGCAGACACAAAACACCTCAGATATGTCTCCAGGGTCTGATTAGTCCGCTCGGTCTGGCCATTAGTCTGAGGGTGAAAAGCAGACGAAAAAGACAAATCTATGCCCATCCTAGCACAAAATGCCCGCCAAAATCTAGACACAAATTGGGTTCCTCTGTCAGAAACGATATTCTCAGGAATACCATGCAAACGAACAACATTTTGAAAAAACAGGGGCACCAACTCGGAAGAAGAAGGCAATTTGGGCAGGGGAACCAAATGAACCATCTTAGAAAAACGGTCACACACCACCCAGATGACAGACATCTTCTGAGAAACAGGCAGATCTGAAATAAAATCCATCGAGATGTGTGTCCAAGGCCTCTTAGGAATAGGCAAGGGCAACAATAATCCACTAGCCCGAGAACAACAAGGCTTGGCCCGAGCACAAACGTCACAAGACTGCACAAAGCCTCGCACATCTCGTGACAGGGAAGGCCACCAGAAGGATCTTGCCACCAAATCCCTGGTACCAAAAATTCCAGGATGACCTGCCAACGCAGAAGAATGCACCTCAGAGATGACTTTACTGGTCCAATCATCAGGAACAAACAGCCTATCAGGCGGACAACGATCCGGTCTATCCGCCTGAAACTCCTGCAAGGCCCGCCGCAGGTCTGGAGAAACGGCTGACAAGATAACTCCCTCCTTAAGAATACCTGTGGGGTCAGAGTTGCCAGGTGAATCAGGCTCAAAACTCCTAGAAAGGGCATCCGCCTTAACATTCTTAGAACCTGGTAGGTACGATACCACAAAATTAAACCGAGAAAAAAATAATGACCAGCGCGCCTGTCTAGGATTCAGGCGCCTGGCGGTCTCAAGATAAATCAAATTTTTGTGGTCAGTCAATACCACCACCTGATGTCTGGCCCCCTCGAGCCAATGGCGCCACTCCTCAAACGCCCACTTCATGGCCAAAAGCTCCCGATTCCCAACATCATAATTCCGCTCAGCGGGCGAAAATTTACGGGAAAAGAAGGCACAAGGCCTCATCACGGCGCAGTCAGAACTTTTCTGCGACAACACTGCCCCAGCTCCGATCTCAGAAGCGTCGACCTCAACCTGAAAAGGAAGAGTCACATCAGGCTGACGCAACACAGGGGCAGAAGAAAAACAGCGCTTAAGCTCCTGAAAGGCCTCCACAGCATCAGGGGACCAATTAGCAACATCAGCACCCTGTCTAGTCAAATCGGTCAATGGCTTAACGACATCCGAAAAACCAGAAATAAATCGACGATAAAAGTTGGCAAAGCCCAAAAATTTCTGAAGACTTTTAAGAGAAGAGGGCTGCGTCCAATCACAAATAGCTTGAACCTTGACAGGATCCATCTCAATGGAAGAGGGAGAAAAAATATATCCCAAAAAGGAAATTCTCTGAACCCCAAAAACGCACTTAGAACCCTTGACACACAGAGAATTAGACCGCAAAACCTGAAAAACCCTCTTAACTTGCCGGACATGAGAGTCCCAGTCATCCGAAAAAATCAGAATATCATCCAGATACACTATCATAAATTTATCCAAAAAATCGCGGAAAATATCATGCATAAAGGACTGGAAGACTGAAGGGGCATTAGAAAGACCAAAAGGCATCACCAAATACTCAAAGTGGCCCTCGGGCGTATTAAATGCGGTTTTCCACTCATCCCCCTGCCTGATCCGCACCAAATTATACGCCCCACGGAGATCAATCTTAGAGAACCACTTGGCCCCCTTTATGCGAGCAAACAAATCAGTCAGCAACGGCAATGGGTATTGATATTTAACCGTGATTTTATTCAAAAGCCGATAATCAATACATGGTCTCAAAGAGCCGTCTTTTTTTGACACAAAGAAAAAACCGGCTCCTAAGGGAGATGACGATGGACGAATATGTCCCTTTTCCAAGGACTCCTTTATATATTCTCGCATAGCAGTATGTTCAGGCACAGACAGATTAAATAAACGACCCTTTGGGTATTTACTACCCGGAATTAAATCTATAGCACAATCGCACTCACGGTGCGGAGGTAGTGAACCAAGCTTGGGTTCTTCAAAGACGTCACGATAGTCAGACAGGAACTCAGGGATTTCAGAGGGGATAGATGATGAAATGGACACCAAAGGTACGTCCCCATGAGTCCCCTTACATCCCCAGCTCAACACAGACATAGCTCTCCAGTCAAGGACTGGGTTGTGAGACTGCAGCCATGGCAATCCCAGCACCAAATCCTCATGTAGATTATACAGCACTAGAAAACGAATAGTCTCCTGGTGATCCGGATTAATACACATAGTCACTTGTGTCCAGTATTGTGGTTTATTATTAGCCAATGGGGTGGAGTCAATCCCCTTCAGAGGAATAAGAGTTTCCAAAGGCTCTAAATCATACCCACAACGATTGGCAAAGGACCAATCCATAAGACTCAAAGCGGCGCCAGAGTCGATATAGGCGTCAGTAGTAATAGATGACAAAGAGCAAATCAGGGTCACAGACAAAATAAATTTAGACTGTAAAGTGCCAATGGAAACGGATTTATCAAGCTTTTTAGTACGCTTAGAGCATGCTGATATAACATGAGTAGAATCCCCACAATAGAAACACAACCCATTTTTCCGTCTAAAAATCTGCCGCTCGCTTCTGGACAGAATTCTATCACACTGCATGCTTTCTGGCGTCTTCTCAGTGGACACCGCCAGATGGTGCACTGGTTTGCGCTCCCGCAGACGCCTATCGATCTGAATGGCCATTGTCATGGACTCATTCAGACCCGCAGGCACAGGGAACCCCACCATAACATCCTTAATGGCATCAGAGAGACCCTCTCTGAAAGTAGCCGCCAAGGCACACTCATTCCACTGAGTAAGCACAGACCATTTACGGAATCTTTGGCAGTAAATTTCAGCTTCATCTTGCCCCTGCGATAGGGACATCAAAGTTTTTTCTGCCTGAAGTTCCAAATGAGGTTCCTCATACAGCAAGCCCAAGGCCAAAAAAAACGCATCCACATTGCGCAACGCAGGATCCCCTGGTGCCAATGCAAAAGCCCAGTCTTGAGGGTCGCCGCGGAGCAAGGAAATCACAATCCCAACCTGCTGTGCAGGGTCTCCAGCAGAACGAGATTTCAGGGACAAAAATAGCTTACAATTATTTCTAAAATTCTGAAAGCTAGATCTATTCCCTGAGAAGAATTCCGGCAAAGGAATTCTCGGCTCAGATACCGGAGCATGAATAATAAAATCTTGCAAATTTTGTACTTTCGTGGTGAGATTATTCAAACCTGCAGTTACACTCTGAAGATCCATTATTAACAGGTGAACACAAAGCCATTCAAAGATTATAAGGAGAGAGAAAAAAAAAAAGACTGCAGCATAGACAGACTGGCAAGTGATCCAATTAAGAGCACAGAGGAAAAAAAAAAAAAAAAAAAACTCTCAGCAGACTTCTTATTTCTCTCCTTTCTCAGCCAAGGATTTTAACCCTTTAGTGGGCCGGTCAAACTGTCATGATCTCCATGGCCAGAGAACTAGCATAAGCCTCTATAGGAACAAGCTCTTGGAAGATGTAACTATACTGACCATGAACTAAACCTACCGCATCATCTAGAAGTAGCCAGGTAGCATGTCCTACTTTTTATCCCTATATGCCCAGCGCCGGCCGGAGAACTAAATAATGCTAGCAGAGGGAAATATAAGACCTGACTCACCTCTAGAGAAATGCCCAAAAAGGAGACAGAGGCCCCCCACATATATTGGCGGTGATATGAGATGAAACAACAAACGCAGCAGGAAAATAGTTTTAGCAAATTTGAGGTCCGCTTTCTAGATAGCAGAAGACAGAAAGCATACTTTCATGGTCAGTAGAAAACCCTAACAAAACACATCCAGAAATTACTTTAGGACTCTGGCATTAACTCATAATACCAGAGTGGCAATTCCTGATCAACAAGAGCTTTCCAGACACAGTAACGAAACTGCAGCTGTGAACTGGAACCAAAATACAAAAACAAAACATGGACGAATGTCCAACTTATCTAGTAGATGTCTGGGAGCAGGAACAAGCACAGAGAGGCTTCTGATAACATTGTTGACCGGCAAGCATCTAACAGAGAAGCCAGGTTATATAGCGACACCCAGATCTAATCAGAACAGGTGAACAGGGAAGATGATGTCACAAGTTCAATTCCACCAGTAGCCACCGGGGGAGCCCAGAATCCAAATTCACAACAGACGGCCGAGGATACGTCATCTGAGGGGGCCGGCGTGCGTTCCAGGAACATGGAGCGCAACGATGTGCGCGCTGCATTGAAGGTAATACATGCAGAGGAAGGGGGACTGGAGCTTCCGGTTCTTCGGTATGCTCATGGCGAGGAGATCATAGGACTATGACTCACTTTGAGAGCCAGGTGGGCTGAGAATATGCCGTACGGCTGGTTATGAAAGCGCTCTGATTGGGGAGGTAATTAAGGGGGGAGCATGTATTTGGGTGTTGCCCACTAAGTATATAAACGAGTGGTGGGGGCGATTGCTGGTTGACTCACCTTTTGGTGGCAGACGGCCACACAGGAATTTTCCTGATACCGGAAGGCACACAGCCACTGCTGGTGCCCTCAAGATTATACACCCGAGCAAAGACTTTGCTCATGGACTTATATGAACTCCCCTGATGAATCTCTGCAAGTGGAGAAGAAACGCGTCGGGAGGCGCTGTATTCTAACACATTTTGGTGGGGATGTCCAGTATAGGGCTCATTTGGGCCTGTCCTTGTAAGGACGGGAGTCAATATCAGGGCACGACAGGGGAATAGGCAAAGGTTCCCCATCCCTTTACACATTGCTCCATCATATTTTCTACTGCTGGACCCTCCCGGTGACCTGTATTCATCTATGTGGCACCTTATCTACAATTGGTGAGATCCAACCAGTTTTTTATCTGCACAGTTTTCGTCGTGAGCACACACAATTTATTTTCTTGGGTTTTAAGTGTTTGTCCAAAATATTTTAACTATCATTAGTAAAAGTTATGTTTTAGTTTAGGGGTCCTACTCTTTTTGCTGGCTGATATTCATTTCCCTAAGAGTTGTGTAAACAGCCTGTCTGTTCCAGGCTGTAGCTGTACCAGTAGTTCTTATGGCAATAGCCGATGCGGACTGTCACTTCATTGCTGTGGACATTGGTGCTTTTGGCCGTGGCAACGATTCACAGACTTTTAAAACCTCTGATATGGGCCGACGTGTTTATGGCAAAAATTTTAATTTCCCACAGCCACGACCACTCCCCTACACTCAAGGCCCACCGCTGCCATTTGTAATGGTTGGGGATGAGGCCTTTCAGATGAGTGAAAATCTCCTGAAGCCCTATTCAAGTCGGGATTTGAACCGCACAAAACGGATCTATAACTACAGACTAACCAGGGCACGCAGAACAGTAGAGTGTGCCTTTGGGATTATGGTGTCCAAATGGCGCATTCTAGCAACTGCAATAAATCTAAAAATGGAGACAGTGGATGAGGTAGTTAAAGCCTGTGTGGTTCTCCACAATTTCATTCTGGCTAAGGAGCGACCCACCATAGAACTTGATGAACCTGTTGCAAACCCTTTGCCTGATTACCGTCATCACCCGCTGCGGTCAACAGTTGAAGTAGGCCACATGCGGGACCAATTTGCAGCGTTTTTTGATTCTGACATTGGACGTGTGCCATGGCAGGACAATATGGTGTAAAATGTACTGCTGGTTTCGGGTCTGCAAATTTATGTTTGGAATGTTAATGTTTTTTCAAATAAAATAATTGTGATTTACTTTCTTCACCATGTCTCCTATCTATTTCCTTAACAAACCACTTTGGGTTTTTGGGCTTAGGTTGTTGACGTAATTGAGTCCTGTCTTGGTTCACCATTAGCTATTTGCCGCAGACTGTATAGACGATGTCCGTTATTGTCGCAGTATTTGTCCAGTACTTAACATCAGTATTTGTAAGCCAAAACCAGGAGCGGTAGTTAAATTCTTTTAGTGGTGCATATCTGTTTAATGTACTTTTCCTCACATAGTTCCACTCCAGGTTTAGGCTTACAAATAGTGCTGTAAAATACAGAGCGAATACTGACAGTGTGACGGCAGCCTACACCAGAGATCTATAGTCATCAAGTCAGGTGTCTGAACTAATGAATTCATGATGCTATTTGCTCTTGAATTCATTTTACCTGACACTTGTCCGGGTGAGTATAGATATGCCATGTATGACGTACATTGTTCCTTCACTTTGTGTGAAATATATGTATATGTACCAATAAGATAAAATGGAGGTAATACAATGCATTTCTAAAATCAGCAGGTCAGGGGTCATAAATAATGTTTCTGATAAGACACGACCTGTTGAGTATAGTTGTGCTGTGTATTACCACCATTTTGTCTTCTGTGTGCGACCAAAAGTCACGGAGTAAACAGAAAGAACTGTTTTTGGAGAAAATACAAGTGTTATTTTTGGGGGCAACCTCATATCTCTCAACCAAACACACACCAAGCTTCAGTGTTCTGCTAAGTAGGTACTGGAGGTTGGAGGTGGCCCCCAAAAAAGTGTTTGACGCATAATTTGTTATTGGCGCATGCTGTGTGGTGACGGCGGCGAAATACACAATTAACCAAACCTTATTGGGACAAAACACAGGTTTATTAAACACACACAAACCAAAAACTTAACTGCGCCTGCTTGGGGTTGAGTGCCGATATTGTGGGGTGTTGAGTTGTGAGGTCTGGCTTACTGTAGCCGACATAGGGGTGGCAGGAGAAGGCGCTATGAAACTACTGGGGTCAGGATATTCAGGGATAGGGCTAGACACATGAGAGGGTTGAGACACACTGGAAGGGTGAGACAAACCAGACATTACAGACACATTGGGAGGTGAGGGGGGAGGGATAGCTATGGTTTTTTGTTTTTTTTTGCCTTTCCCCTTCCTTGTTTTGCGCGGGCACGTTGTCGTGGTGGCAGGGAATGCCAGGGCAGGGTCCGGCAACGGCAGTCTGGTGGTGGTGCCAGGAAACGCCAGGGCAGGGTCCGGCAATGGCAGTCTGGTAGTGGTGGTGCCAGGAAATGCCAGGGCAGGGTCCGGCAATGGCAGTCTGGTGGTGGTGCCAGGGAACGCCAGGGCAGGGTCCGGCAACGGCAGTCTGGTAGTGGTGGTGCCAGGAAACGCCAGGGCAGGGTCCGGCAATGGCAGTCTGGTGGTGGTGCCAGGGAACGCCAGGGCAGGGTCCGGCAATGGCAGTCTTGTCGTGGTGGCAGGGAACGCCAGGACAGGGTCCGGCAACGGCAGTCTGGTGGTGGTGCCAGGGAACGCCAGGGCAGGGTCCGGCGGCGGCAGCATGCTGGTGGCAGTGGAGGAGGCCCAAGCAGGAGCAGCAGTTGTCATGGTGGTGGCGGTGGGCTGACCCACTGCACTGGGCATGGTGGTGGTGCTATAATACGGTCCGGAAGTGTTTGGAATGGAGGTGGCCGTGCAGTGGTATGCAGCAGATGTCGGCATTGATGTAAAGCGTGACAGTGTGGGCACTGTTGGAAATGCCCCCACTGTCTGCTGAAAATACCGACTCTGCTGCATAGCCTGCACGTAAGCAGCATTGCAGGCCTGCATAACAGTAATCTGGAGCTCAGGACTAAGGTGTTCCGACATGCCCTGTTCTATCTGATTAAAAAAATGATGTGCTGGCCTCTGGAGGTCGGCTTTCACTTGGGCAAGGGCTGTGGTTACCTCCTGGATACGTGTGCTCATATGACTAATGGCAGTATCCAGTCGGTCACCCATCGCCTTGAGTCCCTCATGGAAGACCGAGCTCAATTGCAAAAACTCGGGCATGAGTGACCTGTCCGCGGCCCTCTGCCGCTGCCGGGAGGAGCCCATAAAAAATTGGCTAGAGGCAGAGGACTGGGGAAGGGGAACACCTGATGGACCAGCTTCCTGGTCTCCAGGTTGTGTGGCAGGCCCACTTGCTGCAGCGCTGGAGGATGGCTGGGATGGGTCCGTGGCTGACTGATGAAGGACCGCTCCAGAACCTGGGCCAACAGTGGAGCTCCAAGTGCTGCGGAAAAAAAAAAATATTACAAAACATTTACAAAAAGATAACTGAACAGTTAGATACACATTCAGATAGGGAAAGGTCACACTACTATTTGTAGTGAATTTTACATCAGAATTTGCAAGCCAGGAGTTCAACAGTAGGAATAAAAGTTTCATAAAACAACATGCTATACTTCTGCATGCATCGACCACTCCTTGGGGATTAAAAAAACTGATGTAAACTATGAAGAGACGATGGAGGCAATACAAGCCATATCTCTATACAAGGTATTGGTAAGCCAAAACCTGGAGAGGAACTATGTGAGGGAAAGTATTCAAAGAACACGTACCCCACTGCTGCATCTATCAATCACTCAAGGTTTTGGCTTACAAATACTGATGGGAAATACGAATTGACGACAGAGGACATACAAGCCACCTGTATACTCACCAGGACAAGTGTCAGGAAAAATGAATTGAGGAGCCATTGGCATCCTGAATTCATTATTTCTGACACCTAACTTGCTGAGTATAGATCTGTTGTGCAGGCTGCCGTCACACTCTCAGTATTTGCTCAGTATTTCAAATCAGTATTGGTAAGCCAAAACCTGGAGAGGAACTATGTGAGGGAAAGTATTCAAAGAACACGTACCCCACTTCTGCATCTATCAATCACTCAAGGTTTTGGATTACAAATACTGATTTGAAATAATGACCCACAAAAAATTGCATTATACACCACTTATTTTTTTCTTTTTTAACCAATATACTTACGTTCTTCGTGCAAGGACTGGTCTCAAAAACGCAAGGATGCGGTGGTATTTGTATTTTCGTATCCTTGCTCCAGAACCACTTGGAAGCTGGCTCTCTTGGCGCAGGTCCTTGTTGAAGCGGTCCTTCATCGATCTCCAACGTGTTTTCACTTTTGACACTGTTGGCAAAACAAAACATAATAGTTAGGACAATGGTCTTTTGACCATGGTCACACAACTGTATGTGCTGTGAAAAAGTAATGACTTTCTCACATCATACACAGTTGTGTGAGCATGGCCAAGGTATTGACTACATCACACTGCATTGCGATACTTACCAAATGCAGAACGGACCCGAGCCGGGGCATTGGCCCAGCCATCCCACAACGCTGCGGCCACCTCATTCCAAAGCCTCCGGATCGTCACATTGTTGGCGTGCAGTGGATCCCGGGTGTCCCACAATGCGACTCGCTCGTGAACCAGGGAGATGAGGTGTTCATTCTCAATTAGGTCCTCATCCTCCTCTGGAACCTAACAACAAAAAGTACATTAATATAGGAGGCGTTCACATACGGAAGACAGAAAACAGAATCAGAGGAATGGCATGAATATTGAAGTAAAAAAAAACACTGGTGCTGAAGCAAAAGGGAAAGAAAGAGAGAAGTAGAAAGAAATGAAGATTCAAGAATTATAAAGTGAGGATACAATACACATTCAGCCAGCTATACTTACACGATGCCGCCGTCTTGCCCGGCCGTGACTACGCTGCTCCTGCCCAGTCTCCTGCCCAGTCTCTTCCGCTGTAGAAGAAGTGGTCTGAAAAAGGGAAAATATACATTGTCATATGTGTAGATGTGACAGTGAATACAATCTGAGGAGGTGAATACTCACTTCGCTGACATGTTCCCCTTGTGCAGGCCCAGGCGTTTCCTCATCAGAAGAAGAAGACATTCTGATGTGTGCAGAAAGAAAGGAATGACAGAAATTAGGGCACATAGACACAGATTATAGAAAAGAAATGCATTGGATAGGATATACTCACATAGTTCTGAGGCTTGTTTGCTGATCCAAGGGGCTGTGGGGCGTCTCGTCTGCAAGGCAGTCTGATGAGTAGTGACCTGCAACTGTCCACACCCTCCCTTTATCACCTTGTATGTGGGGGGTGGCTTATCAGTGTCTAGACATGTTTTTCTCAATTGAGACACATGCGTCGGCAAACGCAAGCAAACGCATGTACTGAAAAACGCATGCGTTTACATAGACTACAATGCGTTTTTTGGGCGCAAACCTTGCGCAATCAGCCGCATACGTTTCCAGGCGGCAAAATGACGCCTCTAAAAATTACTACATGTTGCATTTCCGCGCCAAAACACAGACGGCTAGACGACGCATGCGTCGTCAAACGCGGCAAAACGCGAACATAGAAAAACGCATGCGTCGATAATGTTAAAGATAGGAATACACAACGCATGCAGATATTTGCGGAAGAAACGCTGCGGACACAACCGCAAATGTGAAAGCGGCCTAAGCCTTGCTGTTGGCTCATGTGCTTTGTAGTCATGATTACAACAAATCAACCTGCCAATAAAGATCTTTGTTAGCGGTTTCAAGAGCTGCGGTGAGGGGGAGTAACTGTAAGTATTATCCCATCGTTTTTTTGTCCCACATCTATTGTTTGGAGGCCCCCATAAACATAGAGGTTGTCTGTAACCTCCGAAATGGTATTCCCTTGTATTTACAGTGGGGGAAATAAGTATTTTATCCTTTGCTGATTTTGTAAGTTTGCCCACTGACAAAGACATGAACAGTCTATAGTTTTAAGGGTAGGTTAATTTTAACATTGAAAGATAGAATATCCAGAATAAAATCCAGAAAATCACTTTGTATAAAGTATATAAATGTATTTGCATTTTGCAGTGAGAAATAAGTATTTAATCCCTCTGGCAAACAAGACAATACTTGGTGATAAAACCTCTGTTGGCAAGCACAGCAGTCATTTTTTGTAGTTGTTGATGAGGATTGCGCACATGTCAAGATGAATTTTGGTCCACTCCTCTTTGCAGATCATCTCTAAACATTACGATTTTGAGGCTGTCGCTTGGCAACTCGGACCTTCAACTCTGTCTATAAGTTTTCTATGGGATTACGGTCTGGAGACTGGCTAAGCCACTCCATGACCTTAATGTGCTTCTTTGTGAGCCACTCCTTTGTTGCCTTGGCTGTATGTTTTGGGTCATTGTCTTGCTGGAAGACCCAGCCACGACCCATTTTTAATGTCCTGACGGAGGGAATGAGGTTGTCACTCATGTGGTGAAGTAGTCCTGTGCCCTTAGCAGAGAAACTCCCCCAAAACATAATGTTTCCACCTCCATGCTTGACAAAGGGGTCGGTGTTCTGTGGGTTATAGGCAGCATTTCTCTTCCTCCGAACACAGCGAGTTGAGTTAATGCCAAATACCTCAATTTTTGTCTCATCTGACCACAGCACCTTCTCCCAATCACTCACAGAATCATCCAGGTGTTCATTGTCAAACTTCAGATGGGCCTGCACATGCGGGCACTGCAGGATTTTAAACCTTTACGTCGTAATGGTGACTGTGGTCCCAGCTGCCTTGAGATCATTAACAAGTCCCCCCCTTGTACATTTAGGCTGATCTCTCACCTCCCTCATGATAATGTCACGGGGAGACTAGGTGAGCGAGAGCTAATACCCCGGGCCCCTGCAGTTTCCCTCAGACTAGGGAAATCCTGACTGACCCTCTACCTGGAGTTTACACTGATGGTGTGCATGTCCAGGCCTCGAACCTCACCCTGACTCCTGTTTTAACCCTAGGCTGATACCACCGCCCTCCACCCAGTGAAGAGGTAATATTCCAATACCCACAGTTAGCACAGACCAGGATAAAGTAAAATATACACCACGCCGCAGTCACTCAGGAATACACTATAAATGTGCAGGGCAAAATAAATACAAATATAGGAAGGAGTAAATAAGACAGAGGAAAATACACCACCAGCAACGAATCTCCAACAACCAGCTCTCCACTCCAGACCGAGATAACAATGCACAAGACAGAAGCTATAATCGGCGACGCCCAATGAACAGGAGAACTATTTAAATGCCATGGGAATGGCCCAGCTTCCAATCCGAGGATTAGGTAAATTAACCCCGGAACAGCTAGAGAAAATCTAGCAGACGCCAATGAGCAAATAGTGGTCAAAAGCGGAAATACCGCTGTCTGTCGGACGACCTGGTCTGAACAGCGTCCGACATGACAGTACCCCCGCCATCTACGAGGGACCCCAGGGCCCTCACGGCTTATAGGACTCGGCTTGTCTGGATGGCGACGATGAAAAAACCTGACCAGTCGATCCCCATGAATGTCCGAGGCTGGTACCCAGGACCTCTCCTCAGGCCCATAACCACGCCAGTGTACCAAGTACTGTAAAGTACGACGCACTACACGAGAGTCAACCACCTTGGAGACTTCAAACTCCAAATTACCATCCACCAAGACTGGAGGTGGCATAGGCGCTGCGTCCACAGAACCCACCACCTTCTTTAGAAGAGAACTGTGAAACACGTTGTGTATCTTATACACCGTAGAGAGCTCCAATCGGTACGCTACCGGGTTAATGACGGCGGTGACCCTAAATGGACCAATAAACCGTGGACTCAATTTAAGGGACGGTATTTTGAGTCTTATGTTTTTTGTGGATAACCACACCCAGTCATCCACACTCGGGTCCGGACCAGGCACACGCCTACTGTCAGCCACACGCTTGTACCAACACCCACACTCAACAGGCGCTGTTTAACTCTCCTCCAGACTGATGACAATTGTGTTCCTAACTGGTCCTCCTCCGGAACGCCGGAAGAGCCCCTCTGACTCAAGGTACAAAATTGAGGATGAAGCCCGTAAACACAAAAAACCGAGACTCCCCAGACGACTCCTGGCGGTGATTATTGATGGCAAACTCAGCCAAAGGAAGAAAGGTAGACCACTCCTCCTGGTTATCAGAGACAACGCAGCGTAAGTACTGTTCTAAATTTTGGTTCATACGCTCAGTCTGACCATTTGACTGAGGATGAAACGCCGAAGTATGAGATAACTTGATCCCCAGCCGTGAGCAAAATGCTCTCCAAAATTTTGCCACAAACTGAGACCCCCTATCAGACACGATGTCAGACGGAACCCCATGAAGTCTGACCACCTCCTGCACAAATACCTGAGCCAGAGTCTTAAGGCCCCGTCTCACTTAGCGACGCTAAAGCGATCCCGACAACGATACGACCTGTCAGGGATCGTTGCTGCGTCGCTATGTGGTCGCTGGTGAGATGTCAAACAGTGAGATCTTACCAACTATCGCTCCTGCGATCTCACTGTTTGACATCTCACCAGCGACCTGTAGCGACCTGTACAACGATGTCACATGGGAGCTATTATGACGATTCAGTGTCTGAGTCGTCAACGAGGTCGTTGGTAAGGTGTCAAACACAGCGATGTGTGCTACCCAGCGGGACCTCAACGATCAAAAAAAGGTCCAGGCCATTCCGACACGACCAGCGATCTCGCAGCAGGGGCCTGGTCGCTGGTACGTGTCACACATAGCGAGATCGCTACTGAGGTCGCTGTTGCGTCACAAAACTTGTGACTCAGCAGCGATCTCGCTAGCGATCTCGCTATGTGAGACCGGGCCTTTAGCGTTAGGCAACGAAGGCAAAGACACAAAGTGCGACATTTTAGAAAACCGATCAACAATCACCAAGATGACCGTGTTCCCAGCTGATGAGGGCAAATCAGTGATGAAATCCATGGAGATTTCCGTCCATGGCTTACTAGGTACCTCAAGAGGAAGTAGTGTGCCAACAGGACGGGAGCGAGGCGTCTTAGCCCTAGCGCACGTGGTACAAGCTGACACGTATGAGACCACGTCCTGTCGGATCTTGGGCCACCAAAACCGACGTGACACCAACTCCAAGGTACCTCTAACCCCTGGGTCCCCAGCCAGGACAGCATCATGATGCTCCGCCAAAACCTTTAGGCGGAGATGAAGCGGTACAAAAGATTTGTTGACGGGAAGCTCAGATGGTACCTCCTCCTGAGCCTCGGCAATCTCAGCCTCAACCTCGGTAGTGAGAACCGAAACCACAACACCCTTTTGGAGGATGGATACTGGATCCTCCCGAGGTTCTCCCCCTGGAAAACACCTGGACAGAGCATCCGCCTTAGTGTTTTTAGACCCCGGTCTGTAAGTGACCACAAAATTGAACCGCGTGAAAAACAATGCCCAGCGAGCCTGCCTGGGGGACAGACGCTTGGCTGACTCCAAATACAGCAGATTCTTATGATCGGTAATAACAGTAACCTGATGTACCGACCCCTCCAAGAAGTGTCGCCATTCCTCAAAGGCCAACTTAATTGCCAACAACTCCCTGTTGCCGATATCGTAGTTACGTTCGGCGGACGACAGTTTCTTGGAGAAATAGGCGCACGGACGTAAACCACTCAAAGATGAGCCTTGAGATAATACCGCCCCCACACCAACCTCAGACGCATCGACTTCCACAACAAAGGGTTTAGTTACGTCTGGCTGCACAAGAATGGGGTCTGAAACAAAACTGTTCTTAAGAAATTCAAATGCGCGCACAGCAGCCTCAGGCCAAAGGAGAAATTGGTACCCTTTTTAGTCATGTCAGTTAGCGGTTTAGCAATGATGGAAAAATCCTTGATAAATTTCCTATAGTAGTTAGAAAACCCAAGGAACCGCTGAAGTGCTTTCAGGTTATCAGGACATTCCCAATGCAGCACCGCCTGCACCTTAGCGGCGTCCATTTTAAACCCAGAAGCAGACACAATATAACCCAAGAAAGGCAACTCTTGAACAGAAAATACGCATTTCTCAAGTTTAGCATACAGCTTATTCTCTCTGAGAAGCTGTAACACCTGCCTGACATGATCTAAATGAGCATCACGGTCGCAAGAATATATGAGAATGTCATCTAGATACATGATAACGAATTTCCCCAAAACATGCGAGAACACATCATTGATGAAATGTTGGAACACTGCAGGTGCGTTAGTCAACCCAAATGGCATCACCAAATTTTCAAAATGACCCTCAGGGGTAATAAAAGCCATCTTCCACTCATCACCTTGACGGACTCTTATGAGGTTGTACGCCCCCTGAGGTCAAGCTTGGTAAACCACTTAGCACCTGCCACCTGGTTGAACAAATCTGGTATCAGAGGCATAGGGTATGGATCACGAACCGTAATCTGGTTCATCTCCCTGAAATCCAAACACGGGCGTAATCCGCCATCTTTCTTCTTCACGAAGACGAACCCTGCTGCCACCGGCGAGGATGACGGCCTGATGTGCCCTTTGCTCAAGCTTTCAGCAATGTAATCTTTTAACGCTTGTCTCTCCGGACCGGAGATGTTAAACATCCTTGCTTTAGGCAATTTGGCCCCTGGTTTAAACCTGATAGAACAGTCATAAGGACGATGTGGCGGCAACTCTGAACAACCCTTCTCAGAGAACACATCCACAAAATCCAGAAGTGACTCCGGAACGCTTGAAGTCACCGCAGCCACACATGTGGCCAGGCAATTCTCCTGGCAGAACTCGCTCCACCGAATTATGTCCTGAGTTTTCCAGTCAATTACCGGGTTGTGCATAGACAACCAAGGAAAACCCAAAACCACCTGAGCAGGAAGATTCCTGAGCACCTTACATGTAACCCGCTCGGAATGTAGAACTCCTATGTGGAGTTTCACCTCAGCCACAAATTCAGTAATCTCCCCCTGAGAGAGAGGAGCAGCATTGATGGTGACCACGCGGATAGGATGAGACAGTTTTTCAATCCTAAAACCTGCTGTGCGCGCAAACTCCTCATCAATGAGATTTGTGGCTGAACCACTATCCACAAAAACAGTAATTGGCAGCTCACTGCCAGCAGTAAAAACCTTAGCAGGGAGCATGCATTGAGAAACCACCATGGAGGATATACATAAGCTCAGATTGGTCTCCTCCACACCCTCTGAGCTTAGAAGTTTTCCCCCATTGCGTTTTTCTTAGACAGCAGAGGACAGATGTTAATAAAATGACCAGTTTTACCACAGTAGAAACAGGCTCCCTGCTTCCTGAGCTCTGGGGCTTGACGCTTGACATGTGACACCCCTGCGATTTGCATAGGCTCCATGGGCTCACCTGCAGCAACCTCACGTGAACCTAAACCCTCTCCCATAGGCGGTGTCTCATGCTCCCCCTGACGCAAACGGCGATCTATGCGGACTACCAGACTCATGGCGGAATCTAGAGAAGCAGGAGTCTCGTACATCAGAAGGGCTTTTTTAACCCTTCCAGAAATCCCATGTATAAACTGACTCCGCAATGCTGGATCATTCCATTGTGTATCGATCGCCCAGCGACGAAATTCAGAACAGTAATCCTCTGCAACTCGCTCCCCCTGGCGAATAGAGCGTATCTTAGATTCTGCTAGAGCCATTCTGTCAGGTTCATCGTAGATTTTCCCAAGAGAGGAAAAAAAACTCTCCACAGAGTCAAATGCAGCAGAATCAGATGGTAAAGAAAACGCCCATGCTTGGGGATCCCCGCTTAACAATGACAACACCATGCCCACACGCTGAGCCTCATTACCCGAGGAGATCGGGCGCATGCGGAAATATAGTTTGCAAGCTTCACGAAAAGAAACAAATTTACTGTGTTCCCCAGTAAATCTTTCAGGCAAAGGAAATTTAGGCTCAGCAACTCTTCCTGTTGCTCCAGCCTGCACATTAGATACTGCTAGTCCCTGTTGCTGCACTGCCCCCCTCAACTCAGTGACCTGTAGGGACAGCGCCCTCAACTGGCGGGTTATGGAAGTCATGGGATCCATGACCAAACACAAAAAAAAAGAAATCCTTTTTTTTTTTTTTTGTTGGGCCGATTATAATGTCACGGGGAGACTAGGTGAGCGAGAGCTAATAACCCGGGCCCCTGCAGTTTCCCTCAGACTAGGGAAATCCTGACTGACCCTCTACCTGGAGTTTACTCTGATGGTGTGCATGTCCAGGCCTTGAATCTCACCCTGACTCCTGTTTTAACCCTAGGCTGATACCACCGCCCTCCACCCAGTGAAGAGGTAATACTCCAATACCCACAGTTAGCACAGACAAGGATAAAGGAAAATATACACCACGCCGCAGTCACTCAGGAATACACTATAAATGTGCAGGGCAAAATAAATACAAATATAGGAAGGAGTAAATAAGACAGAGGAAAATACACCACCAGCAATGAATCTCTAACAACCAGCTCTCCACTCCAGACCAAGATAACAACGCACAAGACAGAAGCTATAATCGGTGATGCCCAATGAACAGGAGAACTATTTAAAGGCCATGGGAATGGCCCAGCTTCCAATCCGAGGATTAGGTAAATTAACCCCGGAACAGCTAGAGAAAATCTAGCAGACGCCAATGAGCAAATAGTGGTTAAAAGCGGAATTACCGCTGTCTGTCGGACGACCTGGTCTGAACAGCGTCCGACATGACAGATAAAGGATGCTCCACGAGGTGAGATTTTGCCTGGTGCACCAGATCGATATCGATTGACAGTCATTTTGCATTTCTTCCATTTTTTTAGTATTGCACCAACAGTTGTCTCCTTCTCACCCAGCTTCTTACTCATGGTTTTTTAGCCCATTCCTGCTTTGTGCAGGTCTTTGATCTTGTCCCTGACATCATTATAAAGCTCTTTGGTCTTGCCCATGTTGTAGAGATTAGAGTCTGATTAATTGAGTCTGTGGACCGGAGTCTTTTATAAAGGTGACTATGTAAGACACCTGTCTTTAATGCAGGTAACGAGCTGATTAGGAGCGTCTAACTGGTCTGTAGAAGCCAGAACTCTTAAAGGGCCACTGTCACCCCCTCCAGCCGTTATAAACTAAAAGAGCCACCTTGTGCAGCAGTAATGCTGCATTCTAACAAGGTGGCTCTTTTAGTTTTTGCTTCTATTATTCCCTCAATAAAGCGTTTTATAATTTTCCCCAAATACCTATCTTTGTACCTGGAGGCAGGTCTGAAGCCTCCTCTGTGAAGCGCCCAACCGCCGTCACTCATCTCTTCTGGGGCGATGGTCGCCGCCCCCTGCGCGCTGTTCTTCTTAAATCCGGCGTCTGCGCTGTGCGTGCCTGCCTGGGGCAGGCGCAGTGTTCATTGGCTGTCCTAGCGCTGATGCCGGGTTCCGTTCTGCGCCTGTGCGGGCAGTGCGGCCACCCTGTTGCTGAATCCCCGCCCCGCACTGTGTTATGCATTATGCATAGTGCAGGGCTGGGATTCCTGGGCATGTGCACTGCGCTTGTCAGACGCTCCCCAGGTCCCCCGCCTTCCAGCCCCGCACTGTGCATAATGCATAACACAGTAGTGCGGGGCGGGGATTCAGTAGCAGGCTGGCCGCACTGCCCGCACAGTCGCACAACGGAACCCGGCACGAGCGCTAGGACGGCAAATGCTCTATGCGCCTGCGCAAGGCAGAAGAGCAGAGCGCAGGCGCAGGATTTCAGACAATAACAGCGCTGAGGGGGCGGCGAAAATCTACACAAGAGATGACTGACGGCAGTTGGGCGCTTCTAAGAGGAGGTTTCAGACCCGCCTCCAGGTACAAAGAGAGGTATTTCAGCAAAATTATAAATACATTTATTGTGGGAATAACAGAAACAAAAACTAAAAGAGCCACCTTGTTAGACTGCAGCATTACTGATGCACAAGGTGGCTCTTTTAGTTTATAACGGCTGGAGGGGGTGACAGTGGCCCTTTAAAGGTTGGGAGGGGATCAGATAATTATTTCTCACTGCAAAATGCAAATTCATATAATTTATACAATGTGATTTTCTGGATTTTATTTTTTATATTCTATGTCTCAATGTTAAAATTAACCTACCCGTAAATTTGTAGACTGTTCATGTCTTTGTCAGTGGGCAAACTTACAAAATCAGCAAGGGATCAAATACTTATTTCCCCCACTGTGTATGGTTAATCTGCAGGTAAATGGTGCTGTAATGCTGCCCAGCGACCTAAAAGTGAGGTTACATGAAGAAAGTTTCTCCCTGGAACTGTCGGCTTTCAGTCATAGGGGATGGTGCAGGGAGCGATTACAGTGATTAATTACAGCATCGCTCGCTGTACTGTGAGCGGAGGCCGGAAGCACTTTTTCTTGTACAGCCTTCTCAGCAGCACATCTGTGCAAGACGAGCTGTCAATTAAAGTGCTGCTGAAAGTATCAAAACTTTTCTCTTTAACAAAGCCTAGATATGGTGCTATTTTTGTACCATAGGTATTTGTACAACACACTATAAATATGTGTCTCCTGTTTACAAACTTGATTATAGAATTCATTTTAAAACTGGTAATTCCTTATGATCCTCAAAAGCATGACTCAGGGCTGCAGGACAAAATTTAAAATGAGCCCGCCTACTATCATGTGCCATTCTTGGTGGGCTTATATGATGCGCCCTGGAACTCTCAGGCCCAGCTACTTCTGCACTTCCTATAGCTACGTCCTTACCAAACTGGTGCGGATTCCAGATAAAGAAGAAAAGCATCTAGTGAACTAGAGGAAATAAAAGCAGAATATGGTTATTATATTCTACATCAGAAAGACCTGTTTTTTTATACATTGCAGCACTATATCATAATTGCTATACATAAAGATTACCCTACTTCAAGTGCAGTCACACCCGCAGCGATACATTTATCTGCCAAGGAACTGATGCTCTCTGATTCATAGTTCAACCATCACAAATCTCTCATCACACTGCTATGTGCAGGTCTAGTAAAATACAGAGCATGTATTATTTCAGTAGAAACTGGTACCAGCAGTTCACAGAATGTTTTATATGTGGCATATATTGGGATCATATTCCTGCATGATCTCACAAAGTATTAAAATAGCCTGGGTGTGTGATATATGTTTACTCTGATTAAATTTAGAATAAATTTGCTGAATGACTATTAATATCGTACATCCAGGTTCACAAGAAAACTATTAGGCTACGTTCCCACGATGAACTTTTGTTGAGTTTTTGACACTGTTGAATTTCTGTGCCTATTATGTAAATTAGGTAACTTGCGGTTTTTAATTGCATTTTTTAGTGCATTTCTTAACATGCGTTTTTATTGCGTTTTTGACTGCGTTTTTTGCCTTTGGTGTGTCATCCTTTAAATTAAATCTGCTTTGTTTTTTACATTTTTTGGTATTTGGCTATGACAAAACTTTATTGATATAGTTAGGTGAGGATTATACCATCAACATTTGGTTAGTTTCATTAGTTTTTCTCGAATGAAAAAATGAACTGATAAAGGTTTCCCAAACGTCTCCTATGAAACAGTCAATTGTAACTGAATAGCACGAGGAAAGAATCCGAGTGTTGTCAGATCTTTTCCTCAGAACCATAGACTTGAATTGGCGAGTTTGAGCTGAGACTTGGATTAAAATTGGACATATGTCCTTGACTTTGTGCGTACAACTCGGGTGCAAAAATATGTGGACATGATAAATGATCCTTAAACTATAATAGGTCTGAGTTCTATTTGTGAAAACCGTACATAGAACTTGTATGAGTAAAATGGACATCTGAATGAGCCCTTATAGCGCAAGAGGTTTGTTCAAATCTGATCATTTTTATTAAACATTTTCAAAAACAGATGCATAAAATTAAAAAACGGTAATGCGATACAAACATGACTTCCAAAACCCTAACCCAAACCTCCCCACTCCACTCTCAGATTCAAGAAAAATACTTCTGTTTGTTGTTCCCTATACTTCCAAGGAAATATACAGATGCCATTCATTTGTTATATTGGAAAGATCTTTCAGTATACTTTTCATCCACTGAACGGTATTTATACCATGATGGAAAATAAGATGAAGTTATACATAGCTTCTTCGTTCACATACAAATTATATTCTATCCGAAATCTTCATTTAAATCATACACACCCTTGAATATTTTATTAACCCAATCATTAATGGATGAGACCTCTGCTATGATCAAGCTATTATACCCCAACCCTGATTCTGTCAACTAGTTTTGACCTGATATTTACCCTGAGGCCACGTTCACACATTCAGTATTTGGTCAGTATTTACTGCCAGGGCGTGCTTACAGTCATTGTTCATTGTGTAGTAAGCAGTGACTGAAGCTGCTTCGGACTGCTGGCTTGGTAGGCTGTGGCTGGCTGCTGGCTTGGTAGGCTGTGGCTGGCTGCTGGTTTGGTAGGCTGTGGCTGGCTGCTGGCTTGGTAGGCTGTGGCTGGCTGCTGGCTTGGTAGGCTGTGGCTGGCTGCTGGCTTGGTAGGCTGTGGCTGGCTGCTGGCTTGGTAGGCTGTGGCTGGCTGCTGGCTTGGTAGGCTGTGGCTGGCTGCTAGCTGCTGACAGGCTGTGGCTGGTTCCAGCTCTGGTGGCAGGTTTCTTTCAGCTCTGGTGGCAGGTTTCAGCTCTGGCGGCAGGTTTCCACTCTGGCTGCAGGTCTGTGTCTTGATTGTTTGCTGGCTGGCTGGTAAATGGATGAGAGAAGCTCTATTAGCAGACTTTATATACACCTTTCCTAATTGGGGGCTGGCCAATTGTATCTGAGCATGCGCAGTTAAAAAAACAGAATCCGGGACCGAATTCCGTCATGTGACGGATCCGCCGCCCATAAGCTTCCATTCTAAGCAAACGCCGGACGGCGCTGAATCCGGCGCTGTCTGTTTTTTGCCAGAGACAAAAAACTTTACTTTGTTTGTTTTTTCCCACCGCCGGACAAACAATTTTCGCCGGCGAACGACAGATGAAACGTGAGGACATCCGTCACAATCTGTCGCTAATACAAGTCTATGAGAAAAAAAAATGGATCCAGCGGCATCATTCACTGGATCCTTTTTTTCAAAATTTGCCGGATTGAGCCTGACTGCAAAAAACTGATGTGTGAAATCAGCCTTAGGGTATGTGCACACTCTGCGGATTTTGCTGCGGATCCACAGCGGATTGGCCGCTGCAGATTTGCAGCAGTTTTCCATGCGTTTACAGTACGATGTAAACCTATGGAAAACAAAATCAGTGCACATGCTGTGGAAAAAAACACCCGGAAACGCTGCATTGTTTATTCCGCAGCATGTCAATTCTTTGTGCGGATTCGGCAGTGGTTTACACCTGCTCCATAATAGGAATCCGCAGGTGTAAAACTGCAGGTGAAATCCGCACAAAAAAACGCATAAAATCAGTGCGGGTTACCTGCGGATTTACCAAAATCAGTCCAGAAAAATCCACAAGACTTTCTGCAACTTGTGCACGTAGCCTTAGACAGTCGGACAGCATTGTAATGCTTTAGCCTGCAGATTAACCACATATCTGCAGATTGATAGCTTTTGGGGACATTTTTGTTTATTTATATTACTTATATAGCGCTATTAATTCCACAGCGCTTTACAGACATTATTACACAACACATTCCCTCTGGAGTGGGGTCTAAGGGGTAAGGTTTCAGCAGAGGCAATTTGCATATTTAAATTCCCAGAGGAGCATTGCACAGCGAATAAGCCTCCTTACCTTGACAAGCCAGCTGGTATGTCACTCTCCATAAGGAGAAACGTTACCCCTTAGACCCCACTCCAGAGCCTCTCACCTAGCCAAATCAGTTCTCATGCTTTGCACTGACGAGGGCCAACAGCCCGAAACACCGTGTCTGCGAATTGAGATAATGATTTGGCTTTTATCCTAAGTCATATTGCACGACTCGTTAAAGGGTTGATTGTGACTTGTAGGATCGCTACTTCCAATAGGTGGCGCTATAGAGTTAAGTCCTCTTTTTTTCAGCAGAGGCAATTTGCATATTTAAATTCCCAGAGGAGCATTGCACGGCGAATAAGCCTCCTTACCTTGACAAGCCAGCTGGTATGTCACTCTCCATAAGGAGAAACGTTACCCCTTAGACCCTTAAAGTATGTTCACACAGAGATTTTTTATAGCATTTTTCTCATAAGAAAAACATAGAATGTTTCTAGAGAAATAAACTGTGTACATTACATACATTTTCATGCAGGTTTTTTTTGCATTTTTATGCTTTCTATTGAATGAGGAAAAAAAGCAGAGAAAAAGGCAGAACAGCAGAAACAATGTATTTGGTGTTCAGGGGTGTATTGATCGAGGTTGTGACAGGGCCCATAGACACCAGCACATGTTCAGCTGAAGTATATTGCGGCGCAGAGACCCATATGGCCCATGCGCTGCCATACACACTGCTGGCCAATCAGACACTGATAACTGACATCGGCGAACCAGTCACAGACTGCTTGTCACTTACACCCAGAAGTCAGCTGCTATCTTCAGAATAGGACGCTGTGGGGCGTGGAAGCAAAGTGGGAGGTGAATAGAATTGTTTATTTTTTATGCGTTAAAGAACAGTGGCAGAACGGGGAACGTATGAACCAGAATGGGAAACATATGTACCAGGATGATGGACATATATACCAGGTTGAAGGATATATTTACCAGGATGAAGATCATATATACCAGAATAAGGGACATATTTACCAGGATGGTGGACACACAAACACTGGGAGAACATACAAATTCCTTGCATATATTGTCCTTGGTGGGATATGAACCCAGGACCCCAGCGCTGCAAAGCAACAGTGCTAACCACTGAGCCACAGTGCTGCCCTTGAGATTGTTCCAAAAAAATAATTATTTCTCACAGAAAATGATTGTAATTACTGTACATGTTTTGTCATGCAAATTAATTTTCTTTGTGTGTAGTCGAGCAACACAAAAAAAAGCACATAAGCAATTGGGCGTAATTTCACACAAACCCCAAAATGGGCAGGACAAAATTTTTGGCACCTTTCCAAAATTGTGGGTAAACAACTTTGTTTCAAGCATGTGATTCTCATTCAAATTTACCTGTGGCAAGAAACAGGTGTGAGTAATATGAAAATCACACCCAAAACCAAATAAAAAGTGAAGAAGTTGACTCAATCTTTGCATTGTGTGTCACACTAAGCATTGAGAACAGAGAACCAAAATTGTTGAAATATATCAACAATCTCAAGGTTACAAGTCCATCTCCTGAGATCTTGATAATCCTTTGTCCACTGTGCGCAACATAATCCAAATGAAAATATACCAAATAAATGTTATGTACAAGAAAATGTAGAAAAGTGAATCTTGTGTCTTCACATTCTAAAAAAAACATAATATTTGTATTTTTTGTCCCTTCTTGTGGACTGAGATTAAGTTTTTATTAGTACTATTTTGTGATACAATATAACAAATTCAAGGTATCACAGAGTACGCTTACAGTCAATACAGGATTATCAATGTAGATTAAAAAAAATCATCATATCGATTTTCTAAGGATGGACTCCCTGACGAAGGTAGACGTGGAAACGCACATCCGGATGGGTGCATCCTAGTGTGACCCTTGGCTTCTGGCTTCTACCCAGGTATATATATTTACACTGTGTTCCAAAAGTCATCACCCGTTAGAGTATACAACAAATTTTATTCAAGAAACCTCCCAATGATAACAGTATAATCTCCAAAATGAATAAAAACTCAAAATGCACTGTTCCAAATTATTATGCACAGTAGAATTTCTGAACATTTGATATGTTTTAAAGAACTGAAAATGCTCATTTGTGGAATTTGCAGCATTAGGAGGTCACATTCACTGAACAAAAAAGCTATTTAACTCCAAAACATCCTAAACAGGCCAAGTTACATGTTAACATAGGAACCCTTCTTTGATATCACCTTCACAATTCTTGCATCCATTGAACTTGTTTTTGGAGAGTTGCTGCTTGTATTTCTTTGCATGAAGTCAGAATAGCCTCCCAGAGCTGTTGTTTTGATGTGAACTGCCTCCCACCCTCATAGATCTTTTGCTTGATGATGCTCCAAAGGTTCTCTATAGGGATGGGGTCAGGAGAAGATGGTGGCCACACCATGAGTTTATCTCCTTTTATGCCCATAAAGGCCAATGATTCTGAGGTATTCTTTGCAGCTTGAGATGGGACATTGTCATGCATGAAGATGATTTTGCTCCTGAAGGCACGATTCTGCTTTTTATACCACGGAAGAAAGTTGTAAGTCAGAAACTCTGTATACTTTGCAGAGGTAATTTTCACACCTTCAGGAACCTTAAAGTGCCCTACCAGCTGTTTCCCCATGATTCCGGCCCAAAACATGACTCCTCCACCTCCTTGCTGACGTCGCAGCCTTGTTGGGACATGGTGGCCATCCACCAACCATCCACTACTCCATCCATCTGGACCATCCAGGGTTGCTCGACCCTCATCAGTAAACAAGACTGTTTGAAAATTAGTCTTCATGTATGTCTGGGCCCACTGCAACTGTTTCTGCTAGTGAACACTGTGTAGGGGTGGACGAATAGTAGGTTTATGCACCACAGCAAGCCTTTGAAGGATCCTACAACTTGAGGTTCGAGGGACTCCAGAGGCACCTGCAACTTCAAATAACTGTTTGCTGCTTTGTAATGATATTTTGGCAGCTGCTCTCTTAGTCCAATTAATTTGTCTGGCAGAAACCTTCCTCATTATGCCTTTATCTGCATGAACTCTGTGCTCTGTTTCAGTCACAAATCTCTTCACAGTATGATGATCACTCTTAAGTTTTCATGAAATATCTAATGTTTTCATACCTTGACCAAGGCATTGCACTATTTAACGCTTTTCGACAGCAGAGAGATCCTTTTTATTTCCCATATTGCTTGAAACCTGTGGCCTGCTTAATAATGTGGAACATCATTTTTAAGTAGTTTTCCTTTAATTAGAATCACATGGAAAACTAATTCTCACATGTGTTTAAGATTGACTTCAGTGATCCATTGAGCCCTGAGACACAATACCATCCACGAGTTTATATGAAAAACAAAACAATTAAATCTTTATGACACTTAAATCCAATTTGCATAATAATTTGGAACACACTGTATTTGTGCAGATATAGGGTGTCAATGGCGCTAGCGTATAAAATGGATCCCTGACGAAGGAATCTGGCAATTCCGAAACGTGTAGGAATTGGTTCCCACAGAGCTCTGTACATCGTCACATGCCTGGTCACGCTCCTGGTCAAGTGAGTTCTGACGTCATGCAAGGTACTGCATGCTCACCACAGGTTGCCGGCTTCTACTGCGATTGCTTCACATGCACAAGGTTTTACCAGAGAAGCAACAGGGGCGTCTGTCACCGGCCGGGACAGCGCTCCGGAAGATCCCACTTTCCGAACTCCTATTGCTGATGCCTTTGTGAAACCCCCTCTCTCCTCTGGGATTGTCTAAAATCTGACCACTGGATCACCCTTTCATCTCCGCTACATAAGGTAATCCATGACCTATTAACACCTTATCACCCTGGTTTAACTTCATGTACTTAAACCTTTGAACCTTATTACTGTAGTCCACTCACTGAAGGGCATACATATCCAGTGCAAATACACAGTTTTGCATTGTATATATATTTATTTACATATTATTTGGATAATTTTGCCACAATTACAAGTGCTTCTCACTAAATTATAATATAATCAAAAAGTTAATTTAATTGAGTTCTTCAATGCAAAAAGTGAAAGGCATATTATATAGTAATTACAAACAAAGTTATCTATTTTAAGTGTTTATTTCTGTTAATGTTGATGATTATGGCTTACAGCAAATGAAAACCCAAACGTCATTGTTACAGAACCCCCCAGCACCCAGAATATGCTATGCAGTTATTTGTATATATAATAGGTTCCATGTGAGATATATGTCCCTAATGCATCAGCCCACAGGCTGCGCCCCTGGGCAGAGGAGACAAGATATCCCTCTTCTGATCTCCCCCACCTTTGTAATTCCCACAGTAAATATCAGCAGGCTCCGGCCCCCTGCGGCTATTGTAATGTATGTCTCGCCTGCCGCTTTTGAATGGACCTGCCCTCTGTATCTGTTGTTACATATATTCTGTGTTCGGTGAAAAAAGTGTTGTGAGACTGGAAATACGTGGAGAAGCAGTCAGCTTTTATATGCTCTCATGTAATCAAGGAATTTCAGCCAGCGTCCTTCATTCAGACTCCAGTCTATGCAAAGTGGACCTCCTGAAACACGGGGTGGTACTGAAAGAGGTACCCCAGCTTGGTAGACCCCGTTACACTGGTGGCAAACAGCGGGATCTGATACCCCTTCTACAGGAGGAAAGGAATGAATGGAAAACAACTACCAGGTAGTGGGGAAAATAGCTGACACCACCTATAATGTCTCCGATTGTGACGACCCCAGGGTTATCCGCATGTTCCATGTGAACATGCTGAAGCCCTACCAGGAGCGCCCTAAAGAGGTAGTGGCCATCTGTGCACCTGAAGCAGAGGATGTAGCTGGACTCCCCTTGCCTGATGTCTTAGGGGAGAGGACTCAGTCTAAAACATGGGACCAGGTACACTGGGGTGAAGACCTAGGTCCCCGGGAGAGACAGCAGGCAGAGGCGTTGTTGAGGCAGCGACAGAGGATGTTTTCAGCGATACCGGGGTACACCCACCTGGCACAACACAAGGTTGAGACCCAGGATCAGACCCCCCTGAGACAACCCCCCTTCCGTGTCCCTGAGTCTGTACGAGAAGGGATGCGACAAGAGATACGAGAGATGTTGCGTTTAGGGGTAATTGAAGAATCAGATAGTCCCTGGGCATCCCCCGTAGTGTTAGTGCCCAAGAAGGATGGGACTACACGGTTTTGTGTAGACTATCTCAGGCTCAATGAGAAAATGGTGATGGATGCATATCCCATGCCTCGCGTGGATGAGCTGTTAGACCGGCTGGCGGGGGCAAAGTATTTGACCACCATCGATCTATGCAAAGGCTACTGGCAGATTCCCCTTAGTCCTGACGCTATTCCCAAGTCTGCATTTGTCACTCCGTTTGGCTTATTCCAGTTTCGAGTTATGCCATTCGGGTTGAAGAATGCCCCTGCGACCTTCCAGAGGCTGGCTGACCGGCTTCTGGATGGTCTCCAGGACTATGCGTGTGCCTACCTGGATGACATCGCCATCTACAGTGCGACATGGGAAGAGCATCTAAATCACCTAGAGACAGTATTAGACAGGATCCACAAGGCTGGAATCACCCTGAACCCAAACAAGTGTCACGTGGGCAAAGCGGAGGTTCAGTATTTATGACATTGGGTGGGAAGTGGGAAACAGCGACCAGAACCAGCCAAGATTGAGGCCATAGCCAAATGGCCCACCCCACGCACTAAAACCCAGGTCATGGCGTTTCCTTGTTCACACAGACGCTTCTATGTTTGGATTGGTGGCAGTACTGAGCCAAGTCGGGCCGGACGGCCAAGAACACCCGGTAGCTTACCTGAGTCGGAAACTACTGCCCCGTGAAGCAATCTTTGCGGCCATCGAGAAGGAGTGCCTGGCAGTAGTATGGGCACTCAAAAAGTTACAACCATATTTGTATGGACGGCAGTTTTCCCTCCTAACGGACCATAATCCCCTAGTCTGGCTTAATCGGGTCTCCGGAGACAACGCCAGATTACTGCGATGGAGTTTAGCCCTACAACCTCTGGACTTCACCATCCACTACAGACCCGGCAAACAAAACGGTAACGCCGATGGACTAAGTCGACAAACGGAACTTATACCAACCCCATAAACTTCGGTCATCCCCAAACCGATCCGTTAAGGATCAGACTGTGTATGCCGATCACGTCGCTGAAAGGGGGAGCCGTGTTACAGAACCCCCCAGCACCCAGAATATGTTATGCAGTTATTTGTATATATAATAGGTTCCATGTGAGATATATGTCCCTAATGCATCAGCCCACAGGCTGCACCCCTGGGCAGAGGAGACAAGATATCCCCCTTCTGACCTCCCCCACCTTTGTAATTCCCACAGTAAATATCAGCAGGCTCCGGCCCCCTGCGGCTATTGTAATGTATGTCTGGCCTACCGCTTTTGTTTTGTTGCTGGTGATTAACCCTCGGGCTTCCACCAGATCTTTTAATGTAGTCCTCTTTAACTTCTGGTGGAAGCCCGGGGGTTAATCGCCAGCAACAAAACAAAAGCGGCAGGCCAGACATACATTACAATAGCCGCAGGGGGCCGGAGCCTGCTGATATTTACTGTGGGAATTACAAAGGTGCGGGAGGTCAAAAGGGGGATATCTTGTCTCCTCTGCCCAGGGGCGCAGCCTGTGGGCTGATGCATTAGGGACATATATCTCACATGGAACCTATTATATATGCAAATAACTGCATAACATATTCTGGGTGCTGGGGGTTCTGTAACACGGCTTTACTGTGGGAATTACAAAGGTGGGGCAGGTGTTTTATATTAATCAGAACCTGTCAGCAGGATTGTGCATAGTAACCTACAGACAGTGTCAAGTCGGCGCTGTTATACTGATTAAAATGATACCTTCATTGATGAAATCCGTCTTGTGGTTGCTTTTTAATCTTTACTTTCAGTTTTGTGTTAATGATATGCTTGTGCCCTAAGGCGGGTCTGGAGAGGGAGTCTGCATGTGGTGCTCTGATTAGATATTCATAATGCAGACTGCTGACAGGTCATTGATCCCTCAGTGACCTGCCCCCTAGTTTGCATAATGAATACCTGTACTACTGAAGAAAAAATCAAACGCTTCGTTGCACCTGCACTGCAGCATAATCGCATGTTTAGTGTCCAGTTAATAAGTATTCTTGATGTTATTGAGCAAGTGTAAAAAAAAATCTATTTGAAAATGGTGCTTGCCACGCCTGCGCAGTAGCACATATTGGTGTGTATAGAGATGCGATAGCTACTATTGCACAGGCGCTGGCAGCTCCATCTTGCTGAAGAAGAAAAAAAAAAATTTCCTCCTCTAAAATGGCGCCGCCCGCACCTGCGCAGTAGCAGTTCTCGGCAATCTCTATACACACATACACACATTATACACACATTATACACACATTATGCAAACTAATGGGCAGGTCAGTGAGGGAGTTGAGTCGCCCATCAGGGCAGTGGGGTACTCGGTACCGGGTCCAGTCGCAATTAAAGGGGTGGTCACGGTGGCAGCAACCCGGTCTGTGGCCCTGGGTGCCCAAGTAAAAAGGGCGATTTTTAAAGGGGTTGTGGAAATAATGAAAGTTCGTGATGCCACCTGTGGTTCTCGTTCAGAGGTGACCGATGCTGCTTAAGGGGTCCTCTGGGGGCGATGGTGCTGCAGCAAAGATGGTGTCGCTGCTCACAGGTGAAGCGGTGTCCCTAGTGCTCCTGGTGCGCTTGGCAGGGATGGTGAATGCCGGCAAATAAATGGAGGACACATGGTTGCAGTCTTTACCTGGTTTATTCTTGTTATACAGCCTCAGTCCAGGGTACCGGCAACAGGTAAAGATGGAGTCCAGGCAGCCCGAAGACAGGTGGAAATCCCCTTGACAGGTCAGATTGGGGGCCTTCCACTATGCGCTGGTCTGTGGTCCCTTGCTGCCTGTAGCTCTCTAACAAGGCCCTCTTTCTTCCCTGTCCAAGGACAGTACCTGCACGGTAGGCAACTTGAGCCATCTATTTGGGGTCTCTGTCCACGGTGACTCTGGACTCTGATTGCTGCTGTACCTCAGGTATTATGTGGGCAAGTCCCTTTTAGTTTCCTGCCCTCCAGTTCTGCTGTGGGACCTGTAGTTCCTCATGACATCGGGCTCCCAGTGCCCGGTTTCTGCACTCAGCTTAAAGAGGCCCAGTAGCAGTCCTCCTCTAGCTCCTAAGTCCTTCTGTGCCCCTTCACTGTCTGCTACCAACTGTCAACTCTCTGCTTGTCTGCACCAGACTAACTGACTCCTCTTCCAGACCAGGATGTATATAGGGAAGTTCCCTTTAAACCGGGTTTAGAGCTCCCCCTTCTGGCCAGGAGTCAGAAAATGTTGCATGTAAGATTACCTGCCAAAGGGATCCCTCCTGTCTCCAGGCATGGCATTACCCTCCCCGAGATGAAGGCAATACCACTGTGGTACCTGAACTCCTGGGGAGACACAGATCAGTGTCCCTATGTACACCTATATCTACCTATATCTTGATCCAATAAAGCTTAATATATGTTTTACCGCCATATTGGCCTTTTGTCGGTTTTTCTTTCTCTTGTAGTTTACTATAGGTCATCTATGTAAAATTAATGGATTTCCAACACTCAACACCCCCACTGATCAGCCAAAAACTGCTCTGACATCAGCTGTAACCCCACAAATTTCATATTGATGACCTATCCTATGGCTTGATTATCAATAGTTCAGTCCTGGACAACCCCTTTAATGTTTAAGTTTCACATCCACTTTTGTTTAATTTCAGTGTTTAATTACAGTGAAGCACCCAAAAAGTAAACAAAGTAAAAAAAAAAAAAAAAACCTTTCTGAAACTGCTAAAAAACTGTGAAGGAAACCGTATACTAAAGTGCAGTCTATTAAATTGGCACTTCATTAAAGGCACTCAGTTTTAGCTTTATAAATTCATTCATAACTGTAGTGTGCACTGGCAAGAGGGATTTCACATCCTGTAATGAAGAATATACCGGAGATATTCGAGTATAAGCCGACCGGAGTATAAGCCGAGGCACTTACTTTTGCCAAGGAAAACTGGGTAAGCTTATTGACTCGAGTATAAGTCGGGTATGTATTGTCCCCTCATCGCTGTCCTGCTATGCGAGGCACCCCCTTTCCTGCTCTGGTATGTGGCTCCCCCCATCCTGCCCTGGTATGTGGCTCCCCTGTCCTTCTATGTGGCTCCTCCATTCTCTCCTGGTATGTTTGTCTCCCCCTGTTGTGTGCATGGCTCTTCCGGTCCCACATGGCTCGGCTCCCCCTGTTGTATGCATGGCTCCCCCGATCCCGCATGGCTCAGCTCCCCCGGTCCCGCATCGTTGTATGCATGGCTCATATGCCCCCTGTCCTACTCACCTCCTTATGCCGTCGCTGCATCTCCGTCCCTGCATCTCCGTTTTCCCGCGCCGACAGCTCTCCTCTCCTCTGCTCAGCGGTCACGTGGTACCGCTCATTAAGGTAATGAATATGTACTCCACGCCTATGGGAGTGGAGACACGTCCATATTCATTAAATTAATGAGCGGTACCACGTGACCTCTCAGCACAGGAGAGGAGAACTGCCGGCACCAAGACAACGGAGATGCAGGGACGAAGATACAGCAATGGAGGGTGAGTATTATGTCTTCTGTTAGCCAGCGGCTGCAGCTATAGCTTTCACTGTTCCACAGCTGCCAACTCCTGCCGCTGCTCTGCTGCTCCCCTCCCCCGCCAGCGTTCTGGGCAATTGACTCATGTATAAGCCGAAGGGGGCATTTTGCAACACAAAAAATGTGCTGAAAATCTCGGCTTATACACGAGTATATACAGTACTTACGGTATATACTTTACATATGCTTTTGTAACGCCTTTAACACTTTTGTTCACATGTTGGAAACCTGCTCGGCAACTTTAGTATGTGTTAATAGATAAATGGTGTATCTCTTTATGACATGTTTTGCTATACAACATATTTTTTGTCTGCCTCCTTTATTTCACTGTTCACATTGTTATGCTTTCAAAATGTATTTTTGATCAGAAAGCTCTTTAATATACAAAAGATATTTTTCATTTGTTGCATGTAAAATAGCACCTTTAGTATACGTGACCCCACATTGTCTCAGCTACCCTGGCATTTGTGCAACTGTATGATTTTTTTAAGCAACAACAGCAAAAATGCTAGAACACACAATTTAAAGGGGCTGTCCGGTCCAAATTAATAAGTCTGCAGTCACTGTGTGTGTGTGTGACTGCAAACTCATGAATCCCCCCAGAGCACGCACTGTGTACTGTGGGGATTCACCGGTTTATGTCCTGGGACCGGAGGGTTTATATGCATTATACATACTTTCGGCCAGTGGGCGCAACCTTGCTTCATACACTTGTATGGAGCGAGGCCACACCCTCTAGTCAACCATGCCCATTGGCTGGCCACGTCTCTAGTTGGGGTGTGGCCTCACTCAATACAGGTGTATAAAGCAAGACCACTCCCACTGGATGGGCTCTGGCTAGGATTATGCATAACTCATACGTACCCTCCGATCATGTCTCAGAAACCGTTGAATCCCTGCAGCTGAGGGGAGTCATAAGTCTGCAGTCACACAGAGTAACTGTAGACTAATCGATTTGGACCAGACAACCCCTTTAAGCAAATCATCATTGGTTTACTGAATTGTCTTCTAATATCAGAAGAAAAGAGCCACAACAAAGAGGAACCTCTGCTCTGGTGGTCTGTACAGTATCATATGGTTACCTTACTGTTTTACTGCTGTAAACAATGTATATCTCTTGGAAGAGCCTGAATTTCTGCATTGATTACAGATATCGACAGTCTAATGAGACTAATATGAACAGGTAAAACACTGAGAAAATGGAGTAGCCATAAACATCCAATGAAGTTAAAAAAATCTTTATTGAAGCAAAATGTTTAGAATTGAGAGTCCTCAGTGGTTGATACCTTTTAATGGCTAACTGAAAAGATGGTAACAAATTGCAAGCTTTCAAGACTACTCAGGTCTCTTCATCCTCCACCTGAGTAGTCTCGAAAGCTTGCAATTTGTTACCATCTTTTCAGTTAGCCATTAAAAGGTATCAACCACTGAGGACTCTCAATTCTAAACATTTTTCTATCTACTGGCTAACACGGTAGGTATATCTTTCCTTTATTGAAGCAATTAATTTAAAAATAGTTAACATTAATTACAAATATGTCAAATGAGGAGGAATAGAGGATGGAGAGGAGCAAATAGATTCAACATATCAAACAGCACTCAATATATTTATTGATGTTTATACCAGTTCTAACTCAAACGCTGGCACTGGTGCCAGGACATAATCTCTCATTGCACACGCCTCATCGTTTTAGTGAACGTGCTCACAGAGCGAGAGCAATGTAAAGGGCTGGTACAAGCACTATGGTCCCCGGAAATCGGCACTGGGGCCGGATAAAAAGTTACGTGTCCCACCGGCCTGCCCTTCCCCACCCCTGCACTCTCCTAACAAAAGCCAGTGGTGCAGCAGTCATTAATGGCTGCTGTTTGCTGCTATACGACTCTCACCTCACACAGAGTGCACTGCTAAGGAAGCATTGTGTTGTGGGTAGGACCGTGATGCAGAAAACAGTCAGGACTATTTGTGCTGCAGGATGAGACCTGCGGGGGTTAAGCAATATATTGGTTTCATTTTGATGTATGATAGCATATTAGAAATATATTCCCTGGAATACCCTGCTACACAAAAGTGAGGATTCAGATGGCTTTAGTTAAAATGCAGTTGTTTGCATAGTCTTATTAGGCTCACTTTTACAGCCAGATTTGGTAGCGCTGGCTGGATGGCTTTTCATAGCAAACTATCATTTAATAGCTCTTGAGAAACTGTGGGTTGTGATAACTTTATGTACTGCAATGTAATTATAATAATTAGAATTAAACAAATTAGTCATATAGTGTTACATAAGAGTTAGCTACCGCCTAAGAATAAGGAGGGCTGCAGTCACATCATTTATAAGTCGATATTAATGAGTAACCATCCGACACAAACACTCGGAGGACTTTGACTTTCCTAATTCAGCAAACTGCCGAAATGTCATGTGTGGTAGTGTGGCAGCCTGCACAGGACTATGTCTACTCGGACTCTGCTGGGCCTGGATTATCTGCTGCCAAAAAACTTTCCTTTTCACTGGGAGATTTAACTAAGGAGACAAAGAAGACTAGAGACATCGGGGTTACTCTAGGAACTTACTTTATCAATCCCAGGTATTTATATGCACTCTATCTATTTCAGTGTATTGTCTGAGCAATGATGCTTGTAAATTACTGGGCCAGGTTACAAGCTGGCAGACTGGCTACAGTAACTACAAGGGAGATTATATCTGGTGTGATACCAAGTTATATCAGCCCTGTTAGCAATGACCTTCACCTTGTCACTGAGCAATTCACACAGGTAGAATGAGTTCTGTAAATTCCTTACCAGCCCATAAAGTGTTCTATGGAAAGTTGGTGTTTTTATTACATATTTTTGGTTGTTCCCTTCTTTTAAATGTTCTTTCAAATCAAATGTTCAGAACCAGATGTAGGGATGGCATAGAAGTGTGAGAACATCAGGTTGTGCCTTTCACCTACTGTACGTGAGCTATAATAAGCTTGTTAGAACATAGATACCGTTCTGTTTCCAAATGGTCAAGAAATGTTAAGAATGTAAAGAATTACACTTAAGCAGGAACCATTGGCAGCAGAGGTTGTCCTACTGCCACTGATGGGAGTTATGTTATCTATATTTTTTGTTACTGTGTTTTATAATGATGCAATGGATGATGTAACAGTATTGTTATCTGTTCCTGTGTCAGCAGTGCATGTTCATATTCTGTTTACTGGAGACATTATAAATAAGCAGGTAATTTGTATTGTACTGTATACTATGTACTCAGTTATGAATTTGATGTTGAGGCTTTAAAGGGAATCTGTCACCCCAAAAACAGCCTATAAATTAAGGCCACCGGCATCAGGGGCTTATCTACAGCATTCTGTAATGCTGTAGATAAGCCCCCGATGTATCCTGAAAGATAAGAAAAACAGGTTATATTATACTCACCCAGGGGCGGTCCCGGTTCTGTTCTGGTCCGATGGGAGTTGCAGTCCGGGTCCGGTGCCTCCCATCTTCATACGCTGACGTCCTCTTCTGGTCTTCTTGCCGCGTAGATAAGCCCCTGATGCCGGGTGGCCTTAGTTTATAGGACGTTTTTGGGGTGACAGATTCCCTTTAAGGCTCTCATTGAGAAGTTTTAAAAGACTTTTCATCTGAGTTTCTACTTCCACTACCTATTCAAGATGCTCAAAAACTGAATATTTGTGGTTGTCACCAAACTGAAATAAGATCTTAACAGAAAAAATGTCTGTTCATCTTTAGAGAAAAACAATAGGAGTAATTATGAAATGGAAACTTCGTTTGCAGTTGATTCCATTTTTGATCCATTTGTAAGGATCTATTTTCAGTTGTAATACTGGATGTATTGCAAACCTATGACAAATGGACTTGTGAACATCACATAAGAGTTCTCTGAGGCATTCAGTGCAGAGTGACATGACACTGAGACATCATGGGTGTAGAGCTCATTTCTTTTAACACCTAGCACTTGTGGATGCACTCATACTCCCTGATTCTGTTCTCATACATGCAGATATTTGTCTAATTTCTATCTAGTCAGGCCCATAACAACCTAAACTGATATATGCAAATGGTTATTTGATCATGTTTGAAATTGTGTATCTGCCTGAAAATGGATATTCTTTTACCCATAAAGGGGTTGTTTGGTACTTTTATATTAATGACCCATCTTTAGGCTAGGGTCACACAACCATTTTTCTTTCTCCTGAGAAAATCGATCTGATTATGCTAATCAGTGGAACAGTACAGTTCCATTAACTGCACAGTGGCCACAGCCAGGTACTCAGAACCACCCCTTAGCCTTAGGCTATGGTCCCACAATGAGTATTTTGTGGGGTTTTGATGTTGCAGATTTTCTGCAGAATTTGTGCAACTGTTCGCTACATTAGGTTTCTTTTATGTTTCATTGAGTTTTTGAGTGCGTTTTTTTCTTGTGTATTTAGTGCGTTTTTGATTCCGTGATTTTGGTCTCATTTTGAAATGTCATGTTTTAAATATAGCTGGTTTGTTTGTGATACTTCTTAGTATTTGACTTTGACAAAACTTAATTGATAAATGATAATGCGTAAATGTGCTAAAAATGCTCTAATGCTATTCTATGAGAAAAATCTGCACGTAAAACTCACTCGAGAAATTAACACGTTTGCAAATTCCAAAAATGCTGCAAGTCAGTTTACAACATAAAAATAAATTCAAAGTGGGAAAGAGATTTCTAAAAATTCCACTTATTTTTCTGGAAATGTAAAACCCTGGGATTTTGTGCAGCGACAACACGTAGCATCAAAAACTCATTATGGGAACTTAACCTAAAGAGCCAATATGTCAGAAAAAACATCCAAACAAAGCTTCATATTAAAGACTGCATCTCTCAAAGCATGTAAAACTGCATTCAGGAGGTTTCTTAACCTTTCAGGTGCTTCACAAGAACTGATGCAAAATTTTAAAAAAATAAAATTGCATTTTTTTTCCACTTAAATTGCATTAGACTAAATTTTTTTATTTCACAACAAAGCGAAGGGAGCGGACATCGCAGTGTTAGTGACGTCCATTTTGTTTTGCAGAAAAAAAATAATAGTTACTACCGAGTAGCTTTATAGTTAGGGCATTAGTGTAGTGAATGTCACTGTAATTTTTTTATACAAAGTTTTTTTTTAACTTCTCCTGATTTTCATTTCATTTTTTCTTCTAAATTTATCCTTTTTAACTTTTCTTTTCTACTTTTCTCTCTACTTCTTATGGCAAATGTAATAATAAATAGTACTTTTTGTACACGCCCCACACAATACACATGTAAAAGCACTACTTACACACCCAGTCATCAAAGAGATGCTATTCAGCATACTGTTTCCTTGCCTCCTACACAAATTCAGGTGGTGAGGAAGATCCCACATTCCTCTTATTTTCTTCCTCCTTCTCCTCCTCTTCTAGTGAAGAGACATCCCCAGCAATGCGCCCTAGGTCTGAGGCAACCCTTACAGCAATCGAACCCATCTGGACTCCACCCCCTGAAAATGATCAGCCTTTAATTCTGGATTTCATGGGCAGCTCAGGAATCCAATTTGACAATACAGGCCTAACTGAAACTGACTATTTAAAATTATTCTTCAGTGATGAAATAATAAATGTTGTGATACCCTAGAGAAAGTTGTATGTTCATCAATTTTTCACCCAAAATCCAATGTCATCATATGCCAGATAGAACCCTGTAAATGCTGCAGAAATTATGACATTTTGGGGCATTGTGCTGCATATGGGCATAGTGAGAAAACCAGAGCTTCGGCAATACTGAAGTACTGGTTTACTATACAGCATACTAGTTTTCTGTATGGCCATGAGAAGGATACAATTTGAAGCAATCTAAAAATGTTTGCATTATAGTGATAATACGCACGATCCCAACTTTGATCATCTATACAAACTTTGGCCAGTAGTAGTGATGAGCCAGTATGCTCATTACTCGAGATTTCCGAGCATGCTCGGATGATCTCTGAGTATTTGGATGTGCTCGGAGATTTAGTTTGTGTCACCGCAGCTGCATGTTTTATGGCTGCTAGACAGCCTGAACACATGTGGGGATTCCCTAACAACAGGCAATCCCCACATGTATTCAGGCTGTCCAGCAGCCTCAAATCATGCAGCTGCGGCGACACAAACCAAATCTCTGAGCATGCCCAAAATACTCGGAGAACACCTTAGCATGCTTGGAAATCTCGAGTAATGAGCATACTTGCTCATCACTACCCAGTATCTGAACACTTCAGCAGAATATTTGCTGAGGCGTACAACCCCCAAAAGGAACATCTCTATGGATGAATCTCTGATTCCTTTCAAAGGGAGGCCAAAAGTCACAATACCTGCCCAGTAAGAGGGCCGGGTACAGAGTTAAACTGTACAAGCTGTGTGAGAGTGCTTTAGAGTATAGCCACAGATTCAGGGTTTACGAAGGGAGGGAGACCCGGCTTGACCCCTCTGAATGCCCCCTGTCCTGGATGTGAGGGGGAAAATTGTGTGGCAATTGGTGCACCCACTGATGGATTAGGGTTATCACCTCTATGTAAATAACTAATACACCAGCATCCCAGTCTTTAAGACTCTCTGCCAGAGGTACTGTTGCATGTGGCACCATGCGAAAAAATCAGAGATGTCCTTAAGCTGCTAATTAGGCAGCTGCTGGGAAAGGGCAGAGCTGAATGTAGTGGCAACAGTAGTTTTCCACCACATATGGGGCATCTGCATACTCAGATGAAATTGCACAACAAGTGTTGGGGTCTATTTTCTCTTGTTACCCATGTGAAAATGAAAATTTTGGAGTCAAAGCAACATTTTTGTGGATAAAAATGTATTTTTTCATCTTCACAACTCAACGTTATCAAATTCTGTGAAGCACCACTGAGTTCAAGGGGCTCACCCCATCTCTAGATAAATTTCTTAAGGTGTGCAATTTCCAAAACGGGGTCACTTGTGGGGGGTTTCCACTGTTTAGGAATATCAGGGGCTCTGCAAATGAGACATGTCATCCGATATCTATTCCAGCGAATTTTGCGTTTGAAAGATCAAATGGTGTCCCTTCCTTTCTGTGCCCTGCCGTATGCACAAATAGTAGTTTTCTACCACATATGAGGTGTCACAGTACTCAGGAGCAATTGCACAACAAAGCTTGGGGTCAATGTTATCCTTTTAGCCTTGTGAAAATTAAAAATTTGGTGCTAAAGCAACAATCTTGTGGGAAAAATTACAATTTTATTTTTTTCCTTCCACCCTAATTGTTAATAAACTTCTTGAATGTGATTTTATGAAATTTAAGGGTTGCAGTTTTAGTCATGATGTGGTCTCTAAAATATGTTTTGTAAATTTTGTTGAGAAATTGCTCATCAAATATTAACCCTTATATTGTCCTAACAAAAAAATATGTTTCAAAAATTATGCCGATGTAAAGTAGACATGTGGAAAATGTTATTTATCTATTCAAAGTTTGAAAATTGTGAAATTTTCTAATTTTTGGAACATTTTTGATATTTTCTTAAATAAGCGCAAATCATATCAACCAAAATTTACCACTATCATGAGGTACAATGTGTCACAAAATAAAACTCTCAGAATCACTGAAGTCTTCCAAAATTATTACAACATAAAGTGACAATGGTCAGAATTGTAAATTTGGCACTGTCAGGAAAGAGAAAAGAAGCTTGAGAGTGAAATTTTAAATATTGTGTAGGATAAATTAATAAAGAAAATACAGCAGTTTTTTGTCTTCAAACAATGGGGAACTTTTTTTTTATTAAGGAACAATTACACTTTTTATTTTTGTGCACATTTTATATACGGTAATTTAAAACATTAGCACATTACTGAGTATAATTACAGAAAATGCTTACCTTATTGAGTGCCTATAGATTCTGACTGTAGAAACGTTATCTTATTTAAAGGATGAGGGCTATATTCAGCATAGCATAAAATGATTACCAATACAAATGTTATATTTAGAAGTAACTTTCTTAAAAAATATTTTCTTGTAGTAAGAAAATAAAGGCCCCTGCTCCTCCTCCACCAATGCAATCTACCTCCAAACCACAAATGGAGCACATGTCATCAACAGAGTCCGAGTGGACGGGAAACGAAATCTCAGAAGAATCTAAAGAAAATCTGCTTCATAGAAAGGTGGATCTCACAATATGTTTACCAGATGGGCAGGAAAAACCAGTCACTGTTGATGGCAGGTAAATCAATGCGCTAACTAGATTTATGCAACTTGCTTAAAATAACAACCCCTGCTGTGTTTACATCCACATCATATTCTTGAAGAATGATGAATAGTTCTGTGACCAGCTCAACAATGGAATTTAGCAAAACTCATTATAAGTTAAAAAATTATAGGAGAAAACTCCAAAGTCAGCTCACCTTTTGGGAGTCCACTGCACGGAGACTACGGTGCATGGGGGGGATTTCAGAAAAGACAAACGATTTCCAGCAGCAGAAAGATCCGGTAAAAAATCTAATATTTTATTAGAGTAAGTATAAAATCCAAAAGCAGCTATTTCCACCACCATGTATAAATTTAAAAAGTCTGGCAGACACGTTTTGGACACATGTCCTTTGTCATTACACTAGACTAATTCAATGACTAAGGACATGCGTCCAAAATGCGTCTGCCTGACTTTTTAAATTTATACATGGTGGTGGGAATGGCTACTTTTATTTTTTATACTTTATCTAATAAGATGTTGGATTTTTTACCGAATCCTTCTGCTTCTGGAAATCGTTTGACTTTTCATTATAAGTTAGTTCGGATAGTGATGCACTGGTGGTATCACTGAATATGGCTGTGGTTTTCATTATAAGCAGAAACCACAACTTTTAGGGAACCTGTCACTACCCCTGCCCCTACCATGTAAAGTAGGGCCAGCACCTGTAATCCCTAATGGACAGAATTCTAGAATGCTGTGTATATATGTCCCCCAAAGCTCCCCATAAAAATAACTTTTATTATACCCACCTAGGATGTGGTCTGGTCCGATGGGCGTTGCTAGTCTTGTTCTGGTGCCACCTCTCTTCTTGCTTCGTGTGAATGATAAGTTGTACGTCATCCACACAGGGTCCTCGACATTGCACTACAGCACACAAAATACTTTAAGCCTCATGTTGGGGAAAGGCCAAAGAACGTAGTGCACAGCACAATACTTTGCTCTGAACTCAGCAGGGAAGAGAAGTGCACCAGCTTAGGAATGCAATGCCAAAGACACTGTATGGATGATGAAGAATGCGTCGTCCACACAAAGCCAGAAGGGAGAATGTGCCAGATCAAGACCAGTGAAGCCCATTGGACTGGACCGCTCCATTGTTGAGTATAATTAAAGCTATTTTTTGTTTTATAGAGAGTGCATTAGGGCATATAGACAGTGTTCCAGAATGCTGTCACAGAGAGTTTACAGGTGATGTCCCTATTTTATATGAGAAAAGCCTGGTGACAGGTTCCCCCGGTTCCCTTTACTGCGGAAACCTTGTCTTATCGTATATGTGTTCCACATATAAAGCCATACATTTTTTAATATAGCACAATCTGTACAGAAAACATGCTAAAAATGTTCAGAATTTTCATAATCGGGTGTTTTCATATATGCAGCATAAAATCAAATGCATATTACAGTACTGAATGAGAATAACCGCAGTTAAAATAAAATGCCTCTGTAGATTGGACATCAGAACCCTGTCAATTTATGGTATGGATAGTCTCAGTACATTTTTGCAGTGAAATCTTCAGCTAAATCTTCACAATTTAGTGTAGAATTCGATATTCTAGATTTGATCATCCGCTGTAGAACATTTGCAGTAGATACGTCCTGTGTGAACTTCTTGTCAGGCTACATTTCCACAATGAGCATTTGGTGAGTTTTTCATGTTGTAGATTTTTTGCTGCATTTCTGCACCAAGTAGCTAAGGTTAATTTCCCATGATGAGCTTTTAGTGAGCAGATTGTTTCCCTAAAGCAGCTTCACTGGGGAAAACTCAGCGGCTTCACTGGTGTCTAGATATCATTCTGTGCTCATACCCTAAAAAGCTTTGTGTGGTGAATATTAAATGTCTTTGTCCCATTGGTTAGTGTTATGGTGCTACAACATGGCAAGTGGAATAAGATTAGTCATTTTAATAATAGTCAAAGTGTTACTCTTTGCATAATTATCCCTATAAAAAACACTATCATATCGTTAAAGGAGTGTTCCCATTTATGTATATCCAAACATAGGACCCACACCCATCATCGAGGCATGCAATAAATATAGGGATAGCGTGGAACTCACACATCTTACTCAGTCCATCTATTAAAGGGAATCTGTCACCCAAAAAATCGTATATGAGCTAAGGCCACCGGCATCAAGGTGCGCAGGCGCCGGGAAAGGTCAGAGAAGCCCGGCGCCTGCGCACTGCAGTACTTTGCTGCAGTACACCTGCGCTGGAGCCGCGGCAGGAAAACAAGAAGAGGACGTCATCGTATGAAGATAGGAGGCGCCGGACCCGGACCGCGACCCCCATCGGACACGAAATGAATCAGGACCGTCCCTGGGTGAGTATAATATAACCTCTTTTTCTTACCTTTCAGGTTACATCGGGGGCTCTTCTACAGCATTACAGAATGCTGTAGATAAGCCCCTAATGCTGGTGGCCTTAGCTCATATACGATTTTTGGGGTGACAGATTCCCTTTAATGGCAGTTATGGAAACAAGTGTAGTGGGACGCATTCATAAAAGTCTAGGAATTGATAAACTCGGGTATCTAGCTAAAATGCTGCCATGTTGTATACTTAAGATAAAATCATAAAACTTGATTTGACTTGGAAGCTAATAACTTCTTTTTATGCAGAACTTCTCCACCTTTTTCTATTCAGCCTGACTAGTTAAACACGTGGCGAACCTGGGAAACATTGGAAAAGTTTCTAAATTAGCTGCTTACGCAACCCAGTGCATGGGTGCTACATTACCACACCTTGTTTCCTAACTTAATTTAAGATCTGTGCAATCACAGTGTACATTCAGTTGTCACATTGCAGCGCTCCATGGATGTCCTCTGTTATGTAAACCCAAGTCTAAGTTCAAAGCTTAGACAATAATATCAATGTCGTGTCCTGGCACATTATCCAATTGTAAGTACTGTATGTTTGGTAAAAACAAAAATCTGGGTTTGAAAAATGATTATTGCCCACTTAGTTACCTGTATATTAAAATGACACCAAATAAGTATGGTAATTTGTACCACACTCAGGATATATTAAAGGGGTTGTTCTTAAATTCTATAATTCCTCTTGCAAAATAAAAACATCACATCTCTCCCAAACCGGCGACATTCAAGTGATGTCAGGTTTACGGAGGATCACGCAACATTGTTATGCCACGTAAGCGCTGCAGCCAACTTTGGCTGCTATGGAGTCACTGTGTTCTCGCTTCCTTCTCACACACCTTGGGCATCCAAGGAAGGTGTGAGCGTTGCATTCCATTACAAGCCAGCAATTGGCCACAGGACTAACATGGCATAATAATGTCACACGAGTCTTGGGAGACCCAGCGCCACAATTGCTAGTGTGGTAGAGAAGTATAAAGATTTTTATTTTACAAAGGGTAATATAGTACTTAAGAAGGGATTGTCTGAGTTGTGGACAACTCCTTTAAGGCTATGTTCAAACTTTGCAGCCTGTTAAAAGTGCAATTGTGTTCACAGCAAAAAAAAATGCTACGTGAGTATAACATTTGAATGTAGCCCCTAATATATCCTGGATGTGGTACAAATTGCCATACTTGTGTGGTGTCATGGCAATATACAGGAAATTATGTGTGCAATATGATGTGAAATTCTAACAAAATTAGGGAATCATACCCAATGTGATCTCAAATATGGATTTATCAAAAAGAATAAATGTAAGTATATGTATTTGCATTTAATGTATTCCATTAGTAAGTGGTTCCTGCACAGTGGAAACAAAATAATCCTTTAGTAATCGAGGTAGTCTAAACTGTTTATGGATTGATACTGTCAGTTAAGATACAGTCACCGTGCTTCCATTGCTTTAGAACACGTCATTCATGCAAAAGAATGAAGTTCTTTTTCAGCCTGGCTTCTGTCTTGGCAGAAATATCAGCTGTATCCTCATTTATTCAGTGCTTCTGGCTTGATTCCCAGTTTTCCCTGTTGAAAATGTGAGGATTCCACTGTGATACTTTCAATTCAATCTGATATGTGTCATTTTAACAGCTCAGGTCTTTTGCTTAGTTTTGTGCAAATAAAAATATAGCCAGTTTAAAAGTAAATAAAAAGAAATAGAATTCTTTATGTGGCAGTTCTTTGGTCTTATGGTATGATTTTCGCAGACAGTTCTTTAATTTCCAGTCTTAGTTTTAAATATCATCCTGTAAATAATGGAAGCAGGGCTAAGAGGCTGATTACAGAATGTTGCTAAGAATAGCTGGCAGACTATCAAGATTTTAATCATTTGTAGTTTCTCCTCTAGTCTCTAGCATTCACCAGTGAAAGTCAATATAACTATATCACAAGTTTGTTGGTTGTATTTAATCCTTTCACTGCCAAGGCTTTTTTGACATTTCGCTCATCTTGAGGCCAGAACAAATTTCATACTTTTGACATGTACAAGTAAAACTTGTATCATTAAGTATTAACTTTATATTAACTCCTATTAACTTCATGCAATGTTGTGTCAAAGTGATCTTTTTTTAAATGTATAAAAAGTGATAGTAGTGCTAAAAGTTTGACCCAAACAGAAAATTACATACTCCAGTGGGATGTGTCATCAACATTTATTAAATGATAGAAAATATCAAAAATGGTTAAAAAGGTTTTGATATTTTCAACTTTTAAACACCGGGAGAGCAGCTGCTGAAATTTGCCATGGAAAACCTAGTGTACTGTTAATTTGCATTACATCTGCAAAAAAGGTGAGCATAATCTGCTCCTGCTTGTCTGATGTGACTCCTCCCGGCTCTGCAGACTGCAGCACACATGATAAAATTAAACACACGACTCTGTAGACTGTATCACACATGATAAGACTAGGTACACAGCTCTGCGGACTGTATTTCACATAGGTTTAAATACACAGCACAGTGGACAGTTGCTGTGATCTAAGTGGAGCCCTCATGTCATTGCGAGGCTCAGATCATAGTAACAAGCAGTGAGCGCTCACCAGGTGGGCACCAGAGCTGTGGCAGCGCTTCACAAGAATTATTGCAATATGAAAGAAAAAAATGAACATTTTTTTTTTAACAAAAATTTTACTTTAGCCCCACATGTTTTATTTTCACAAGGGTAACAGGTGAAAATGGACACTAAAATTTGTTTTGCAAATTCTGGGGAGTATGCGGATACCCCATATGTGGGGGGAAATTACTGTTTGGGCAGATGGCAGGGCTCGGAAAGGAAGGAGTTTGACTTTTTGAAACAAAAATGGCTGGAATCCAGAGCAGACGCCATGTCGCGTTTGGAGAGCCCATGATGTGCCATTTGGAAACTAGACCCATCAAGGAATTTATATAGATGTGTGGTGAGCACCTTGAACTCCTCGATGCTTCAAAGAAGTTTATAACAAAGCTGTGAAAATAAAAAAAAATCAAATTTTTCCCACAAAAACTTTTGTTTAGTCCCACTCCACTAGCCGCCACCGCATGGACCAGGGATCGTCCCATCGAATGCCCGCCCTCCTTTTAACGTGGGTATAACACTACTCAGACAACACAGGGTGAGGGTAAAACAGTGTGGCAATACTTCATTGAGCCAGAAAACAGGCTGATAACACATAGAACAGTCCCAGCACAGTAAACAAGATTGTGCACATTACAGAGTCTCACCCTTCTGCTGACTCACCAGGATTATAGCAGCTGCTACTTCAGGTTTTCCAGGACTGATTACCCCACCTGTGGCACGCACACAGAGAGGAGGTAACAACAAATGTAGGAAGATGACAGTCCATTCAGGTGACCGAAGGGTCACAAACTGGCCACTCCGAACATCTTCATGGAGCCAACCAACTAATGGGTCCCAATCCTGTCTTTCTCCAAACATATCCATGGATTCGAGATGATCAATTGAGCAGATCTGTATTCTTCCAGCCAAGGCCGTGGTCCCCTAAGCTGGATTCCTGTAGAATAATAAATCTGTGTCCCTTGTGATGGAGCCATGATGTCTTGGCTGCTGTCCTGTCTCTGGTCCTTTTGATGTTTGGATGTTTTGGCTGAATCTTTGTCTTTCTCTGTGTCTCTATACAGAGGCATATAACGTCTTTTTATAATTAACAAGTGTCCTTCATTCAGTATTTACAGGTAAATATTTGCATGGATTTTCTTCCTCTGTTTTGAATGCCAACAAACTTGCTGGCTGGTACAATGTATAATTAGCATATCAGCAAACATCACTAGTCATTAAGGATACAATTCAAGGATAAAAGCACCATATGTTACATCAAATGTCAACTTACAAGTCAATATTACAGGCATATACAAGCAAAAGTCTGTTTTCTTGACCAACCGGAAATAAATACATAGATTCAAAAGTCAACATATAGATAACAGTCTATTCTTCCTGGCTTGCTAAAAAAAGACATCTGGTTAATTAAGATATAATGCTGTGTCCTCACACCCCCTATGTGGTTGAAAACTGCTTTTGAGGCACATTGCAAACGTCAGAAGGGAAGAAGTGCCTTATTAGAGTTTAGATTTTGTTGAAATGGTTTGAGGGTGCCATATCACATTGGCAGAGCCCCTGAGATGTGATAACAGCAGAAAACCCCCATAAGTTACATCATTTTGCAAACTATATCTTTCAATGAATTCATCTAGGGGTGCATATGTGCCTCACAGAAATGTATACCATTTGGTGAAGAAGAAAGAATAATTACATTTTCACATTTTTTAAATGCTTTAGCCACAAATTTTTAATTTTTATAAGAGATAATAGGAAAAAATGGACCTCTCAGTTTGATGTGCAGTGTCTCCTGAGTGCGCCAATACCCGACATCTAATCAGGAGCTACTTTTGAGGCTCAGTTTTACTGATATGGTTTGCGGGTGCCATGACCCACTGTAAGAGCACCTGAGGTGCTAGAACAACAGAATCCCACTGTAAGTGATCCTATTTTACAAACTACTCTCAATTAATCTAAGGGTGCAGTGATCATATTGATGCAACGGGTGTATCACAGAATTTTTGCCACAAAAAATTGGGTTTAGTCCTAGATTTTTCATTTTCACAAGGGGAAAAGGGGAAAAATGGCACCAAAATTTGTCACACAATTTCTGCTGAATGAAGAAATACCCCCACGTGGCTGTACCTTGCCGCTTAGCCAAATGGCAAGACTTGGGAGGGATGGGGCGCTATTTACCTCCTGGCAGCAGATTTTCCTAGAATAGTTTGCAGACTTCATATAAAGAGCCCCTAATTGCTAGAAGAGTAAAATACCCCCTCAAGTGACCTCATTTTGGAAATTATACCCCGTTGGGGTGTAGTGATGATTTGACTCCATGGGTGTGTTCCAGAAACCAGCAGCAGTTGATGTTGTTGAGTGAAAATTGCAAATCTTCTATTGTAGTGCCTGAACATTGTAGTGCTCTTACATTGTAGTGCTCAGTATGTTGTAGTGAACAGTACATTGTTATGCCCAGTACATTATGCCCAGTTTGTGCCTCTGGAGACATGCACCTGTAAGTTAGGCAAATTTCTTGTGTATTGAGTTGAAGCTTTTATTGGGAACATTTTACATAACATTTTGGATCGGTTATCCTGTGCTCTACACTGAGCACTTACAATGGGATTTCTATCTAAATCTCTGAGTGACATGGATTAGATGAAACCCAGAGAGGTCCATTCTCTATAATGAGGCACCAGAGTTACTGTGGACTCTATCTGGCCTCTGTTCAGCGTCTCCTTTATTCAGAAGTGTACAAAACTGTTGCGGAAAACTCTTTTATGCATGTTTAAAAAGATGCACACCTCTGGATTACAAGCCAGACGTCATCCACAGTGCCTCTATCTGCCTCATTATTGGGAATCTTTCATTGGGTGTTCAGAATGAATCATGCATTTCAGAAATTAACACAGAAAACCCCGTATAAGTGCTCAGCGTAGAGCACAGGATAAATAGTATTCGAGCATTACTGCAATCTTTGGGGGCAGAATGAACAAATCAATAGTAGGTAAAGAATTGGTTTTATTTTATTTTATCTTTTATTTTTTACGTTATTCTTCTTGCGGTATAAGTGATTAGCGACTTTCTTCTTCAGGACCGTGCTATTTTAGCGATACTAGATTTATATTTCTTTTTCTGTTTTGCTGCTGTCACACACACTAAAAGACGCTGACAAACACCTCTCCATTAGTAACACCAGGGCTTGATGGCAGCCAGATGCTGACATCAAACCTCAAAAACATTAACCCGATTTCCACTGCACTAGGGCAATCGAGAAGAGCCAGGAAAAGCGCCAGAATTGGCAAATCTAATATGATGTGCTACTTCTGACCAGCTGTGGGCTTTTATTTTTAGGCTGGGAAAGGCCCAATTGCCTGGGACCTTCCCAGCCTGATAATTTAATCCTGCAGCTGTCTGTTTTCCTTGGCTGGTTATTAAAAATGGAGGGGGACTCTACGTTATTTATTTATTTATTTATTTATGTATTTATTTAATACGCTAAAGGAAATCTGTCTGGTGATTTATCTTTTTAACTAAACTAATGGTATCCTGAAATAGGGCTTGTGCAGCCCTTTCAGGATATGTAATGTTTATTGCTCTCATTTCTCTGGTTTTGTTGATGTCAGAACAGGAGAAGTGAGTTAAGCAGATGTAAAATCAAAATATATACTTACTGCTCCCCACACCCATTTCTCGGCGCTGGGTCAGTGAGAGTAAAAATCTTCACAGGCGCTGAGAGGTTGTCATGATTGTGGGTGAGTTTAGCATTGAATATTCATTTTGAATTTACATTCGCTTGACTAACACGGCTGCGTACTGTTTCCAAACATTTCAGTGATTTTCTGACCTCCCAGCTCGCCGGGTTAGCTCTGGCAGAAAAATGCTTGATTTTCACATTGACTTCCATTATACTTGGTACTCAAGTTGACCCTGCCCGAGCATTCGACCTGCTAGACTCGAGTATCGAGCACTCAAGCATTTCAGTGCTCGATCATCACTAGTCACTGATGATCACTGTATTATCTATACCTTTACACTATATACTGTACTATGTACAGAGCTTCTTTGTATAATGATACTGCTGATCACTGTTACCTGTACAATTACACTATATACAGAACTCCTGTGTATAATGTCACTGGTGGTAGTATTAGTGTTGCCCTGTTTTGTGTTTTTTCTTAATTATCAGTATTGTAGTATTTTGTCACTATGTGGTAGTAATATGTAGTCTGATCATAGTGTATGTGGTATTATTTGGTCACTATATGGTAGTAATAAGTGGTCCGGTCATGGTGTGGTGTGGTATTTGTCCCATACATGTGGTATCATTGGTACATTGGTCTTGTTTTTGTGGATTATATAGTGTAAGGAGATTATTTGTTATCTCTGATATCACTTTGGAGAAGATTATTTATTTCTTTATTTTGATAAGAGATTAATACTTGCAAGTTTAAATTCCGACTGTTCTGTAACTTACTGTTGCACAGTGGCAAAGATGCATTTGCAGGGATTCTCCAATGAAAATAAGTAATCACCTATCGTCAGAAGCTTTTGTCCCCATTAGAATGAAGCGGCATGTTTGATTTGACCTCTAATCCTTTCATCCCCTAAATGGATGCGATCGCTGTGCTAGGCTTTTCTGGCAGCCCCAAAGAGGATGACTTGAGCGTTGGTCACATATCCGACCTGTTGCTCCACTTTAAAATGGGGATAAAAATGCACAGTCAAGGATAAAAGTTTCACATTCTTCCTATTCATATGGTTCCCAATGATCAGACCCAACTGATCAATAAGTTACAGTTATATGAAAAAGTTTGGGCACCCCTATTAATCTTAAGCTTAATATTTTATAAAAATTGTTTTTTTTTGCAACAGCTATTTCAGTTTCATATATCTAATAACTGTTGGACACAGTAATGTTTCTGCCTTGAAATGAGGATTATTGTACTAACAGAAAATGTGCAATCTGCATTCAAACAAAATTTGACAGGTGCATAAGTATGGGCACCCTTATCATTTTCTTGTTTTAAATACTCCTACCTACTTTTTACTGACTTACTAAAGCACTTTTTTTTGTTTTGTAACCTCATTGAGCTTTGAACTTCATAGCCAGGTGTATGCAATCATGAGAAAAGCTACTTAACGTGGCCACTTGCAAGTTGTTCTCCTGTTTGAATCTCCTCTGAAGAGTGGCATCATGGGCTCCTCAAAACAACTGTCAAATGATCTGAAAACAAAGATTATTCAACATAGTTTTTCAGGGAAAGGATACAAAAAGCTGTCTAGGAGATTTAACCTGTCAATTTCCACTGTGAGGAACATAGTAAGGAAATGGAAGAACACAGGTACAGTTCTTGTTAAGGCCAGAAGTGGCAGGCCAAGAAAAACATCAGAAAGGCAGAGAAGAAGATTGGTGAGATCAGTCAAGGACAGTCCTCAGACCACCTCCAGAGAGCTGCAGCATCAACTTGCTGCAGATGGTGTCACTGTGCATCGGTCAACTATACAATGCACTTTGCACAAGGAGAAGCTGTATGGGAGAGTGATGCGAAAGAAGCCGTTTCTGCAAGCACGCCACAAACAGAGTCGGCTGAGGTATGCAAAAGCACATTTGGAAAGGCCAATTTCTTTTTGCGAAGAAGGTCCTGTGGACTGATGAAACCAAGATTGAGTTGTTTGGTCATACAAAAAGGCGGGATACAGGGGTGAAGTGCCAGTCCACGCCGTGATTTTTCTCCACATTACCTGGTATGTATAGTACTGTATACTCAGTGTGAAATGTGCTTGTCAGACAATTTTATGGACCTGTGTGTCCAATGCAGGTTCTTTGTATCATATTTAATGCACAGTCACTTTGATTTTTTGTGATACCAGTTTCGGTTAAAATGTGGATATATGTATACTATAGGCACCGATCCCCTGTTCTTGTAGGTGCGTGCTGAGTACAGCACGGGGAGCATTTCCCTCTGTCAATTTTAAGCTTGGAATAATTATTAATAAAGTTTGTTATATATATCTATCCGGACTCTATGCTGCTTTTTCTCTCTTTTGGTTTTTGATCGATTTAAGGCAGTGGTCCAAAATGTTCCTGCTTTTGGTCCCATTTTTTCTGGACTGAATATACCCTATTTGGGTTCTAATATGATGTTGGTGACCTTTTATTGTTCCACCCTAGTGCTTTACTTAAAAAGGCGTTATGCATGGCGGCAAAAAAACACAGCATTCCAAGAAAAACACTTGCTACCCACAGTAAAATTTGGTGGAGGTTCCATCATGCTTTGGGGCTGTGTGGCCAATGCCGGCATCGGGAATCTTGTTAAAGTTGAGGGACGCATGGATTCCTCTCAGTATCAGCAGATTCTTGACAATAATGTTCATGAATCAGTGACAAAGTTGAAGTTACGCAGGGGATGGATCTTTCAGCAAGACAATGATCCAAAACACCACTCCAAATCTACTCAGGCATTCATGCAGAGGAACAATTACACTGTTCTGGAATGGACATCCCAGTCCCCAGACCTGAATATCATTGAACATCTGTGGGATCATTTGAAGAGGGCAGACAATGCTCGGCGACCATCAAACTTAACTGAACTGGAATTGTTTTGTAAAGAGGATTGGTCAAAAATACCTTCATCCAGGATCCAGGAACTCATTAAAAGCTACAGGAAGCGAATAGAGGCTGTTATTTTTGCAAAAGAAGGATCTACTAAATATTAATGTCACTTTTCTGGTGAGGTGCCCATACTTATGCACCTGTCAAATTTTGTTTGAATGCAGATTGCACATTTTCTGTTAGTACAATAAACCTCATTTCAAGGCAGAAACATTACTGTGTCCATCAGTTATTAGATATATGAAACTGAAATAGCTGTTGCAAAAAAAAACAATTTTTATAAAACATTAAGCTTAAGATTAATAGGGGTGCCCAAACTTTTTCATATAACTGCATCACCCATCCTGTGGATACTGTGACTAGGTGATAACTTGTCTTCACCAAATAACCCCTTTAATGCAAACTACCATAATTGCACATCACAGCTATGATGTACACCCAATAGAACAACCTGTATTTTATAGTCAACGCTCTACTATAACGTGGCTAATGTCTAACAGGTATTTTCATGGTATTTTCATATACAGTGGGGGAAATAAGTATTTGATCCCTTGCTAATTTTGTAAGTTTGCCCACTGACAAGCATATGAACAGTCTATAATTTTAAGGTTAAGTTTAAGTTTAACATTGCGGGATAGAATATCAAAAATAACATCCAGAAAATCAGATTGCATAAATTATAGAAATGTATTTGCATTTTGCAGTGAGAAATAAGTATTTGATCCCTCTGGCAAACAAGACTTAATACTTGGTGGCAAAACCCTTGTTAGCAAGCACAGCAGTCAGATGTTTTTTTGTGGTTGATGATGAGGTTTACGCACATGTCAGGAGGAATTTTGGTTCACTGAGATTTTGAGGCTGTCGTTTGGCAGCTCAGAGCTTCAACTCCCTCCATAAGTTTTCTATAGGATTAAGGTCTGGAGACTGGCTAGGCCACTCCATGACCTTAATGTGCTTCTTTTTGAGCCACTCCTTTGTTGCCTTGACTGTATGTTTTGAGTTATTGTCTTGCTAGAAGATTCAGCCATGACCCATTTTTTATGTCCTGGCAGAGTTAAGGAGATTGTCACTCAGGATTTTACTGTACATGGCTCCATCCATTCTCCCATTGATGCGGTGAAGTAGTCATGTGCCCTTAGCAGAGAAACACCCCCAAAACATAATGTTTTGACCTCCATGCTTGACAGTGAAGACGGTGTTCTTTGGGTCATTGGCAGCATTTTTCTTCCTCCAAACATGGCGAATGAGTTAATGCCAAAGACCTCCATTTTTGTCTCATCTGACCACAGCACCTTCTCCCAGTCACTAACAGAATCATCCAGGTGTTCATTGGCAAACTTCAGATAGGCCTGCACATGTGCCTCCTTGAGCAGGGGGACCTTGTGGGCACTGCAGGATTTAAAACCTTTACGTTGTAATGTGTTACCAATGATTTTCTTTTAGACTGTGGTCTCAGCTGCCTTGAGAGCATTAACAAATTCCCCACCGTGTAGTTTTAGGCTGATCTCTCACCTTCTTCATGATCAAGGATACCCCACAAGGTGATATTTTGCATGGTTCCCCAAATCGATGTCGATTGACAGTCATTTTCTAATATCTAATTTGTATCTCCTCCCATTCAGTTTCATCCCATTGCTTCTAGTCTTGTGCAAATGAGAAAAAAGATGATCCTTCTGCAATGTGACAGCCCTTGAGATATTTGTAGACAGCTATTATGTCTCCTCTAAGTCTTCTTTTTTGCAAGCTAAACATTCCCAAATCCTGTAAACGTTCCTCATAGGACATGGTTTGCAGACCAGTCACCATTCTGGTTGCTCTTCTCTGAACTTGCTCCAGTTTGTTGATGTCTTTTTTAAGATGAGGTCTGACCAAAGTGGAGTAGAGGGCAATAATGACTTCACGTGATCTAGACTGTATGCTTCTGTTAATACATCCCAGAATTGTATTTGACCTTTTTGCTGCTGCATCACACTGTTGACTCATGTTCAGTTTGTGATCTATTAGTATACCCAAGTCTTTTTCACATGTGCTGTTGCTTAGTCCTATTCCTCCCATTCTGTATATGCTTTTTTCATTTTTATTACCCAGATGTAGTACTTTGCCTTTTTCCCTGTTAAAAATCATTCTGTTAGTTGCTGCCCACTGTTCCAGTTTATTTATATCTTTTTGAATCCTCTCTCTTCTCTGGTATTAGCTATCCCTCCTAGCTTTGTGTCATCAGCAAATTTAATCAGTTTTACCCTCAGTTCCTTCATCTAAATCATTGATGAAGATGTTAAACAATACAGGGCCCAGGACAGAGCCCTGTGGTACCCCACTTGAAACATTCTTCCACCTGGATGTGTAGCCATTTACAACCACTCTTTGGGTCCGATCACTAAGCCAGTTATGAATCCACCTAACAGTTGCCTTGTCCATTCCCTACTTAGTCATTTTTTCAATAAGGATTGTGTGAGATACTTTGTCAAATGTTTGCTGAAGTCAAGATATACTATATCTACAGCATTTCCCTGATCCACCCAGTCAGTGATTCTGTCATAGAAGGAAATTAAGTTAGCCTGACATGACTTATTAGTTACAAACCCATGCTGACTCTGTTTAATCACTTTATTTCTTATCCAGGTACTTACATACATGTTGTTTAACCCCTTAAGCCCCGAGGGTGGTTTGCACGTTAATGACCGGGCCAATTTTTACAATTCTGACCACTGTCCCTTTATGAGGTTATAACTCTGGAATGCTTCAACGGATCTTGGCGATTCTGATATTGTTTTCTCGTGACATATTGTACTTCATGATAGTGGTAACATTTCTTTGATATTACCTGCGTTTATTTGTGAAAAAAATGGAAATTTGGCGAAAATTTTGAAAATTTCGCAATTTTCCAACTTTTAATTTTTATGCCCTTAAATAACAGAGATATGTCACGCAAAATACTTAATAAGTAATATTTCCCACATGTCTACTTTACATCAGCACAATTTTGGAAACAATTTTTTTTTTTGTTAGGGAGTTATAAGGGTTAAAATTTGACCAGCAATTTCTCATTTTTACAACAAAATTTACAAAACCATTTTTTTTAGGGACCACCTCACATTTGAAGTCACATTTAGGGGTCTATATAGCAAAAAATACCCAAAAGTTAAACCATTCTAAAAACTGCACCCCTGAAGCTGATTAAAACCACATTCAAGAAGTTTATTAACCCTTCTGGTGCTTCATGAGAGCTAAAGCAATGTTGAAGGAAAAAATGAAAATTTAACTTTTTAGTCATGAAAACGATATTTTAGCAACAATTTTTTATTTTCCCAAAGGTAACAGGAGAAATTGGACTGCAAAAGTTGTTGTACAATTTGTCCTGAGTATGCCAATACCCCATATGTGGGGGGAACCACTGTTTAGGCGCATGGCAGGGCTCAGAAGGGAAGGAGCGCCATAAGACTTTTTCAAGCTAAAATTAGCTGGAATTGAGATTGGACGCCATGTTGCGTTTGGTGAGCCCCTGATGTGCCTAAACAGTGGAAACCCCCCATAGGTGACCCCATTTTGGAAACTAGACCCCCTAAGGAACTTATCTAGATGTGTGGTGAGTACTTTTATCCCCCAAGTGCTTCACAGAAGTTTATACCACCCGTGCGTGAAAATAAAAAATCCTATTTTTCCCACAAACATGATCGTTTAGTCCCCAATTTTTTATTTTCACAAGGGTAACTGAAGAAATTGGACCACAAAAGTTGTAGTCCAATTTGTCCTGAGTACGCCAATACCCCATATGTGGGGGGAACCACTGTTTAGGTGCATGGCAGGGCTCAGAAGGGAAGGAGCGCCATAAGACTTTTTCAAGCTAAAATTAGGAATGCAGGCTTTGATGGAATCGTCTGCAGCCGTCACGTTCCTTTTGATGAGCCCCTGATGTGCCTAAACAGTGGAAACCCCCCACAAGTGACCCCAATTTGGAAACTAGACCCCCTAAGGAACTTGTCTAGATGTGTGGTGAGAGCTTTGATCCCCAAGTGTTTCACTAAAGTTTATAACGCCCGGGTGTGAAAATAAAAAATCCTATTTTTTGCCCACAAAAATGATCTTTTATTCCCCAATTTTTTAATTTCCCAAGGGTAACAGGAGAAATTGGACCACAAAAGTTGTTGTCCAATTTGTCCTGAGTACGCTGGTACCCCCACATGTGGGAAAAAAACTGTTTGGGCACACGTTGGGGCTCGAAAGGGATGTACTGAAGTTTTGGAATGCAGACTTTGATGGAATCGTCTGCGGGCGTCATGTTCCGTTTGCAGAGCCCCTGATGTGCCTAAACAGGAAAAAAAACAACAAGTGACAACATTTTGGAAAGTAGGTCCCCAAAGAACTTACGTAGATGTGCCTCCTTTGGAATAAATCTGTTTCCTGTAAATTAATAGTGCATGGAGGTGTGGTACAATTTAAAGCAATCCTTCATACACAGGCCAGGATTTTCAGGGCAGGTGTCTGTTATGATCCGGTGACCTTGGAGCCGCATGAGAGACTTTCTCAGGAGTAGGTGGTACCTGTACTGACCGCAAACCCTAAACTAACACCGCAACTAGAAGTAGCCGTGGGATGTACCTAACACGTCCTAGACACCTCGACACAGCCGGAGGACTAAATACCCCTATAGATGGAAATGGGAATTCTATCTTGCCTCAGAGCAGAACCCCACAGGATAGGCAGCCCCCCACAAATATTGACTGTGAGTATAAGAGGAAAAACACATGCAGGCAGAAAAACAGGATTTAGCAAAAGAGGCACTTCTAGCTAAATAGAAAAGGATAGGACAGAATTCTAAGCGGTCAGTATTAAAATCCTAAAAATATCCACAGCAGATAATACAAATATTCTACATCTAACTAAAGACATAGAAAGTATATCTGCATATCCTGAGAATCCAGCATGACTGAAAAATCCAAACAAAGTCTAAGCTGGACAAAAACACAATGAATTGCACTGAATTGCAAAGCACACTGCATGTGTGCACAGAGACAAAAAAACAGACACTTATCTTAGCTGAATTGGCAGCAGGGCATGAGGAGCCAGAGAGAGATGCAATCCCTCCAAGTACAATGGACAACTGGCATGGACTCATGGATCCTGCACACCTAAATACCTAATAGAGCTGCAATCAGCAGAAACACCTGCCCGCATTACAACCCCAAGACAACTGCACTACCACCAACAACCACCGGAGGTGTTATGGATCCCAATGGCTAGGGGATCGCACTGGACAAGCAAAAAATAACTCAAATAACGGACGAGCTCTAGGGTGATGGAACCTGGGCTGACCGCTGCCCTACTCCTGACAAACACAACTAGAAATAGCCAGGGAGCGTGCCTACGTTGATTCTAGACGCCTCGCGCCAGCCTAAGAGCTAACTAGCACTGCAGAGAAAATAAAGACCTAACTTGCCTCCAGAGAAATAAACCCCAAAGGTATAGTTGCCCCCCACATGTATTGACGGTGAAAATGAGAGGAAGGCACGCACATAGATATGAAAATAGAGTTAGCAAAACGAGGCCCGCTATAACTAGAAAGCAGAAGGATACAAAAGGGGTCTGAGCGGTCAGCAAAAAACCCTAATCAAAAACCATCCTGAGATTACAAGCACCCATGTGCCAACTCATGGCACATGGGGAGCACCTCAGCCCACTAGAGCTTCCAACTAGCATAGAGTAATATTTAGCAAGCTGGACAAAAAACAAAATAACTGAAAAGCATAACTTAGCTTATCCTGAGAGATCTGGAAGCAGGTAGTCAGAACCAAACTGAGCACATCTGAGTACATTGATAGCCGGCAAGGGAATGACAGGAAAGCCAGGTTAAATAGGAAACACCCAGCCTCAGATGGACAGGTGGAAACCAGAGACCGCAACCCACCAAAGTCACCCAGTACCAGTTGTAACCACCAGAGGGAGCCCAAAAACAGAATCCACAACAGTACCCCCCCCTTGAGGAGGGGTCACCGAACCCTCACGAGAACCCCCAGGGCGATCAGGATGAGCTCTATGGAAGGCGCGGACCAAATCAGTCGCATGAACATCAGAGGCGACCACCCAGGAATTATCCTCCTGACCATAACCCTTCCACTTAACCAAATACTGGAGTTTACGTCTGGAAACACGAGAATCCAAGATCTTCTCAACAACATACTCCAATTCTCCCTCCACCAGCACCAAAGCAGGAGGCTCAACCGAAGGAACAACGGGCACCTCATACCTCCGCAATAACGACCGATGGAACACGTTATGAATAGCAAACGATGCTGGGAGATCCAAACGAAAAGATACAGGGTTAAGAATCTCCAAGATCTTATAAGGACTGATGAACCGATGCCTGAACTTGGGAGAAGAGACCTTCATAGGGACAAAACGAGAAGACAACCACACCAAGTCCCCAACACGAAGTCGGGGACCCACGCGGCGACGGCGATTAGCAAACTGCTGAGCCTTCTCCTGAGACAACTTCAAATTGTCCACCACCTGATTCCAAATCTGATGTAGCCTGTCCACCACCACGTCCACTCCAGGACAATCCGAAGGCTCCACCTGACCAGAGGAAAAACGAGGATGAAACCCCGAATTACAAAAGAAAGGAGAAACCAAAGTAGCAGAACTAGCCCGATTATTAAGGGCAAATTCGGCCAGTGGCAAAAAGGCAACCCAGTCATCTTGATCAGCAGAAACAAAACACCTTAAATAAGTTTCCAAGGTCTGATTAGTTCGCTCCGTCTGGCCATTTGTCTGAGGATGGAATGCAGACGAGAAAGACAAATTAATGCCCATCTTAGCACAAAACGTCCGCCAAAATCTAGACACAAACTGGGATCCCCTGTCAGAAACGATATTCTCCGGAATCCCATGCAAACGAACCACGTTCTGAAAAAATAAAGGGACCAACTCAGAGGAGGAAGGCAACTTAAGCAAGGGTACCAAATGAACCATCTTAGAAAAGCGGTCACACACAACCCAGATAACGGACATTTTCTGTGAGACAGGGAGATCTGAAATAAAATCCATGGAAATGTGCGTCCAAGGCCTCTTCGGGACAGGCAAGGATAACAACAACCCACTGGCCCGAGAACAGCAAGGCTTAGCCCGAGCACACACTCCACAAGACTGCACAAAGGTGCGCACATCCCTTGACAAGGAAGGCCACCAAAAAGACCTGGCCACCAAGTCTCTAGTACCAAATATTCCCGGATGACCAGCCAACACAGAAGAATGGACCTCGGAGATGACTCTACTGGTCCAATCATCCGGAACAAACAGTCTTTCTGGTGGACAACGATCAGGTTTATCCGCCTGAAACTCCTGCAATGCACGACGCAAGTCTGGGGAGACGGCGGACAATATTACCCCATCCCTAAGGATACCAGTAGGCCCAGAGTCTCCAGGAGAGTCAGGCACAAAACTCCTGGAAAGAGCATCTGCCTTCACATTCTTTGAACCTGGCAGGTATGAAACCACAAAATTGAAACGAGAAAAAAACAACGACCAACGAGCCTGTCTAGGATTCAGACGCCTGGCAGACTCAAGGTAAATCAGATTTTTGTGATCAGTCAAGACCACCACACGATGTCTAGCACCCTCAAGCCAATGACGCCACTCCTCAAATGCCCACTTCATGGCCAAAAGCTCCCGATTACCCACATCATAATTGCGCTCGGCGGGCGAGAATTTTCTAGAAAAGAACGCACATGGCTTCATCACCGAGCCATCGGAACTTCTCTGTGACAAAACCGCCCCCGCTCCAATCTCGGAAGCATCAACCTCAACCTGAAAAGGAAGTGAAACATCTGGTTGACATAACACAGGAGCAGAAGAAAACCGGCGCTTAAGTTCCTGAAAGGCCTCCACAGCCGTAGGAGACCAATTAGCAACATCAGCACCCTTTTTAGTCAAATCAGTCAAAGGTTTAACAACACTGGAAAAATTAGCAATGAACCGACGATAAAAATTAGCAAAACCCAAGAACCTCTGAAGACTCTTAACAGATGTAGGTTGTGTCCAGTCACAAATCGCCTGAACCTTGACGGGATCCATCTCAATAGTAGAAGGAGAAAAAATGTACCCCAAAAAAGAAATCTTCTGGACTCCGAAGAGACATTTCGAGCCCTTCACAAACAGAGAATTGGCCCGCAGGACTTGAAACACCTTCCTGACCTGTAGAACATGAGACTCCCAGTCATCAGAAAACACCAAAATATCATCCAAATACACAATCATAAACTTATCCAGATATTCACGGAAAATATTGTGCATAAAGGACTGAAAGACTGAAGGAGCATTAGAAAGTCCAAAAGGCATTACCAAATACTCAAAATGGCCCTCAGGCGTATTAAATGCGGTTTTCCACTCATCACCCTGCTTTATCCGCACAAGATTATACGCACCGCGAAGATCTATCTTAGTGAACCACCTAGCCCCCTTAATGCGAGCAAACAAATCAGTCAATAATGGCAATGGATACTGATATTTGACTGTAATCTTATTCAGAAGGCGATAATCTATACAAGGCCTCAGGGAACCATCTTTTTTAGCCACAAAAAAAAAACCTACTCCCAGAGGGGACAAAGATGGACGAATATGTCCCTTTTCCAAGGACTCCTTAATATAATTCCACATAGCAGTATGCTCTGGCACTGACAGATTAAATAAACGACCCTTAGGGAACTTACTGCCAGAAATTAATTCTATAGCACAGTCACAATCCCTATGAGGAGGGAGCGAATTGAGCTTAGGCTCCTCAAAAACATCCCGATAGTCAGACAAAAACGCAGGGACCTCAGAAGGAGTAGATGAAGCGATTCAAATCAGAGGTGCATAATCATGAACCCCCTGACATCCCCAGCTTAACACAGACATTGTTTTCCAATCCAGGACTGGATTATGAGTTTGTAACCATGGCAGACCAAGCACTAGTACATCATGTAAATTATACAGTACAAGGAAGCGAATCACCTCCTGATGAACGGGAGTCATGCGCATGGTCACTTGTGTCCAGTACTGCGGTTTATTCATAGCCAGTGGTGTAGAGTCAATTCCCTTCAAAGGAATAGGAACTTCCAGAGGCTCCAGACTAAAACCGCAGCGTTTGGCAAATGACCAATCCATAAGACTCAGGGCAGCGCCCGAATCCACATAAGCATCGACGGAAATGGATGACAGTGAACAAATCAGAGTTACAGACAAAATGAACTTAGACTGCAGAGTACTAATGGCAAAAGATTTATCAACCTTTTTTGTGCGTTTAGAGCATGCTGATATAACATGAGCTGAATCACCACAATAAAAACACAATCCGTTTTTCCGCCTATAATTTTGCCGTTCACTTCTGGACTGAATTCTATCACATTGCATAGTCTCAGGTGCCTGTTCAGAAGACACCACCAACTGGTGCACAGGTTTGCGCTCCCGCAAACGCCGATCAATCTGAATGGCCATAGTCATAGACTCATTCAGACCTGTAGGCGCAGGGAACCCCACCATAATATCCTTAATGGCCTCAGAAAGACCATCTCTGAAGTTTGCAGCCAGGGCGCACTCATTCCACTGAGTAAGCACCGACCATTTCCGAAATTTTTGACAATATACTTCCGCTTCATCATGCCCCTGAGAGAGGGCTAATAAAGCATTTTCAGCCTGAATCTCCAGGTTAGGTTCCTCATAGAGCAATCCCAGTGCCAGAAAAAACGCATCCACACTGAGCAATGCAGGATCCCCTGGTGCCAATGCAAATGCCCAATTCTGAGGGTCGCCCCGCAGGAAAGATATTACAATCTTGACCTGCTGAGCAGGGTCTCCAGAGTAGCGAGATTTCAAAGAAAGAAACAATTTGCAATTGTTCCTGAAATTCAGGAAGGTAGATCTATCTCCAGAAAAAAACTCTGGAATAGGAATTCTAGGTTCAGACATAGGAGTGTGAACAACAAAATCCTGTATGTTTTGAACTTTTGCAGCGAGATTATTCAGGCTGGAAGCCAAACTCTGGACATCCATATTAAACAGCTAAGGTCAGAGCCATTCAAGGGTTAAGAGGAGGTAAGAAGCAGCTAGACAGCAATTAAAGGCTAGGCAGCAAAACTCTGAGGGGAAAAAAAAAAAATTTCCCTTCAACACTTCTTTTTCTCCTGCTTCAGCCCAAACAATTAACACTTTGTTGGCCGGCTATACTGTTATGGATCCCAATGGCTAGGGGATCGCACTGGACAAGCAAAAAATAACTCAAATAACGGACGAGCTCTAGGGTGATGGAACCTGGGCTGACCGCTGCCCTACTCCTGACAAACACAACTAGAAATAGCCAGGGAGCGTGCCTACGTTGATTCTAGACGCCTCGCGCCAGCCTAAGAGCTAACTAGCACTGCAGAGAAAATAAAGACCTAACTTGCCTCCAGAGAAATAAACCCCAAAGGTATAGTTGCCCCCCACATGTATTGACGGTGAAAATGAGAGGAAGGCACGCACATAGATATGAAAATAGTTAGCAAAACGAGGCCCGCTATAACTAGAAAGCAGAAGGATACAAAAGGGGTCTGAGCGGTCAGCAAAAAACCCTAATCAAAAACCATCCTGAGATTACAAGCACCCATGTGCCAACTCATGGCACATGGGGAGCACCTCAGCCCACTAGAGCTTCCAACTAGCATAGAGTAATATTTAGCAAGCTGGACAAAAAACAAAACAACTGAAAAGCATAACTTAGCTTATCCTGAGAGATCTGGAAGCAGGTAGTCAGAACCAAACTGAGCACATCTGAGTACATTGATAGCCGGCAAGGGAATGACAGGAAAGCCATGTTAAATAGGAAACACCCAGCCTCAGATGGACAGGTGGAAACCAGAGACCGCAACCCACCAAAGTCACCCAGTACCAGTTGTAACCACCACAGGGAGCCCAAAAACAGAATCCACAACACGGAGGGAGCCCAAGAGCAGAATTCACAACAGTACCCCCCCTTGAAGAGGGGTCACCGAACCCTCACCAGAGCCCCCAGGCCGATCAGGACGAGCCAGATAAAAGGCATGGACCAAATCAGCAGCATGGACATCAGAGGCAAAAACCCAAGAATTATCCTCCTGGCCATAACCTGTCATGGTTCCCAATGGCAAGGGAACGTCAGAGAACTTAAATAACAGACTAGCTCTTGGGTGATGGAATCTCGAGCTGACCGTGAGCTAAACCTACCACACAACTAACAGTGGCCGGGTGACGTGCCTACGTTTTATCCCTAGACGCCCAGCGCCAGCCGGAGAACTAACTAACCCTAATAGAGGAAAAAACAGACCTAGCTTACCTCTAGGGAAATTCCCCCAAAAAGGAGACAGAAGCCCCCACATATATTGACGGTGAGTTCAGAGGAAAAGACATACGCAGTATGAAGGTAGGTTCAGCAAAGCGAGGTCCGCTTACTAGATAGCAAGAAGATACAATAGGGAACTTCACGGTCAGCTGAAAACCCTATAAAAATACCATCCAGAAATTACTTTAAGACTCATGTGTCAACTCATGACACCGGAGTGGTAATTTCGGCCCACAAGAGCTTCCAGCTACAGAAACATAACATAACTGTGAACTGGAACAAAAATGCAAACAAACTTAGGACAAGAGTCCAACTTAGCTGGTAGTAGTCTAGAAGCAGGAACATGCAACTGAAAGGCTCTGGTTACATTGATGGCCGGCACAAGAATAACTGAGCAGCAAGGCTAAATAGGATACTCCCATATCCTGATGGAAACAGGTGAACAGAGAAGTGAAGCACACAAGTCCAGTACCACCAGTGATCACCGGGGGAGCCCAAAAACCAAATTCACAACAATAACCCTTCCATTTGACAAGGTACTGAAGCCTCCGCCTCGAAAAGCGAGAATCCAAAATCTTCTCAACCACATACTCCAACTCCCCATCAACCAACACAGGAGCAGGAGGATCAACCAAGGGAAAAACGGGCACCACATATTTCCGCAATAAAGATCTATGGAAAACATTATGGATGGCAAAAGAGGCCAGAAGGGCCAAACAAAAAGACACCGGATTGATAATCTCAGAAATCCTATAAGGACCAATAAACCGAGGCTTAAACTTAGGGGAAGAAACCTTCATAGGAACATGACGGGAAGACAACCAGACCAAATCCCCAACCCGAAGCCGGGAACCAACACACCGACAACGGTTAGCAAAACGCTGAGCCTCTTCCTGAGACAACACCAAATTGTCCACCACATGAGCCCAAATCTGCTGCAACCTGTCAACCACAGAATCCACACCAGGACAATCAGAAGGTTCAACTTGCCCCGAAGAAAAACGAGGATGAAAACCAAAATTACAAAAGAAGGGCGAAACCAAGGTAGCCGAACTAGCCCGATTATTAAGGGCAAACTCGGCCAATGGCAAGAAAGCCACCCAATCATCCTGATCAGCAGACACAAAGCATCTCAAATAAGTCTCCAAAGTCGGATTAGTTCGCTCGGTCTGGCCATTTGTCTGAAGATGAAATGCGGAAGAAAAAGACAAATCAATGCCCAGCCTAGCACAAAAGGCCCGCCAAAACCTAGAAACAAACTGGGAACCTCTGTCGGACACAATATTCTCCGGAATACCATGCAAACGAACCACATGCTGAAAAAACAATGGAACCAAATCAGAAGAGGAAGGCAATTTAGGCAAAGGCACCAAATGAACCATCTTAGAAAACCGGTCACAAACCACCCAGATAACCGACATCCTCTGGGAAACCGGAAGATCTGAAATAAAATCCATAGAAATATGCATCCAGGGCCTCTCTGGGACCGGCAAAGGCAAAAGCAACCCACTAGCACGGGAACAACAAGGCTTGGCCCGCGCACAAGTCCCACAGGACTGCACAAAAGAACGCACATCACGCGACAAAGAATGCCACCAAAAGGACCTACCAACCAAATCTCTGGTACCAAAAGTACCAGGATGACCAGCCAACACAGAACAGTGAACCTCAGAAATCACTCTACTAGTCCATCTATCAGGAACAAACAGTTTCCCCACAGGACAGCGGTCAGGTTTGTCAGCCTGAAATTCCTGCAGAACCCGTCGCAAATCAGGGGAAATGGCAGAAAGGACCACCCCTTCCTTCAGAATGCCGACCGGCTCAAATACCTCAGGAGAATCAGGCAAAAAAACTCCTAGAGAGGGCATCAGCCTTAACATTCTTAGAACCCGGAAGATACGAGACCACATAATCAAAACGGGAGAAAAACAGGGACCATCGAGCCTGTCTAGGATTCAGCCGCTTGGCAGATTCGAGGTAAATCAGATTTTTATGATCGGTCAAGACCACAATACGGTGCTTGGCTCCCTCAAGCCAATGTCGCCATTCCTCAAACGCCCACTTCATAGCCAACAACTCCCGATTGCCGACATCATAATTGCGTTCAGCAGGCGAAAACTTACGGGAAAAGAAGGCACACGGTTTCATCAAGGAACCATCAGAATTCCTCTGAGACAAAACGGCCCCTGCCCCAATCTCAGAAGCGTCAACCTCAACCTGAAACGGAAGCGAAACGTCTGGCTGACGCAACACCGGGGCAGAAGTAAATCGGCGTTTAAGCTCCTGAAAGGCAGAGACAGCCACAGGGGACCAATTCGTTACATCAGCGCCTTTCTTCGTCAAATCGGTCAGGGGTTTAACCACACTGTAGAAGTTAGCAATGAAACGGCGATACAAATTAGCAAAGCCCAAAAATTTCTGAAGGCTCTTCACAGATGTGGGTTGAATCCAATCATGAATGGCCTGAACCTTAACCGGATCCATCTCTATAGATGAGGGAGAAAAAATAAAGCCTAAAAAAGAAACCTTCTGCACTCCAAAGAGACACTTAGACCCCTTCACAAACAAAGTATTATCACGAAGGATCTGAAATACCATCCTGACCTGTTTCACATGAGACTCCCAATCATCGGAAAAAATTAAGATGTCATCCAAATATACAATCATGAATTTATCAAGATAATTCCGGAAGATATCATGCATGAAAGACTGAAAAACAGATGGAGCATTAGAGAGCCCGAATGGCATCACAAGGTATTCAAAATGGCCTTCGGGCGTATTAAACGCAGTTTTCCATTCGTCACCCTGCTTAATACGAACAAGATTATATGCCCCCCGAAGGTCAATTTTAGTAAACCAACTAGCCCCCTTAATCCTGGCAAACAAATCGGAAAGCAAAGGTAAAGGGTATTGAAACTTGACCGTGATCTTATTCAAGAGGCGATAATCAATACAGGGTCTCAAGGAGCCATCCTTCTTAGCAACAAAAAAAAATCCCGCTCCCAACGGTGAAGAAGATGGCCGAATATGCCCTTTCTCCAAAGACTCCTTAACATAACTCCGCATGGCGGTATGTTCCGGCACAGACAGGTTCAAAAGTCGGCCCTTAGGAAACTTACAGCCTGGAATCAAGTCAATAGCACAATCACAGTCCCTATGCGGTGGAAGGGAACTGGACTTGGGTGTTATGGTCTGGTGATTTAGGAGCGACATACGACTAGCTCTGGGCAGGTGGTAACTATACCGACCGCAGTTCCTGATCTTAACACAGACACTAGCAGTAGCCGTGGGATGTTCCTGTCACTCCCGGGACACCTCGTCACAGCCGGAGATCTAGCTACCCCTAAAGGTAGAAGCAGGAAAGCTATCTTGCCTCATAGAAAATCCCGAAAGGATAGGACAGCCCCCCACAAATAATGATTGTGAGAGGAGAAGGAAATGATATACGTAGTATGAAACAAGATTTAGCAAAGGAGGCCACTACTAGCTAGAAAGAATTAGTACAGGACAGAACACTGTGCGGTCAGTAATAAAAACTAGAAAAAGTCCACCGCAGAGAAATGCAAAAATCTCCACACCTGACTAAAGGTGTGGAGGGCAAACTCTGCTGCCCAGAGCTTCCAGCTTAGCTGACTAGATACATACTGATAAGCTGGACAAATGAGCAAAACATAGAAAGTGCTAAACAACAAAGTCCACAACAAGTGAACAGCAAAAAGACAAGCAAGGACTTAGCTTTGCTGAAATGGTCAGAGTGACAGGGAAATCCTCAGAGAGCCATGACTCCAAGCTCAACAATTGACAACTGGCATTGAATTAGGGAAAAGGCTAGACTAATATAGCAGAGCCAGAAAGACGATCAGTGGAAGCAGCTGCTGATGCTAAATCCAAGAAGCAGCCATACCACTCAAAACCACAGGAGGGAGCCCAAGAGCAGAACTCACAAAAATGCTACTTATAACCACCGGAGGGAGCCCAAGAGCGGAATTCACAACACTTGGGCTCATCGAATACGTCCTGAAAATCAGACAAAAACTCTGGAACTTCAGAAGAGGAGGAAGAGGAGATTGACATCACAGGAACGTCATTATGAACCCCCTGACAACCCCAACTAGTCACAGACATAGACTTCCAATCCAACACAGGATTATGTATCTGCAACCATGGAAAACCCAGCACAATAGCATCATGCAAATTATGCAACACCAGAAAACGACAATCTTCCTGATGGGCTGGCGCCAAGCACATGGCCACCTGTGTCCAAAACTGGGGTTTATTTTTAGCCAAAGGTGTAGCATCAATGCCCCTTAAAGGAATAGGGTTCTGCAAAGACTGCAAGGGGAAACCACAACGCCTGGCAAAGTCCATTAAGTTCAAAGCGGCGCCTGAATCCACAAACGCCATGACAGAAAATGACGACAATGAGCAGATCAAGGTCACAGATAACTGAAATTTAGGTTGTACAGTACTGATGGTAAATGAACTAGCGATTCTTTGTACGCTTTGGGCAGACTGAAATGACATGAGAAGCATCGCCACTAGTGTTGAGAGATACCGTCCGATACTTGAAAGTATTGGTATCGGAAAGTATCGGCCGATACCGGCAAAGTATCGGATCACAGCAAGCAAGTATCGGATTTTAAAATGCGCGCGTGTCCAGCCTCCCGTGACGTCACGGCTTGTAATTGGTCGCGTCGCCCATGTGACCGCGACGGGACCAATCACAAGCCAGAACGTAATTTTAAAATCCTGAAGGACCTAAAATTACGTCACGGCTTGCTGTGATTGGTCGCGTCGCGGCCACATGGGCGGCACGCGACCAATTCCAAGCCGGGACTTCAAGTAAGGAAGTAAACGCGCGAATTTTAAGCAAACAACGCTGCCGGTTCCCTCGCTGAGGTCCAGGCTGCGTCGGAGAGGTGAGTATAGCAATATTTTTTATTTTAATTCTCTCTTTTACACATTATTGCATTAATGTTGTTTCGATACCGATACCCGATACCACAAAAGTATCGGATCTCGGTATCGGAATTCCGATACCCACAAGTATCGGCCGATACCCGATACTTGCGGTATCGGAATGCTCAACACTAATCGCCACAATAAAAACACAACCTATTCTGACGTCTGAATCCTTGTTGTTCCGTTCTAGACAGAATCCTATCACACTGCATAGGCTCAGGCATCTGCTCTGAGGACAACGCCACAGCGCGCACAGTTCTGCGCTCCCGCAAGCGCCGATCAATCTGAATGGCCAGAGACATAGAATCACTCAGACCAACAGGCGTTGGAAACCCCACCATAACATCTTTAACAGACTCAGAAAGACCCTTTCTGAAAATTGCCGCCAAAGCATCCTCATTCCATTTAGTCAGCACAGACCATTTTCTAAATTTCTGACAATACAATTCTGCCGCTTCTTGACCCTGAGAGAGGGCCAACAAGGTCTTCTCCGCTTGATCCACAGAATTTGGTTCATCATATAATAATCCTAGAGCCTGAAAAAAGGCATCTACATTAAGCAAGGCCGGATTCCCAGATTCCAGGGAAAATGCCCAATCCTGAGGGTCGCCACGCAGCAGGGAGATGACAATTTTAACCTGCTGAATGGGATCACCAGAGGAACGAGGCTTCAGAGCAAAAAACAGTTTACAATTGTTTTTAAAACTCAAAAATTTGGACCTGTCCCCAAAAAACAAATCAGGAGTAGGAATCCTAGGTTCCAAAAGCGGAGTCTGAACAATATAATCTGAAATACCCTGTACCTTAGCAGCAAGCTGGTCTATACGAGAAACTAATCCCTGAACATCCATGCTAGCACAAGACTCCTCAGTCACCCAGAGGAAAAGAGGGAAGAAAAGACAAAGCAGGCTACAGAAAAAAAAATGGCTCTTTCTTCCCTTCTTCTGAGATGCATTTAACTCATTGTCGGCCAGTTGTACTGTTGTGATCCGGTGACCTTGGAGCCGCATGAGAGACTTTCTCAGGAGTAGGTGGTACCTGTACTGACCGCAAACCCTAAACTAACACCGCAACTAGAAGTAGCCGTGGGATGTACCTAACACGTCCTAGACACCTCGACACAGCCGGAGGACTAGATACTCCTATAGATGGAAATGGGAATTCTATCTTGCCTCAGAGCAGAACCCCACAGGATAGGCAGCCCCCCACAAATATTGACTGTGAGTATAAGAGGAAAAACACACGCAGGCAGAAAAACAGGATTTAGCAAAAGAGGCACTTCTAGCTAAATAGAAAAGGATAGGACAGAATTCTAAGCGGTCAGTATTAAAATCCTAAAAATATCCACAGCAGATAATACAAATATTCTACATCTAACTAAAGACATAGAAAGTATATCTGCATATCCTGAGAATCCAGCATGACTGAAAAATCCAAACAAAGTCTAAGCTGGACAAAAACACAATGAATTGCACTGAATTGCAAAGCACACTGCATGTGTGCACAGAGACAAAAAAACAGACACTTATCTTAGCTGAATTGGCAGCAGGGCATGAGGAGCCAGAGAGAGATGCAATCCCTCCAAGTACAATGGACAACTGGCATGGACTCATGGATCCTGCACACCTAAATACCTAATAGAGCTGCAATCAGCAGAAACACCTGCCCGCATTACAACCCCAAGACAACTGCACTACCACCAACAACCACCGGAGGGAGCCCAAGAGCAGAATTCACAACAGGTGTCGCATTGATAGATGGTGTCCTTCCGTATTCCTCTTTTGTAGCACACTCGGCACCTCTTTTGCAGCTTACCTTTTCTTCCAGTTGGCGGGACCACCCCCGGAAAATGCTGACCTGGTACGATACGTGTACCTTAAGTTCCAGAAGTACTGGGGCCCGCTCCTTCCCTCGTGCCAAACATCAGGGCCTTAACCACTACCTCCTGGAAATGAAGGTACGACGTATCGGTGTTGTGTGCACATCGTGACTTCAGGAAGGCGTTGAGCATTGCCATTTGTACAATGTGCACGGACAGCTTTTTGTACCACACCCTGGCCTTTCTCAAAGCACTGTACGGTTGGAGGAGTTGATCAGAGAGATCAACGCCCCCCATGTTTTTGTTGTACCCCAATACACAGGTCGGTTTGCTGACCTCTGTAGAGGTACCCCTTACAGTGCTGAGGGCGCTGCCTTCACCGTGTATGGTGGTCAGTAGAAGGACATCTCTTTTGTCCTTGTACTTGACCACCAGCAGGTGGTCGCTTCATAGGGCTTTGCTCTCACCTTTTCTGAGAGTCTGCCCAAGTAGCGTCTTCGGGAGGCCTCTCTGATTTTTGCGGACAGTACCGCAGGCTGCGGTACCTCGCGCAGAGAGAGATTTGTAGAGTGGGATGCTGGTGTAAAAGTTATCGGTATAGAGGTGATAACCTTTATCCAGCAGTGGGTGCACCAAATCCCACACAATTTTCACACTCACTCCCAGGATAAAAGGACACTCAAGCGGTTCAATTCTGGTGTCCTTCCGTTCGTAAACTCTAAAGCTGTGGGTGTACCCTGAGGTACTATCACACAGCTTGTAGAGTTTGATTCCGTACCTGGCCCTTTTGCTGGGCAGGTATTGACAATATTTGAGCCGCCCCTTGAAAGGAATTAAGGACTCATCCACGGAGATGTCCCTTTGAGGCACGTACGCCTCAGCAAACTTTTTGTTGAAGTGTTCGATGACCGGCCGAACTTTGAACAGACGGTCAAAGTTGCGGTCATCTCGTGCGGGACACCGTGCATTATCGTTGTAATGCAGGAACTTATGGATGGCCTCAAAACGTGTCCGGGTCATGACCATTCGGAATACTGGAGTGTTATAGAAAATATCTTTACTCCAGTATTGCCGAAGTTCAGGCTTGTTTAGGATCCCCATGTGGAGGACCAGGCCCCAAAACTGCATCATTTCAACTGCGTCTACAGGAGACCAGTTAGAATATGATGAACCAGAGTTTTGGTCCAAAAATTGCCGAGCATACAGATTAGTTTGCTCCACCATTAGGTTAACGAAAGCCTCAGAGAAAAAGACTTTGAAAAAGTCTAGTTCTGTGAGGCCAGTGGTGTCAAATTTGATTCCTGATTCTGCCACAAAATCAGGAATCAGTGGCTTGTAATTTTCAGGTGGCGAGGTCCATATGGGGTCTGCAGTGGGGTGCGCTGGTTCGTCTTCAGCAATGGTGGGCACTTCATCTTCATCTTCATCAACGATGGGCCTTGCCTCATCTTCTGTCCTGCGGCGTCTGCGTGGCGGTTCCGCAGGGCCGGAGGAGGAAGATGAGGAGTGGGAAGAGGATTAGGAAGAATCAGAAAAATAAAGAAAAGTGGGATCCTCTCCCTGGCTATCAGTGTCGGAGGCAAGGAAAGAATATGCCTCCTCCGCTGAATAGCGCTATTGGGACGAATGGGACGAGCGGGACATTTTTTTTGTAAGTGTGGTGCTTGGGTGTACTTCATTGGTAACTATGTGTAAGTGTGGGGGGATAGTGCTTGGTGCAAACTACTCTGAAAAGAAAAAGCTAAAGGAAAAAAAGCAAATAGGGAAAAAAAATACCTGTGAAAGAAAAGTATAAAACAGCAGGCCCTAGCTCTGATAAGTGAACCGCGTCACTTATCAAAGTTCAGCGGCTGCTGGGTGTGCGAACAGGATGTGAAAAAAAAACTGCAGGCACGAGAGCTCTGATAAGTGAACCGCGTCACTTATCAAAGTTCAGCGGCTGCTGGGTGTGCGAACGGGATGTGAAAAAAAAACGGCAGGCACGAGAGCTCTGATAAGTGAACCATGTCACTTATCAAAGTTCGGGTGCTGCTGGGTGTGTGAACGGAGATGTGAAAAAAAAAAAGGAAAAGGAAGGCACGGGTTAGACGCGGCGGCTGGGTGAGCGCACGGAAATGGGGAAAAAAAAAAGAAAACGGCAGGCACGAGAGCTTTGATAAGTGAACCGCGTCACTTATCAAAGTTCAGCGGCTGCTGGGTGTGCGCACAGGTGTTGTGAAAAAAAAAAAAGGAAAACGGCAGGCACAAGCTCTGATAAGTGAACTGCGTCACTTATCAAAGTTTGGCGGCTGCGGGATGGGTGTACGAAATTGGGCAAAGGGGGCTGATGAAAAAAAAGCGAGCACGAGTGTTGATCGGTGAACTGCGTCACCAATCAACGCTCAGCGGCTGCTGAACGTGCGCACGGAGGTGGCGCAAAGAGGGACGGAGGGGGTTATGGAAGGGGGGAAGGGGGGTGGGGGGTGAAGAGAGATCGGGTAGGGGCTGTTAACACTTACATTTGTAGTCTCTCTTCTTCGGTTTTCTTTCTTCGTTTTTTCTTTCTTCTTTCTTTCGCTGTTTTCGAACGCAGGGGATTGTGGTGTTACAGGCTTCTGTAGCACCACAAGGCCCAGCAAGACAAAATCTGGCTGTGTGATCGCTCTGCAGGAGTCCTCAGCTAGAGTGAAGACCCCTGCAGAGCGGTCAGACAGGTCACCTGCAGGTGACAGACAGGTCACAGAGCGGACACACCGCTGCTGTGAGCTGTCATTGGTGGGATCGAATGATAACATTGATCCCACCAATTCCTGCAGGCCCTGGTGACCATGGCAACTGCCTAGGATCCCTCCGATCCTAGGCAGGTCACAGCCAGGTCACCAGCAGGGCACACAGCGGTCACAACATGACCGCCGCTGTGCCCTGTGATTGGCGCGATCGTCGATAGCATCGATCGCGCCAATCACCTCCTGCAGGCCCTGCTGGGCCTCCACTAGTCTCTGGCCTGCGATCGGTGCGATTGAAGCACCGATCCAGGCCACTGCAGCAGGGGAGAGCCGGGGAGGGCCGGGTAAAGCAGGGCACAGCGCGGTAATACCGCTGCTGTTCCCTGCGATTGGCGCGATCGATTCGATCGGCGATCACGCCAATCCGGGGGTCTTTTGCCGGTGCCTGGGGTTGCCAGGCACCGGCCCTAGGATCGAGTACATCGGTACTCGATCCTAGCCTGGGACTTCATTGTTTCAGCCGCTCCGATTGGCTGAAACAATGAGAAACGCTGTGATTGGCTGTTCAGAATTGAACAGCCAATCACAGCGATCGTGAGGCCTGGGGGGCGGAGCCAGGCCCTGGGATGCCGACGCCATCAACCTGCAGGTAAGATGGCGCCGGAAATTTAATGCGATCACCGCGACTTAAGTCGCGATGTCGCATTAAACAGTATGACGTACTATCCCATTACTGGGAATTAAGTCCCAGGTCACCTTGACGGGATAGTACGTCATATGGGATTAAGGGGTTAATAATTTGTTCAAAGATCTTTCCTGGTATAGACGTCAGACTCACTGACCTATAGTTCCATGGGTCCACCTTCTTCCCCTTTTTGAAGATAGGAACAACATTTGCTCTTCTCCAGTCTTCTGGGACTTCTCCTGTTCTCCAAGAATTTTCAAGTATTATGGAGGGTGGTTCAAAAATTTCTTCTCCTATCTCCTCTGGGGAAATTCTTCTGGACCCGGAAACTTGAATTCATTTATGTTAGCCAAGTGTTTCCTCACTATCTTTCTGTGTATAGATATCCTGGATTCTTCTATTCCCTTAATAGGACAGTGAAAATCAGTTGATGTTAGATTTTCTTTCTGATAGAAAACAAGATGCAGAATAGGAATTTAAACGTTCGGCCTTCTCAACATCCTTTCTTACCATTTCATCATTTTCATCCTGTAAAAATCCTATAGCATCTTTGACTTTTTTTTTAAGTTTGATATATCTCCAAAATTCTTTTTTATTGCTTTTGACGTCTCTCGCAAGCCTTAATTCATTGTCAGCTTTAGATAATCTGATTTGTGCCTTGCAGGTTTTGCAGACAGCATTATATTCTTCTTTAGTTATGCCTCCCTTTTTCCATTTGATAAACATTTCTTTCTTCCTTTTTAGCATGTGTTTAAGTTCTGTGTTCATCAATCCGGGATTCCTTAAATGCTTGCTATTCTTCCTTCTTTTTGGAATTGTTAATGATTGTGTTTTGAGAATCTCATTTTTCAAGGTTTCCGATCTTTCCAGGACATTTTTGTCCTTAAGGATATCCAGCCATTGAATCACTTTGATTCTCTTTCTGAGTACCTTAAAATCTGCAGATCTATCATCTTGTTCCTGACATCCTTATAAAACTCTATGGTCTTGCCCATGTTGTTGGGGTTTAGAGTATGACTGATTAATTGAGTCTGTGGACAAGAGTCTTTTATAAAGGTGACTATGTAAGACAGCTGTCTTTAATGCAGGTAATGAGGTGATTAGGAGCATCTAACTGGTCTGTAGAACTCTTATAGGTTGGTAGGGGATCAAATACTTATTTCTCACAGCAAAATGCAAATAATTCATGTTACTATTCGAGGGGTGGATATCTTCCTGGAGCGTAACAGTATTGTATCTTACAGTTATTAGATTCTTTAGAAGGATGTAGACCTGGGGATTTATTCTAATGGAATATAGGCTGAACTGGATGGACAAATGTCTATTTTCGGCCTTGCTAACTATATTACTATGTTATATAATTTATACAATGCGATTTTCTGGATATTATTTTTGATATTCTATTTCTCAATGTTAAAATTAATGTAACCTTAAAATTATAGACTGTTCATGCATTTGTCAGTGGGCAAACTTACAAAATCAGCAAGGGATCAAATACTTATTTCTCCCACTATAGCTGTATTGTGGGCCCTTGGAGTCAATTCCTTATGTGGGCCCCAGACACCCCAGTGCAACCCTGTGTAGAATAACTTTTTTCGTAAGCACTATTTTATAATTATTGTTCAAATAGGTAGTGTTTTTGAAAGTTCTCATTGCATAAGTAATGTATAAAACAAGATTGTGCCATCTAAAACTTTTCCAGTAAATTACCTAATTTAAAATTGCTGTAATTATTGGCACATTTGTCCTGTGAATATAGATATTAAAGCAGATATATCACTGACTTTATTTGTAGTTAACTTTAAAAAATGATTACTGCTATTTATTTAATTAGTTGTTCCTGGCCCTTATTGAAATGTGTATGTTATCCTATATTAAATACTTTAAAAAATAACGAGTGTAGAATAGATCACTGATTCATTTTCATATTTTCTCCTCTTCAATATATTTTCTATGTTGTGCAGAGCCATGCTTTAACCCCTTCCCGACACTGGATGTAATGGTACATCCTATTTGCAGTGCGTTCCCACAAATGGATGTACCAGTACGTCCTGGCGAGCTATGGCTGCACATTTGGCACTAGAAGATTAGCCTAAGTGATAGCCGAGCCCTGGCTGTCACAGCCAGGGGAGGTGCCCACGCCGACCCCAGCTGTATAGCCCTCTAAATCGCAACATTTAGAAGACTAAGAGATGGAGGGGGCATCCTTTCCCCTTGGATCGTCACCCCCCAACTTAATTGCGGGCTATCGATGGTAGTCAGTGCAAGTTCCATCGAGAAACTAAGCAAAAAAGTTTTAAGAAAGTTGGTAAACTATTTTTTAAAAATTACAATATAGTGAACAAAATAAATGAAAAAAGTTATACCAATAAATACACGTATTTATGTAAGACTAAACAAATAAAGTACACATATTTGATATCGCTGCATGACCCAACCTATAAAACTGGCCCACTAGTTAACTCCTTCAGTGAACACCGCAAAATAAAAAAAGTAGAAAATGTGGCAAAAAGCTATGTATTTTCATCGTACCGCCTGAACAAAAAGTTAAATAAAACACAATCAAAAATTAAAATGGTGTCACTGAAAATGTCGTGTTCCACAAAAAGCACCATCAGCAGAGAAAGAAAAAAGCTATAGCTCTCAGAATACAGCGATGGAAAACAATTGTTTTCTTCTAAAAAAAAAAAAATGTTTTTATTGTGTAAAAGCGGCAAAACATAAAAAATGATATAATGCGGCATTGCTGTAATCATACTGACCTAAAAAGTAAGGCTGAGTTATTGCTTTTACCATACAGAGAGTGGCATGAAAAAGCAAACAAAAACAGTTCCTGTATTGCTGGTTTCTGTTCATTCTGCCTCACAAAAATCGGAATAGACAGTGAATCAAAAATGTTATGTGCCCAAAAATAGTACCAATAAAATCTTCAACTAAACTCGCAAAAACAATCTATGTCGCAAACATTTTGAAAGATTTTTGTTCTCAAAATATGGTAATGCAAAAACTTTTTTTGTAAAAAAAAAAAAAAGTTTTAGTGTGTGATAGTCGTGAAACATTAAAATTAAAATAAATCTGGTACCACTGTAATCACACTGACCCGAAGAATAAAGCCGTCAAATCACTTATACCTCACAGTGAACAGCGAAAAACAATAAAATAAAAACAATTCTTTACCTTCAATTGACTGACTTGTTTATTCTGTTTCCCAAAAATCAAAGTAAGGCTTAGTTCACATTTGTGTTGCGCTCTACGATGAGCGCTTACTTTGGGGTTTCTATGTAAATCTCTATCTTTGCAGAGATTAGCACGCTAAGCATTGAGATTCTGGTTTGGCTATTATCCTAAGTCATGTGACAAGGCTCGTTAAAGGGTCAACATTGACATGTAGGATTACTACTTCCAATAGGTGACACTAGAGTTTTAGTTATCTTCCTCTCTGAAGAGACAATTTGCATAATTAACATATGTAAATATCTGAAATACCTGATTCAGAAGGAACATCCAATGGAAGATTCCCTATGAAGAGGCAGATGGAGACACTTTGGATTCTGCCTGTCCTATGATTCTGCGCTGTCCATCTTTTTAGGCGTGCCTAAAAGCGTGGTCGGCCACAGTTTTGTGCACCTCTGAAAAGAAGAACACTGCTGAACAGAAGCCAGATGGAGTCCAGATTAACTCTGCTGTTGCATTATAGTGAATGGATCCCTCGGGGGTTTCATCTGAATCACGTAATTCAGAGTTTTGACTGGAAGCTCTGATGTAAGTTAGCTGCATAGAGCACAGGATAAATGTGATTCAAAATGTTATATAAAATGTTCCCAGTTTCAACTCAATCCACAAAAAACAAGTTTTCACTCAGGTCTGTCATCTGTTAATGGAAATATAGGGAGCTTAAACGTTACTGCTAGCACAAAGGCTCTTTAATGTGTCAGATGGAGTCACTTTTGACTCTCTGGTCTATCATCTGGTGGTGTTTATCTTTTTAACCCCTTTCTGCCATCAGACGGAATAGTACGTCCGATGGCAGAACCCCCGCTTTGATGCGGGCTGCGGCGATGAGCTCGCATCAAAGCCGGGACATGTCAGCTGTCAAACTCTGACAGCGGCATTTAAGAAGCGCTTCCGGACATCCGGCCTGAAATGCGCGCATCGGTGACCCCTGTCACATGATCGGGGGTCATCGGTGCGTCGGCATAACAACCAGAGGTCTCCTGCAGACCTCTATGGTTGTTAATGCTGGATATGTAATACTATTGTAGGAACTCAAGGATTCTGATAGCATGGGGCAATGAACAGACAGAGACTGGTTTCTTAAGTGCAAATAGTGTATTTGTATAACAGCAATAACACCCAAAACAATATACTGATAACCCACAGTGTCCTAGAAAGAAACAAGTCCTTGAAATATATACAGCAAATCGGCAGAGTTCTTAAGGCAGAGTCCCCAGCAAGGTGAGTGTGACGGGTGACGTGGTGCAGATCCAAACACTGTCGGCACAGAAAGAGTCAAATCCAGGTATGAAGCAAACACAGGGAAGTCCAGAACAAGTCCACAAGTTCATCCCAGGTGTGGCATGAACACGGGAAAGTCCAGAAACTAGTTCTCAAGTTGATCCCAAATGAGGCATAAACACGGGTAAGTTCAAAAACAGGTTCACATTAAAGTATTATACTGTGTTGTTTCCAACAGCTCCCACCGGGGGGAGTAAATGAAGGATTAAGTAGCAACACTCAGTCCCGAAACAAGTCCTGAAACAAAGTTCCAAAAATACAGTTCTTACCAGAAGGAGTGAACCAAGGGTTAAGTTCCAAGTCAGCAGACTAATGATAACCTAGAGAGTGTAGCTTACAAATGCATGAATGTCCAGAGCCAGAAGTAGAGACACACTCAGAACCAGCAGCTGAGCTGAAGGAGAACAGAATCAGAATACTCCAGCAAAGAGGCTGACACCTGACCCGGGTTTTAAACAAACGAACAGGAAGTAGGGCAGACAGAAACAGCAAACTCCATCTTAACAAAAGGCAAAATCATTCACAAGGTGACTTAGAAAACCCGGAATACTGACATTTCTCCCCCCCTAGAAACGGCCTTAGGACGAACCTGGACCAGGCTTGTCTGGGTATCTACGATGAAATTGAGCAACCTTCAGGGGAGCATTGATGTTACTTACTGGTTCCCAAGAATAGTTTTCAGGAGAGTAACCCTAACTAGATACTGAAGCCGGTTCCTATGAAGTCTTGAATCGATAATGTCCTGTACCACAAATTGTTCTTCGCCATCAACCAACACTGGTGGAGGAGGAGGTACGATACGACCCTGAAATGTGTTAAGAGAGACCGGTTTTAATAAAGAAACATGAAATACTGGGTGTACCTTTAGAGTTCGTGGCAGCTTCAGCCGACAAGCAACAGAGCTCACAATCCCGGTGATCTTGAATGGACCGATGAACTTCTGTCCCAGTTTCTGCGAAGGAACACCCAACTTTAGATTCTTGGTGGACAACCAAACCGAGTCTCCTACCTTATACATGGGTGCCGGTTTCCGGAATCTATCGGCCGACTTCTTGTAACGCTCCTGTGCTGCGGTCAGGGAGTCTTTCAAAACGTCAAGATTACGTTGCAACACCGCCACTCTGTCTTGAACTGCCGGTACCGAAGTAGCAACCGGAGACCTAGGCAAAATATTTGGATGATATCCCAGATTGGCGAAAAAAGGTGTTACCTTCGTGGAACTGCTCTGTGAGTTGTTATACGAAAATTCTGCAAGTGGAAGTAGCTTCAGCCAATCATCCTGCAAATGACTGACGTAACAGAGTAGATATTGCTCCAAGGTTTGATTGGTCCATTCAGTCTGCCCGTTGGTCTGAGGGTGGTATGCAGAAGATAAGCAAACATTAATATGGAGCGCAGAACAAAATCCTTTCCAAAACCTAGAGGTAAATTGTATTCCCCGGTCAGAGATGATCTCATCTGGTACCCCATGCAGCCGGAAAACGTTCTGGATAACCAGATCCACTGTCTCTGTAGCTGAGGGAAGACCGGTGCAAGGAATGAAATGAGCAGCCTTCGTTAAATGGTCCACTACCACCAAAATAGTATTTTTACCACCAGAGGTGGGTAACTCCACAATAATGTCCATCGAAATAGACCCCCAAGGGCGAGATGGTACGGGTAGTGGCTTAAGCAGGCCAGTAGGTGAAACACGAGGAACTTTGTACCGGGCAGAAACCTCACAAGAGCGGACATAGTCATTCACATCCTTCAAGCAGGTAGGCCACCAGAAAAATCGACTTAAAAATTCCTGCGTCTTCTGTACCCCCCGATGACCAGCCAATACAGAGTCATGGACCAATTTGAGAATTCAAAGTCTCAGGGACATAAATACAGCACTCTCTAAACCATACACCATTCTGAAAGACAAGATTCACATTGTCAGGTGGGGCAGCAAGAAATACGTCACCATCATAGGCCAGCTTGATCTCCTCCCACAAGTCCCGGTCCTGGAGCACTCCTATGAAATTGGCATCGGACAAGATGGTCTTAGACGGGGTCCCAGGCACGGAGTCCATCGAGTGGATTCGGGATAGTGCATCGGCTTTCCCATTACGTGAACCTGGGCGGTACGAGATGATAAAATCAAACTGGTTCAAGAACAAACTCCACCTAGCTTGTCGAGGAGAAAGGCATCTGGCGGACTTAAGGAATTCCAGATTACGGTGATCTGTGAGCACCACTACCTGTTGAGTTGCTCCCTGCAAATGGTGTATCCATTCCTTAAAGGCGGAAATGATTGCCAAAAGTTCCTTATCTGCAATATCATAGTTCAGTTCAGCAGATAATAACTTGCGAGAAAAGAAGGCACACGGGTGCAACAAACCTTTGTCTCCGGTTCGTTGTGAGAGGATTGCTCCCAGTGCACAGTCAGAAGCATCCACCTCCACGACAAAAGGCAGTGCAGGATCCGGGCGCGTCAATATCGGAGCCGTGGTAAAACAAACCTTGATGTGATCAAAGGCTTCCTGGGCTTGCGAAGACCATACAAACTTCTTCCCCTTCTTAGTGAGGAGAGTGATGGGACGGACAATTTCTGAAAAATTCCGGATAAAATGTCTATAAAAGTTGGCAAAACCAATGAATCGTTGTACCTCTTTGATGTTTCCTGGCACCGGCCAATCTATGATCGCCTGGATCTTGCTGGACTCCATATTCAATCCCTGGGGAGAAATAACATAGCCTAAAAATTGAATCTTGGAGCAATGAAATTCACACTTTTCGAGTTTGATGTACAAATGATTATCTCTCAAACGTCTGAGCACGGTCTTGACATGTTCCTGATGTTCCTGTAGTGAATCAGAAAATCAAGATGTCATCCAGGTAAATTACTACATAGTGATGCAGTAAATCCCTGAAGATATCATTGGCTAATTGTTGGAGAGCAGCAGGAGCGTTACAGAGTCCGAATGGCATCACTAAATATTCAAAATGTCCATACCGACATCTGAAAGCTGTCTTCCATTCATCTCCGGGACGTATACGGAGTAAATTATATGCCCCACGAAGATCTAATTTGGTGAATATTTTAGCCTGGCGAACTCTCTCCAACAATTCAGGAATTAACGGCAACGGGTACCTGTTACGGATGGTTACCTTGTTTAGCTCCCGATAGTCAATACACGGTCTTAGAGTGCCATCTTTTTTCTTTACAAAGAATATGGGGGCGCCCGCTGGTGAAGAAGATGGTCGGATAAACCCCTTGGCTAAATTGTCATCTATGTATTCACGTAGTGTCTTTAACTCTGGAGCTGACAACGGGTAAACATGGCCGAAAGGAATCGCTGCCCCAGGAAGCAGCTCTAAGGGGCAGTCATAAGGTCTATGTGGAGGGAGTTGGTCTGCCTTCCTTTTGTCACAAATGTCCGAGAATTCCTGGTAAACCAGAGGGAGAGTAGATACCTGTTTTGTTTCCTCCAAGTTCTGGGTAACTGGAGCCATTACCGGTGGGCTGATGGTAGGGCTGCACTTCGGAAGGAAGGATATCTCCTTGGTTTCCCAATTGATGTTTGGATTCTGTGACCGCAACCAGGGAATCCCTAAAATTACAGGAAAATGAGGAGAAGATATTAACATAAATGATAGGGTTTCCAGATGGTCTGGTTCCAACTTACACTTCAGAAGCACTGTCTCCCGGTCTACTGGCCCGGAAACTAATGGAGAACCATCCACTGTTTCCATGGTGACTGGTGAGGCTCTTAGCTGTGTCTTAATACCATGTTCCCTGGCAAAAGAGGAATCCATGAAATTTCCACCTGCTCCAGAGTCTATCATAGCAGAACTTGGTATCCACTGTCCCTCCCACAGAATCTGAATAGGAAGAGAACAATGTGAGTATTTCTCCCCTTGATCTTTAGGGGAAGTCATCACTGTTAGGGGAACCACAGCATCTAGATGTAAACTGGTCTCTGAAACTTCTGACTCAGTGTCCGTATTGTCATAATCCCCTACTGCCGCCAACACTTTGTTAGGTCGCCTGGGACATTTAGGACAATTAATGAGGAAATGATCCGATTGACCGCAGTAAAAACATAGGCGCTCACGAAACCGATATTCACGGCGTTCGTTACTCTCACGTTTTTGTAGTGAGTCCACTTGCATAGGCACCTCCTCAGCTTCCCGCGGGTTCTTGTTGGTAGTTTCCCTAGACGGAAGAGTAAAATTAGTGATGTGATTTGAAGCTGCCCATTTCTCTTGTCTGCGTTCAGTTAGGCGGATATCAATACGCACACAGTGTTGTAAAAATAACTCATACTCCTGTGGAGACTCTGAGCGAGCTAGCTCATCCTTGATTGTACTGGACAACGCTTTCCTAAAAATTGGCAATAAAGCATTGTTATCCCAGTTGGTATCCACTACTAACCTCTTAAATTCAGTAATATACTCTATGACTGAACGTTTCCCCTGGTGTAAGGAATGCAAGGATTTTTCAGCGGAGGCACGGCGGTTGGGATCATCAAACATTTGTGCCATAGCTGCCAGAAAATCATCCAAATCATTTAGACGGACATCGCGACTTTCAACCATAGGATTTGCCCAAGCCAGTGCCCGTGATGTCAACAACATAATAATACATAGTACCTTAGATCTATCAGACTGATAGTAGGAGGCATGTACAACAAAAAATATGCATTGATTAACAAACCCGCGGAATTGACTTCGGTCACCATTAAACCGGAAAGGAGGCAATTTAGGCATACTGGTGGGTGGTGTATGCTGAACAGGTGGTGTATGCTGAGCAGGTGTGTGACCTGAGCTTCCACCAGGGTACGTAAATCCTGGAGAGCCTGACCAAACACCTGCGCATTGTGGTTAGCCCGGGAGTCCATGTCTCTAATCTTATTTGGTATAGCCGCCACCTCCTGCTGCAAGGAATTAATCATAGCAAACATCTTGTCTACCCGTGTCTCTGTCATTGCCCCAGCAGAATCCTTTTTTTAGGCTGGAGTATCCTGTAATACTATTGTAGGAACTCAAGGATTCTGATAGCATGGGGCAATAAACAGACAGAGACGGGTTTCTTTAGTGCAAATAGTGTATTTGTATAACAGCAATAACACCCAAAACAATATACTGATAACCCACAGTGTCCTAGAAAGAAACAAGTCCTTGAAATATATACAGCAAATCGGCGGAGTTCTTAAGGTAGAGTCCTCAGCAAGGTGAGTGTGACGGGTGACGTGGTGCAGATCCAAACACTGTCGGCACAGAAAGAGTCAAATCCAGGTATGAAGCAAACACAGGGAAGTCCAGAACAAGTCCACAAGTTCATCCCAGGTGTGGCATGAACACGGGTAAGTCCAGAAACTAGTTCTCAAGTTGATCCCAAATGAGGCATAAACACGGGTAAGTTCAAAAACAGGTTCACATTAAAGTATTATACTGTGTTGTTTCCAACAGCTCCCACCGGGGGGAGTAAATGAAGGATTAAGTAGCAACACTCAGTCCCGAAACAAGTCCTGAAACAAAGTTCCAAAAATACAGTTCTTACCAGAAGGAGTGAACCAAGGGTTAAGTTCCAAGTCAGCAGACTAATGATAACCTAGAGAGTGTAGCTTACAAATGCATGCATGTCCAGAGCCAGAAGTAGAGACACACTCAGAACCAGCAGCTGAGCTGAAGGAGAACAGAATCAGAATACTCCAGCAAAGAGGCTGACACCTGACCCGGGTTTTAAACAAACGAACAGGAAGTAGGGCAGACAGAAACAGCAAACTCCATCTTAACAAAAGGCAAAATCATTCACAAGGTGACTTAGAAAACCCGAAATACTGACAGGATAGCTATGAGCTCCACCCTGTGGTCGATGCTCATAGCAATGCTGTAATTCTACTACATAGGGGCGATCTGAGCAGAGCCTCTATGTAGCAAGTAATGGCAGCTTCTAGCCTCCCATGCAGGCTATTGAAGCATGCCAAAATTAAAAAAAAAGGTTTTTAAAAATATGAAAAAAAGTAAAAAATATAAAAGTTTAAATCACCCCCTTTTGCCCCATTCAAAATAAAACAATAAAAAAAAAATCAAACCTTCACATATGTGGTATTACCGTGTTCAGAATTGCCCAATCTATCAATAAAAAAAAGATTAACCTGATCGCTAAACGGCGTAGCGAGAAAAAAAGTAAAAACACCAGAATTACGTTTTTGGTCGCCGCAACATTGTATTAAAATGCAATGACGGGCGATCAAAAGAACATATCTGCACAAAAGTGGTATCATTAACCCCTTCCCGACCTATGACGCATACGCTGTATCATGAAAGTCGGTGCCAAACGGACCTGTGACGCAGCGTATACGTCATAGAGGGATTGCGTCCCTGCAGATCGGGTGAAAGGGTTAACTCCAATTTCACCCGAACTGCAGGGAGAGGGGGAGTGGTACTTCAGCCCAGGGGTGTGGCTTCACGACCCCCCCCCCCCCGTGGCTACGATTGCTCTGATTGGCTGTTTCACTTTCAACAGCCAATCAGAGCATTTGTAATATTTCACCTATGAAAACTGGTGAAATATTGCAATCCAGCCATGGCCGATGCTGCAATATCATCGGCCATGGCTGGAAACCCTGATCTGCCCCCCACCACCGATCTCCTCCTCAGTCCTCCGTTCCGTCCCGTACTCCCCTCCATCTGCCTGTCCGCTCCCCTGTCCTCCTGTCTGCTCCCCCGTGCTCCGATCCCACCCCCCAGTGCTCCTATCCCCCTCCATGCTCCGATCCCTCCCTCATACTTACCGAACCTCCTGGTGTCCGTCCGTCTGCTCCATGGGCGCCGCCATCTTCCAAAATGGAGGGCACAGTGCACCCGCCGAATCTGCCGGTAGGCAGATTCATTCCAGGTACATTTTGATCACGGTGATAAAACCTATCACAGTGATCAAAATAAAAAAAATAGTAAATGAACCCCCCCATAGGTAGGGACAACAATAAAATAAAGAAAATATATTTACTTTTATTTTTCCATTGGGTTAGGGTTAGAACTAAGGTTAGGGTTAGGGTTAGAGTTAGGGTTAGGGCTAGGGCTAGGGTTAGGGTTAGAATTAGGGTTAAGGTTAGAAATAGGCTATGTGCACACGGTGCGGATTTGGCTGCGGATTCGTAGCAGTTTTCCATCACGTTTACAGTACCTTGTAAACCTATGGAAAATAAAATCCGCTGTGCCCATGGTACGGAAAATACAGCGCGGAAACGCTGCATTGTATTTTTTGCAACATGTCAATTCTTTGTGCGGATTCTGCAGCATTTTACACCTGTTCCTCAATAGGAATCCGCAGGTGAAATCCGCACAAAAAACACTGGAAATCCGCGGTAAATACGCAGGTAAAACGCAGTGCCTTTTACCTGCAGATTTTTAAAAAATGGTGCAGAAAAATCTCACACAAATCCGCAACGTGGGCACATAGCCTTAGGGTTAGGGTTGGAATTAGAGTTAGGGTTGGAATTAGGGCTAGGGTTGGAAATAGGGTTAAGATTAGGCTTGTGGTTAGGGTTATGGTTAGGGTTGGGATTAGGGTTAGGGGTGTGTCAGGGTTAGGGTTGTGGTTAGGGGTGTTTTGGGGTTAGGGTTGTGATTAGGGTTATGGCTAGAGTTGGGATTAGGGTTAGCGGTGTGTTGTGGTTAGTGTTGGAGTTAGAATTGAGGGGTTTCCACTTTTTAGGCACATCAGGGGTCTCCAAAAGCTACATGGCGCCACCATTGATTCCAGCCAATCTTGCGTTCAAAAAGTCAAATGGTGCTCCCTCCCTTCCGAGCCCTGACGTGCGCCAAAACAGTGGTTTACCCCCACATATGGGGTATCAGCATACTCAGGACAAACTGGGCAACAACTATTGGGGTCCAATTTCTCCAGTTACTCTTGCGAAAATAAAAAAAATGCTTACTAAAACATAATTTTTGAGGAAAGAAAAATGATTTTTTATTTTCACGGCTCTGCGTTATAAACTTCTGTGAAGCACTTGGGGGTTCAAAGTGCTCATTACATATCTAGATAAGTTCCTTTGGGGGGTCTAGTTTCCAAAATAGGGTCACTTGTGGGGGGTTTCTACTGTTTAGGCACATCAGGGGCTCTGCAAACGCAACGTGATGCCCGCAGACCATTCCATCAATGTCTGCATTTCAAACATCACTACTTCCCTTCCGAGCCCCGACGTGTACCCAAACAGTGGTTTACCCCCACATATGGGGTATCCGTGTACTCAGGACAAACTGTGCAACAACTATTGGGGTCCAATTTCTCCTGTTACCCTTGTGAAAATAAAAAAATTGCTTGCTAAAACATCATTTTTGAGGAAAGAAAAATGATTTTTTATTTTCACGGCTCTGCGTTATAAACTTCTGTGAAGCAATTGGGGGTTCAAAGTACTCGCCACACATCTAGATTAGTTCCAAGGGAGGTCAAGTTTCCAAAATGGGGTCACATGTAGGGGAGCTCCAATGTTTAGGCACACAGGGGCTCTCCAAACGCGACATGGTGTCCACTAACGATTGGAGCTAATTTTTCATTAAAAAAGTAAAATGACGCTCCTTCCCTTCCGAGCCCTGCCGTGTGCCCAAACAGTGGTTTACCCCCACATGTGAGGTATCAGTGTACTCAGGAGAAATTGCCCAATAAATTTTAGGATCCATTTTATCCTGTTCCCATGTGGAAATGAACAAATTGAGGCTAAAATAATTTTTTTGTGGAAAAAAAAGTACTTTTTCATTTTTACGGATCAATTTGTGAAGCACCTGGGAATTCAAAGTGCTCACTATGCATCTAGATAAGTTCCTTGGGGCGTCTAGTTTCCAAAATGGGGTCACATGTGGGGGGAGCTCCAATGTTTAGGCACACGGGGCTCTCCAAAGGCGACATGGTGTCTGCTAACGATTGAAGCAAATTTTTCATTCAAAAGTCAAATGGCGCTCCTTCCCTTCCAAGCCTTGCCGTGTGCACAAACAGTGGTTTGTGACCACATATGAGGTATCGGTGTACTTAGGAGAAATTGCCCAACACATTTCCTTTTTATGACCATATTATCCTGTTTCCCATGTGAAAAAGAAAACATTGAGTCTAAAATAAATTTTTGGTGAAAAAAAAGTACTTTTTCATTTTTACGGATCAATTTGTGAAGCATCTGGGGGTTCAAAGTGCTCACTATGCATCTAGATAAGTCCTTGGGGGGTCTAGTTTCCAAAATGGGGTCACTTGTGGGGGAGCTCCAATGTTTAGGCACACAGGGGCTCTCCAAACACGACATGGTGTCCGCTAAATATTGGAGACAATTTTTCATTGAAAAAGTCAAATGGCGCTCCTTCCCTTCCCAGCCCTATCGTGCACCCAAACAGTGGTTCCCCCCCCACTTATGGGGTGTCGCGTACTCAGGACAAATTGTACAATAACTTTTGGGATCCAGTTTCTCTTTTTACCCTTGGGAAAATAAAAAAATTGTTGCTAAAAATCATTTTTGTGGCTAAAAAGTTAAATGTTCATTTTTTCCTTCCATGTTGCTTCTGCTGCTGTGAAGCACCTGAAGGGTTAATAAACTTCTTGAATGTGGTTTTGAGTACCTTGAGTGGTGCAGTTTTTAGAATGGTGTCACTTTTGGGTTTTTTCAGCCATGTAGACCCCTCAAACTGACTTCAAATGTGAGGTGGTCCCTAATAAATGGTTTTGTAAATTTCATTGTAAAAATGAGAAATCACTGGTCAAATTTTAACCCTTATAACTTCCTAGCAAAAAAAAAAATGTTATTTCCAAAATTGTGCTGATGTAAAGTAGACATGTGGGTAAAGTTATTTATTAACTATTTTGCGTCACATAACTCTTTCGTTTAACAGAATAAAAATTCAAAATTTGAAAATTGCGAAATTTTCAAAATTTTCGACAAATTTCCATTTTTTTCGCAAATCAATACAAAAATTATCGACCTAAATTTACCACTAACATGAAACCCAATATGTCACAAAAAAAACATTCTCAGAACCGCTAGGATCCGTTGAAGTGTTCCTGAGTTATTACCTCATAAAGGGACACTGGTGAGAATTTCAAAAAAACGGCCAGGTCATTAAGGTCAAAATAGGCTGGGTCATGAAGGGGTTAAAATCATCAGCTCGGCACACAAACAATAAGCCCTCACTCGACCCTAGATCACGAAAAATTGAGACGCTACAGGTAACATTTTTTGGGGGAATTTTTTTTCACCACAAATAAAAAAGAACCTAAACATATTTGGTGCCTATGAACTTATAATGCAGTAAAGAATAGTAATAACGGTCCTAGGAGCGCTGGAAATGAGACCAAAACAAGGATTTTAGTGTTGAACCACAACACGTTTCAACGGTTAAACTGTCTTCATCAGGTGGAAGTTTATTAATGGAGAGCAGGAAGGGGTATTTAAACAAATAGCAACCAATAAAATTCACAGCAGGTCACATGATAAGAACAAGTCACATGATAAAATAGTAAGGTCACATGGTAAAAACACAATAGGAACAAAATTATGTATATATAAAAAAAGATTAAATAAAGCCCCTAGACCTGATTAAAATATAAAACATGATAAATTCAGAAATAAGACAACATGTAATAAAATGACACTATAAAAACGACCTTAAAACAGAGAGATCACTTGTTAACCCTTTCAATGGTAAGATTTAACCCTTCAGAGTCCCTAACTTAAAAATCCAGAAACTTTCCCTATTAATCAAGCTCCCATACCGATCAGATACATTGTCTGGTATAAAATCTATAATCGTTAGTTTAAGAAATTCTAAATTTTTTTGGTGCTTGGTTAAAAAATGCTTTGATAAGTTATGCAACATAAAACCATTCCTAATATTATGGCGATGCTTGTTCAGTCTTGCGTGCATGGTCTGTATAGTCCGTCCAACGTATTGGAGCCCACATCCGCATTCTATTAGATATACTACAAATGAGGATTGACAGTTAACATGGTAGTTGATTCTGTAATTAATATTAGTAGTATTGGATGTGAATTCTTTAACACCATTTCTGATGGAGTTACAACATAGACATTTTGCAGATCTGCAAGCAAAACAGCTGGGATTTTTTGTTAGCTGGGTCGCGGATATGGCACTGGGGCTAATAACTGTATTACTGGGTGCAACTAGGTTGCGGAGTGTGCGATTCCGCCTATAAATTATTCTGGGGTGGGTAGGAATGCGACCTGAGAATATAGGGTCACCTTCCAATATGTACTGATATTTTTTCAAAAGCCTTTGGATAGTAGCATGAGATTAATTAAAAGTTGTAACCAAGCTCCACTTGGCAAATTCAGAGGTCACGGATTTAGCACCCCTACTAGTTTTACTTCTAATTTTCTGTATACATTCATATTGGGACAATATTCCTATTTTAGAAAGGCCATCTTGAACCAGTTTTTTAGGGTAGCCTTTTTGTAAAAAACGTTGCTGTAAGACTTTGGCCTCTTCAAAAAAATCCTTGTCTCTTGTGCAATTTTTTCTTATGCGCCAATACTGCCCATACGGGATGTTACGGATCCATTTTAGAAGGTGTCCATTCACATCCACCTTTTTAAAGTGTGTAGTGGTGGAGAAACAGCCCTCAGTGTCAACATGTACCATTAGATCTAAAAATTTAATTGAGGAGCGTGAGAAATTAGCTGTAAAGGTAAGACCCCAAGAATTAGAGTTGAGACTGTGAACAAATTCAAGGGCTTCTAATTCAGTGCCTGTCCAAATTAAAAAGAGATCGTCTATGAAGCGACGATAAAAAACAAGCTTACCAGCAACCAGACGGGACTGCGCGATGAGGACGGACTCAAAAGCCCCCATAAACAGATTTGCGGAACTAGGGGCGAATCTCGTCCCCATCGCGCAGCCCTTTATCTGGCGATAAAAGAAATGCTCAAAAGTGAAAATATTATGTAGAACAAATTTAATAGCATCTAATAAAAAAGTTCTTTGCAGTTCAGGCATTTGATCATCCAAAGACAAGAAATGGTCAACCGCCTCTACACCCCGATCATGGGGTATATTGGAGTAGAGGGCTTGAACATCCATTGTTATGAGGACACAATTAGGGACACGGGGGAACACCTGGAGAGTATCAATTAGGTCAGATAAATCTTTAATGTATGACCCAAGACTAATAACATATTTCTGCAAAAATAAATCTACGAAGTGAGATAAGTTGCTGGTGATTGAGTTAATACCGGAGATAATGGGGCGACCTGGGGGGTTAGAGGTATTCTTATGTATCTTGGGCCAAAAATAAAAAAATGGAACTCTGTAATGAGAGATATTAAGAAATCTGAATTCTTTCTTATTAAAAAGACCTAAGGAATAAGATCCTTTTATAAAATTATTGTACTCAGAAAAAGTTATTGCGGAGATATCTTGGTCCAATCTAACATAGAATTCACAATCATTTAGAATTCTAAAACCCTCCTGAGTATACCAGTTTCTGTTCATGACCACCACTCCTCCGCCTTTGTCAGCATTCTTGATAATAATGTTTCAATGTGCGTTCCCCTCCATCACAGGGGATCGCACATTGAAACATTCCAGCAGCTCATCTTTAAAGAAATTCGGTCTTTACCTTTATCTATAAAGAAAAATGGTAACCTTACTAAAGGTGAGAAAGCGGCCGTGAAATCCCTGAGGGAAAATGTGAATATTTTTATCAAGAATGCTGACAATACATCCCGTATGGGCAGTATTGGCGCATAAGAAAAAATTGCACAAGAGACAAGGATTTTTTTGAAGAGGCCAAAGTCTTAGAGCAACATTTTTTACAAAAAGGCTACTCTAAAAAACTGGTTCAAGATGCCCTTTCTAAAACAGGAATATTGTCCCAATATGAATGTATACAGAAAATTAAAAGTAAAACTAGTAGAGGTGCTAAATCCGTGACCTCTGAATTTGCCAAGTGGAGCTTGGTTACAACTTTTAATCAATCTCATGCTACTATCCAAAGACTTTTGAAAAAATATTGGTTCATATTGGAAGGTGACCCTATATTCTCAGGTCACATCCCTACCCACCCCAGAATAATTTATAGGTGGAATCGCACACTCCGCAACTTAGTTGCACCCAGTAATACAGTTATTAGCCCCAGTGCCATATCCGCGACCCAGCTAACAAAAAATCCCGGCTGTTTTGCTTGCAGATCTGCAAAATGTCTATGTTGTAACTCCATCAGAAATGGTGTTAAAGAATTCACATCCAATACTACTAATATTAATTACAGAATCAACTACCATGTTAACTGTCAATCCTCATTTGTAGTATATCTAATAGAATGCGGATGTGGGCTCCAATACATTGGACGGACTATACAGACCATGCACGCAAGACTGAGCAAGCATCGCCATAATATTATTAATGGTTTTATGTTGCATAGCACATCAAAGCATTTTTTAACCAAGCACCAAAAAAATGTAGAATCTCTTAAACTAACGATTATAGATTTTATACCAGACAATGTATCTGATCGGTATGGGAGCTTGATTAATAGGGAAAGTTTCTGGATTTTTAAGTTGGGGACTCTGGCGCCTGAAGGGTTAAATCTTACCATTGAAAGGGTTAACAAGTGATCTCTCTGTTTTAAAGTCGTTTTTATAGTGTCATTTTATTATATGTTGTCTTAGTTCTGCTTTTTATCATGTTTTATATTTTAATCAGGTCTAGGGGCTTTATTTAATCTTTTTTTACATATACATAATTTTGTTCCTATTGTGTTTTTACCATGTGACCTTACTATTTTATCATGTGACTTGTTCTTATCATGTGACCTGCTGACTGTGAATTTTATTGGTTGCTATTTGTTTAAACACCCCTTCCTGCTCTCCATTAATAAACTTCCACCTGATGAAGACGGTTTAACCATTGAAACGCGTTGTGGTTCAACACTAAAATCCTTGTTTTGGTCTCATTTCCAGCGCTCCTAGGACCGTTATTACTATTCTTTACTGCATTTTGTATCCTCCTAGAAGTTTAATGGCTGGAGCTGCGGTGGACCCTTTGCTTTTAATTTTAACTGTGACCCTCACAGCGCTCCCCAGTGACCGCTTTCTTTTCCCTTGAATTTCTATGAACTTATAATGACCTGGATAATCTTAATTGCAGGTCAGTTTTAGCATTTAGTGAACATAGCAAAAAAGACAAACAAAAAACAAGTTTAGGATTGCACTTTTTTGAAATTTCACTGCACATGGAATTTTTATCTGTTTTCTAATACACAGCATAGTAAAACCAATGATGTCGTTCAAAAGTACAATTTGTCCCGCAAAAAACAAGCCCTCACATGGCCATATTGACAGAAAAATAAAAAAGTTATGGCTCTGGGAAGGAGGGGAGCGAAAAACGAAAACGCAATACGGAAAAAAACTCTGTTCATTAAGGGGTTAAGCATCTTTTTAGGAGTGCACAAACGTGTCATTGGCCACAGTTTTGTATGCGTCTGAAAAGGCACCACTGAACAGAGGCCAGATAGAGTTCATAGTAACTTTGCTGCCTCATTATAGTGAATGGATCCCTTAGGAGTTTCATCTGGAACACATTATTCGGAGAGTTATATGGAAACCCTGATGTAAGTGCTGATAAAAGAGAGCATTTTAAATGTGATCCAAAATTTAATGTAAAATATTCCCCCAAAAAACTTTAACTGAATCCACTGATATTACCGCTATATGGTGATCATATAGTGGTAAATATCAGTCCTGCATAACACACAGGTGATTACAGTACAGCTGTATAGAGTGACTTACAGATGACGTTTTTTCTGATGATGTCCATTTTTCCTATCTTTTCCTTCTGGCCCAGACCGACATGACAATTTCTTCCAGCCATGACTCGTCTACAGAGATTACAACAAAGACACATTTGACTTCTTACATTTCCAGCACCGTCCCCATCCATTTCCAACCTGTATAAATGTCTCATCCTACTGTTACCCCAATACTGGGCCACTGCTGCCATGTGTCCCTTTTACTGCCTCTGCTGATTGGCACAACAGCACTCCTCTTAGTGCCCCATATAATAATACCCACCCCTGTTAACCTTACATAGTAATAATGCCTCCTTTGTGCCCTCTAGATGGATAATTTCCCTCTAGAAAATATGAATGCCCTGTGCAAGTGCCCTAGAAAACAGTGTCCACATCTTGCCCCTTTGACGGCCAAAGCACTCTGAATGCCTTTATAACAACAATAATGCTTCTTAAGGGCCCACTTAACATTTAATAATGTCTGAGTCCCCCAATGCACAGCTCCTCTAAACACAGTATGGTGGGCCACAGCTTCCTTAAATAGAGTTTGATGTCCCTACAGCTCCACTATATATTTAGTATGATAAGCCCACAGCTTCCCTATGCCCAGTATGATACCCCACAGCTCCTTTATACATAGTATGATGTCCCCACGCTTCCCCCAAAGCATGGTATTATGACCAACGCATAAGCTTTCACACTGTATAATGTATGGCACAGTAGAACCCACACTGTATAATGGCCCCCACACTGTATTATGACCTCCACAGTCGTCCCCACAATGTGTATAATGGCCCCCACGGTAAGCCCCAAACTGTATAATGACCCCCACATTAGCTCCAGTGCTGTATAATGGATCCCACACTTTATGAGGACTCCCCTCAGATGTCTCTACAATGCATGAGGGTCCCCACACTGTTTGTGATTGCCCCCATTGTAGGACCCCAAATGGTGTAATGGCCCCCACATTAACCCCCAAACCATATGATGACTCCCCAAATTATCCCCCAAACTGCATAATGGTCATCGCATTAGACCCCAAACTGTATAATGTCCACCGCATCAGCCCCCATCTGTATAATGGCCTCCATGTTAGCATCCATACTGTATAATGGCCCCAGCATTAGCCACCAAACTGAATAACGATCACCGCAATAACACCCGAACTGTACAATGGCAGACACATTAGACCCCAAACTGTACAATGGCCCCACATTAGCTCCCACACTGTGTAGTTGCCCCCACATTAGCTCCCACACTGTATAATTGCCCTCACATTATTTCCCTAACTGTATAATTGCCCTCGCATTAGCCCCAAACTGTATAATGGCCACTGCATTAACTCCCAGCCTGTATAATTGCTCCTGCATTAGTCCCCAAACTGTATAATGTCCACTGCATTAGCTCCCACACTGTATAATGGCCACCACATTAGCTCCCAAACTGTATATTGACCTCCACATTAGCATTCACGCTGTACAATTGCCAACACATTAGCCCCCAAACTGTACAATGACCCCACATTAGCTCCCACACTGTAGTTGCCACCACATTAGCCCTACATTGTATTATTGCCCCCATATTAGCCCCCAAACTGTATAATGTCCACTGCATTAGCTCCCACACTGTATAATGACCTCCACATTAGCACCCAAACTGTATAATTTCCCCCCACAATATTTCCCAAACTGTATAAGTGCCTCCGCATTAGCCCCAAACTATGAACTGTCCACTGCATTAGCTCCCATGCTGTATAATGGCCTCCACATTAGCATCCTCGCTATATAACAACCCCGCACTTCAAATTTATAATCTTTTCAAGATGAGGACTTTCTTCTATTGTTGCAGGGCAAGGAAAATGCTGCATGGGTAGTATTCAAATTAGTAGTGGTAAGTCATTTTTTGGGAAACTCAAGAGCATATAAATTTGAAGAATTGGTGGGAAATCTTTTAAAAACATAAAAGGATCTTAGCTGCAATATGTTCTTAAAGATTAATTTCTTACATTTGCATCTAGACTTTTTACCACCAAACTGCAAGAGCAGTAAGTGACGAGCAAGATGGAAGATTTCACCAAGATATTGTGGCTATGAAGAAAATATATCAATGAAAATGGAATCTATCAATGCTTGCAAATTACTGTTGGTTGGACAATTGTAAGAGATGCAGGAGTACAAGAGACAAGCAAAAAAGAGTTGTCGCTGAATGAGGGCCAAATTTTATAGTAGTGCAATTTCTGTAACTGTTTATAATTCGCAATAATGCGTGTTTTTGTTATTTGAAATGTTGCTAAGTTCCCTCTAAAAACATATCAGAAAATTGGCATAAAAATGTTCTGCTTCTTTATATTTTCAAAAATAATAAATGTTTCAAACTACTGAAACTTTTATTCATTAATTATATGTAGCAGCAAAAGGAAAACTTTTATAGCATAGAAACCAAAGCCAACTAAAAATCGTCATTGTCATTGTTTGAATTCAGGAGGTCAAAATCATTGTGAAATTGTTCATTTCATAACTGAACCTGACAACCTTTGAAAATTTTTAGAACAATCATATTCTGTGGAAAAAAAACAAACCGTTGCAATCGGCGTGCCTGAGAGGGCAGTCTAAAGGGAATCTTTCATTCCATGGGACACTTTTCAGCTGCTACTATGGGCATATAGGTAATAGTGTATGTGACGTGCAGTTGTGGTTCCGGAATCCCGCGCATACGCCCTGCACCTGCTCAACAATCTGTACCATTTCCTTCTCTCTTTGGTTAGTGTATTCAGCGATCTTGTGCACCTGAATACATGGACCATAGAAAGAAGGAAGAGGAACAGGATACTGAGCGAGTACAGAACGCATGTTTGGGATCCCAGTAAGGGATTCATGCACCACAACTGCACGTCACAGGTCAGTGTGACGTTCATGGGGGGAGGGTGATAGTATAATGAAGAGAGGAGGCAGGGATATCTGCTAGGCAACGCTCGCCCCGGAGCCTTAAAGAAATCATTAGCATAATGAATTAAAAGTCTATTTCTCCACATCTAGACAGCAACTCTGGCATACAGGTAAGACTAGATTAACATTTCTGTTACCTGTATGCCCATAGTAATAGCTGAAAAGTATCTCAGGGGGTGACAGATTCCCTTTAAACTTGCTGACAGATCCACTTATCATTTTTTAGATTAAGGATTTGTTCACACTAGAGCCATTCTCTTTTCCTGAGGGTTTCTGTTTCTTTTTTTAATGTCAAAAATTGTTTAGTCAACAGTTCTGTAATGCAATAAAAAGGTAAACATGTGTGAACTCAGTTACATTTAAACACATCCTTATTCTTCAAGTAGTTAAGTACTTATATAAAAGTTAAAAATACCACACCTGCGCTCTAATTGATGACAGAGGTGCAAGTAAAAGAGCTATGCAAAAAGGACCTGGCAATATCACACCTGTGTACACGGTACTGTATATGTAATAGGCAAATAGTGTACGTTATATAGCTGCTTAGGTATGAACTAACTATAGGACAGTGCCTATAGGTGCATATACACTTACTCGTGTTGGTGATATAGATGACTGTGAAGAGCGGAGAATGTCCAAAGAAACCTTCTTGCTAACCGCACTGTGCTGCACCGTATGGCTGGAAAGGGGAATAGTCCACGTCTGCTTCCCCAAATGGATGGCTCACCGCTGGGTGTCCGGATGAGCAAATGCCGCCAACTCCTAGCGTGCCCCGGCCGGAAGCAACGCCGGAGCAGTAGGTTCCCCTGACACGCGCCCGCCCAGTCTGTGACGTCACTGTTTCAGCCACGCCCCCCGCACACACCGCTACTGCTCCGGCGTTGCTTCCGGCCGGGGCACGCTAGGAGTTGGCGGCATTTGCTCATCCGGACACCCAGCGGTGAGCCATCCATTTGGGGAAGCAGACGTGGACTATTCCCCTTTCCAGCCATACGGTGCAGCACAGTGCGGTTAGCAAGAAGGTTTCTTTGGACATTCTCCGCTCTTCACAGTCATCTATATCACCAACACGAGTAAGTGTATATGCACCTATAGGCACTGTCCTATAGTTAGTTCATACCTAAGCAGCTATATAACTTACACTATTTGCCTATTACATATACAGTACCGTGTACACAGGTGTGATATTGCCAGGTCCTTTTTGCATAGCTCTTTTACTTGCACCTCTGTCATCAATTAGAGCGCAGGTGTGGTATTTTTAACTTTTATTCATGTGTATTTAGACAAAGTGTAGCACAGACTTTGCCACCTCACCAGCAGCTATTACTTCCCTTTCTTTCCCTTTCCCTTGCTGTCCCATTGCCGGAGTAGTGCAGCGCCAGTGTGTTCTATTGTTTTAGTTAAGTACTTATATTTTATTTGGTAAATAGTTAAATCCATTCTTTCTTTTTTTTCTAGTAAAGCAGTGATGGACTTCTTGGTGGACCTGTGCAGTCAACATCATTTGAATCCCGTTCAGCACACTCTTGAGGTGCGCTCTGGAGTATCACAGCAACCCTTGACATTAAGGCCAAATACCCTCATTGGAACTTTAGACGTAGAAACTATATTTCTGAAGGAGAAAGTTACAGAAGTAAAAGTCCGAAAGCCACCTCCAAAAATTCCCGAGGTTAGTTAAGGAGACAATTTCAGTAAGTGTAAATGTTTCTGTGCTACATTTCTATAACTCATTTCCAAAACTGAGTTCACACTTCTTAAGCGATTTCACAATTTTTAATTTTTTTGGGGGGTCAGCGATCAAAACAGTCATGATGGTGTCTAACCGACAAGAGAGAGATCTGATACTCCTAAATGGGTTTACAAAAAATGTTATCATATGACAGAGTTATATGCACCATTTCATTCTTTTGCCTATCAAGCACAGGCCACTGTGGTGGTCTACGCTGGGATAGTGTCATGCTCCTGGATTCGAACCGATAGACTGTGTTTTATGGTCAGCTTCTCTGCCTGAAGTGCCACAGGAGACACACTTTTTCTACAAGTTTTCAGGTTCTGTTATTCTGGTGCAGTCTGTTTATACACATATGTTTTCATTTGTCTGCCCTATCACCTTTCAGGTGCGGCTTTATATTCTGTCCCCCTGCTGGCATTTTCTGCTGATAATAGTTTATTGTGGATATTCAGCCATTGTGCTATAGGTTAAAGCCATTCAGTAAAATTCCAGCTAGGGATTATCTTCTTGCAGTTTCTGTTCCTTACTTTGCACCTACCTTCTGTCTCTTTTTAGGAAGTAGGCAGCATATAATCTAACAGTTTGTACTTTATATTTTATTTTGCATTTTGTAGTTTACTGTACTCACTCTGGGATTTTTCCAGCACACTTTCCCTTTTGTGGGTAATTTACACTCTGCACTGCCCTCTAGTTATTAAGGAGGAAGGTGAAGAGCTTAGCAGTCTTATAGGCATTTTAGGTCCAAGCTGCCATCTTCTAGTTTGTTGTTAGGGTTATATCTACTCATGCAGGAACCTTTAGAGACTGCTGGTTGGGATTTCTTGTCTGTACAGGAACTGGCAGGGTCAGTTGCGGTTTTAAGTTTGTTACCTATTTTCCCAAGTGAGTTCTTACACAATCATAACAGACTGGAGTTGATGATGTACCATTTTATAGACCCTGACTGCTGAGGCTATATATTGGATGTAGAAGTCAGGTGAATTGCATAAGACATAATCACTGCCAGTCCTAACAAAGAATGCCGGTGCAGTCTGTGCTTTAGCAACGACACCTTAAATAGCATTAACTGCCTTCAATCCAGATGTTATAGTTGTTGGCAACCTCTTAGAGCTGCATACCTGTATTTTCAATCCATTTATGAACATCAAGAAGACTATTTCATCAGACATTGATGTTCAATTTCATCAAATTCTTTAGATCTGAGCTACAGTCAACATCTTTTGACACTAACACCTAATGTACGACAATATTTACTTTGACAACATTCTGACATCTTGTAAGAGACATGAAGCTGATTGTAAACTGCTTATTTACTTTAGTTTAATAGTTTTCTAAATCTTTATCTTGAAGTGCTATTTCATCCTCCCAAATCCCTAAATTGCCGTTTTAAAATGTGTAATGAATGTGATGTTAGTGCCATTTTTCTTTTCTACAGATGACAGGTGATATAATGTGTATCTTTGATTAAAGTTATGAGTAATGTGTTAGTATTGTTTACCATCATAGGAGGTAATAGCATACAAAAGGCATTAGAAATAATTGGCCATGTACCCTTCAGCTTACCATGACTGTGCAAGTAGCCAATCCTAGGAGTGAGTTCACATGTAGTGACACTATAGAAAACCGTGCTGAAATGCAGTTTTGCCACACTGTTCAAATTGGTATTGATTGATTCCTTCCTACACAATTGCATAACAATCAACAATATTCTTAAATACTGCCACAATTTCTGCTAGAAACACTAAAGAGCTACAGTCATTTTGTTTCTTATACAGTGGGGAAAATAAGTATTTGATACACTGCCAATTTTGCAAGTTTTCCAATGTACAAAGAGTGGAGAGGTCTGTAATTTTTATCATAGGTACACAACAACTGTGAGAGGCAGAATCTTAAAAAAAAAATTAGAAAATCACATTGTATGATTTTAAAATAATGAAATTGCATTTTATTGCATGAAATAAGTATTTGATCACCTACCAACCAGCAAGAATTCTGGCTTTTATAGACCTGTTATTTTTTCTTTAAGAAGCCATCCTACTCTGCACTTATTACCTGTATTAATTTTACTTGTCCACACAGTCAATCACACTCCAACCTCTCCACCATGGCCAAGACTAAAGAGCTTTCTAAGGGCACCAGGGACAAAATTGTAGACCTGCACAAGGCTGGGATGGGCTACAGGACAATAAGGCCTCTTTCACACTTCCGTCTTTTAGCTCCTGTCGAAATCCGTCGATTTTTGAAAAAAACGGAGCCTGCAAATTTTTTTGCAAGGTCCTGTTTTTTCCCATAGACTTGTATTAGCGACGGATTGTGATGGATGGCCATCCTTTTCATCCATCGTACACTGGATCCGTCGGAAAATTGCTGTCCGTCGGGCGGAGAAAACATTCAGAGGAACATTTTTTCTCCACGTAGGAAAATCGCTCAGCGACGGGTCCTGCGCTGCCCGTCGTTAGCTATAATGGAAGCCTATGGACGCAGGATCCGTCGCTGACCGTCAAAAACTGGAATTCAGCGATGTATGCCGTTTTTTTTATAATGAGCACGCCTGGAAGGATTTTCTAGTCAGGGAAAAAATATTTCTCTCTCTCTCTCTCCAGAATTTTATACATTCAAATTCAGGCAGCACCTCATTCGACACATCCGTCAAAACACTGGATGCGTTACACACGTTTTTCACTACTTTGTGCACATCCGTCAATACATCACATCGACGCATTATGATGGCCGCCTGCCTATGGAAGTGTGAAAGAAGCCTAAGCAGCAGCTTGGTGAGAAGGCAACAACTTTTGTCATAATTACATAATTATTAGAAAATGGAAGAAACACACGTTGACTGTCAGTCTTCCTCAGTCTGGGGCTCCTTGCATAATATCGCCTCGTGGGTTAAGGATGATTCTGAGAAAGGTCAGGAACCAGCTCAGAACTACACCGGAGGATTAGGTCAATGACCTGAAGAGAACTGGGATCACAGTCTCAACCATTGCTGTTAGTAACACACTACGCCATCATGGATTAAAATCCTGCAGGGAACGCAAGGTCCCATGCTCATGCCAGCACATGTCCAGGCCGGTTTGAAGTTTGTCAATGAAAATCTGGATGATCCAGAGGAGACATGGGAGAAGGTCATGTGGTCAAATGAGACCAAAATAGAATTTTTTGGTATCGACTCCACTCGCCATGCTTGGAGGAAGAAGGATGAGTACAACTCAAAGAACACCTTCCCAGTCGTGAAGCACGGTGGGGTAAACATCATACTTTGAGGGTGCTTTTCTGCAAAGAGGACAGGATGATTTCACCATATTGAAGGGAGGATAGATCGGGTCATGTAGTCCCTTACAACACTGTATAGCCCATTTAAAATGCATTTTGTGGGTCATGGAAACCCTTTGAGTGTGAGTGAAGAAACTCTAAAATACAGCAAACATTACAAAAGGAAGTCTAATTTAAAGGGTTATTCCCAAAATAAAACATTTACCATACTAATCACTGGAGTCTGACTCCAGAAACGGCTCGGAATCCTGGAAAGCAGACTTTACAAAACCCGCTTGAATGGAACGGAGGAGTGCATATTTGATATCTGCTTCATTCATTGCCTAACAGACTGAGTACAGCACTCGGCCATTTCTGGCAACCCTATGAATAGGGTATACATTTGGATTCTGGAAATAACCTTGTAAGCAGCTAATCAAGATAAATGTAAAATATATTGTCATTGTAAATTATATTGGCATTGATTTGCAAAACATTTTAAGTGTTTGGATGCCAATCTCAGCCACCTCCACCAAAGTGGGTGGAAAATGGACAGGGCGTGGTGACATTGTCCAATTTCCTTATAAGGAACCATCATGGGGACTCGGTGGTTAGCACAGTTGTTTTGCAGGGCTGGTTTCCTGGGTTCAAATCCCACTAAGGACATCTGCAAGGAGTTTGTATGTTCTCCCCGTGTCTGCGTGAGTTTCCTCTGGGTTCTCGAGTTTCCTCCCACACTCAAAAGACATACTGGTAGGGAATCTAGATTGTTAGCTCCAATGGGGACAGTGATTGCTTGTAAAACTCTATGGAATACGATAGCACTATGTAAGCAAGGTATAATAAATAAATAAGTTATGCCACTTAAGTGGTATAACTTACACCAGAAATGATACTCCAGTCTCTGCTTGAAGTAGCATTTTAGGCTTGACACACCCCACTGAGTGCCATACGTCTTTTAATAATTTGGCACATCTTGTCCTACCACCCAGTGCAATGCTACTCTTAATGAATAAGCCCTTCATTTTTTTTTTCATAAAATGTCTTCGAAAATAAAACATACATTTTTTCAAAGAGAAGCCCTTTACGACCTGTGATGTACAGGTATGTCATAGGTGGCCTCCCCGTTTGATGCGGACTTAGACAATGAGCCCGCAACTTTTGGTTTTGATTTCATCAGCTGACATGTACCCTTAACATGATACATGCCACTGTCAATCTCGGAAGCACGTCATCAGCTGAAGCCTTGCGATGTGTAGCGCAGCAATTGAATTATTGCAGCTTCTAATCTCCCATGGAGATTATTGAAGCCAGTAAAAAGTAAAACAAAAAGTTTGAAAAAATATTTATAAAAAATATAAAAGTGTAAAATCACCCCCCCCCCCTTTTGCCCCATTCAAAATAAAACAATTAAAAGAAAAAATACACATATTTAGTATCGCTCGCTAATTTCAGAGTCGCCCAATCTATCAGTATATAAAAAGGACTAAGCCGATCAGTAAATGGGGTAGCGAGAAAAAAAGTAAAAAAAAACGCCAAAAGAACTTTCTTTGGTCACCAACATTGCAATAAAATGCAATAATGGGTGGTCAAAACATCATATCTTCCCTCAAATGGTATCAATAAAAACGTCAGCTCGGCACGCGAAAAAAAGGCATCATTTTTTTTCAAACTTTGGATTTTTGTTACCACTTAAATAAAAAAGAACCTAGACATGGTTGGTGTCTAAGAACTCGCAGTGACCTGGAGAATCATATTAGCAGGTCAATTTTAGCATTTAGTGAACATGGTAAAATTAAAAAAAAATTACAATTCGTCCCTCAAAATGGCCATATTGACAGACAAATACAAATGTTATGGCTCTAGGAAAAGGGAGCAAAAAATGAAAGCTCAAAAACTGAAAACTCGAAGTTGGTGAAGGGGTTAACACATTACCACTTTCTTTTTCATGTACAACTGTAAAACACCGTTTTTTTATATACCGTAATTAACCCCTCAGCTTAAGTCTTATAGGATTTGTCTGCAGTATATAGGTCAGTTGTACACACAGAAGTAAAGAAAACAGTGTAAGCAGGATTCCGCAGCCTATCAGATGCTAAACTGTTTTCTTTTTTGTCTATTAAAAAATGTAATACATGACTATTGTCCATCATGGGGTTGCCAAAAGCTTGCCTTAGGAGACGTATTTAGTATGTATGCTACTGCTGAAGTAATTTACTATTGTGTCAAATTCATTTCACTTTATGTAAGCCACAATGCCTGTCAAGAATTGCTTCTGTTTCATGCTCTGTCATTTGTTTTCTTCTGGTTTATTCTATTCTTTAGAATCAGTGAACCATTTACATTTTCATACTCCACTTCCACTCATGTGAGTCTTTATTTTATACCCTTTGTCAACTTGTCACAGTGGATGTAAGAGATGTAAAAAAACCCAGGTGTGATTGTACTTTTCAGCTGTTTGCTGAGCCCCTAGCAGTTGGCGTGCTGAGTAAGTCAGCTCCTTTTACAAGTCAACTGGTCCATCCCTTTTTTCAAAGCAAAATGCTAATGAGTCACTAGATCTGGATGACAGGGATCAGGTGAAACTAGGAAGCCCATTCTGAATTCCATTACAGTGCATGGTAGCTAAGCCTTGGCAAAGAGGACTGATTCCAATGGTTCGACCTTTCATTTTTGTCTTCACCAGAAAACAATCCGACTTGTTGTCAACTTCCTTGGTACTCAGAAAGCTGTTGTGAGAGTCAATCCTGCGGTGCCCTTGAGGAACATCCTCCCAGCTGTGTGTGAGAAATGTGAACTTAGCCATGAGAATGTGACTCTTTTAAGAGACGCAATCAGCAAAGAAGAGCTAAACATGTCCCGGTCACTTAATGAGCTGGGTATCAAGGAATTATATGCCTGGAGCAGTAAACAAGGTAAATACCAATCTTTAATCATTGTTCTTCTTATAAAGTTGTTCAATTAAATAATTAATAATTAGTTAATGCTAATTTCATTAATAGATGTCACCTTTGTAGCGCAATGATGTGCTATGATGCTGCTGGTTTTGCATTCCCTATCGTCTAAGCATCCTAAGAGATATGTCACTGGCGATGTGCACTATACACACACCAGTGTGCCATGTGCATAAATCAATAATACAAGGAAATATCTTATCAGATCTTTTTTTTTACTCCACTGATGAGCCATTTCTTATTTTCCTCCGGCCTCCTGAACTGATTTACAAATACAGCTATACTCCATTTTGCTCATGCTAAAACAAACCCTGGCCTCACTAAGGGATCAAATTAGAGCTGTTTATTGAACTGTATAGAGACTGATGGGGGAGGAGGAGTTAGGAGCAGTAAGTGCTATGCTGCTAAGCACTGATGTACTTCACTGATGCATATGATGCTGTCTATTGTATGGACGTGAACTTTCCTGTAGGTGTGGACTATATATTATCAAGACATTTTGGCAATGCTTGTAGATGTGCTGGGATTTTGGCATTCCTCCATCTTTTCTTGTAATCAATTTGAATCATATTCTAAATACATGTATTTTTAATACTGTATGTACTTTCTTTGTTTGTGGTGACTCCAGTAGTCATTTTGGTAGGAAAGTACTGCTGTGTTATGTCTTTCACACCTGCTGCTGTTTCTGAACATGTCCTGTATTGAAACAGGAAAGTAGGAATCCCTCATATCTGTGTATTTGTATGGGAGACATGACAGCATCTACTCTCCAACCTCTAGCTCAGAGACAGAGTGTAAAACTGGTGAAAAACGCAGGAACGTGTAAGATAATAGCCAGACATTGTGGTATTCCTTATGTACACACATGACAGCTTACTCTGAAAAGTCTTCTAAAACACAAGTATTATTTACATTCTCTTCCCTCAGTCCATGGAAAAGCCTGCAGCGTGGTGAAGGGTGAACCATAAAAGCAAACACACTTATGTGAATTTTGCTCCAAAATGCCTTTTTTATGCCTCTTATGTAAATACTAGATGGTGGCCCGATTCTAACACATCGGGTATTCTAGAATATGCTATTGCCCAGCCACGTAGTATATTGCCCAGCCACGTAGTATATTGCTCAGCCACGTAGTACATTGCCCAGCCACGTAGTATATTGCCCAGCCACGTAGTACATAGCACAGCCACGTAGTATATAGCACAGCCACACAGTATATTGCCCAGTCACATAGTATACTGCCCAGCCACGTAGTATATTGCCCAGCCACGTAGAGTATTGCCCAGCCACATAGTATACTGGCCAGCCACATAGTATATTGCCCAGCCACATAGTATATTGCCCAGCCACATAGTATACTGGCCAGCCACATAGTATACTGCCCAGTCACGTAGTATATTGCCCAGCCACATAGTATACTGGCCAGCCACATAGTATACTGCCCAGCCACATAGTATATTGCCCAGCCACATAGTATACTGGCCAGCCACATAGTATACTGGCCAGCCACATAGTATATTGCCCAGCCACATAGTATACTGGCCAGCCACATAGTATACTGCCCAGTCAAGTAGTATATTGCCCAGCCACGTAGTATATTGGCCAGCCACATAGTATATTGCCCAGCCACATAGTATATTGGCCAGCCACATAGTATACTGCCCAGTCACGTAGTATAGTGCCCAACCACGTAGTATACTGCCCAGTCACATAGTTTATTGGCCAGCCACATAGTATATTGCTGAGCCACGTAGTATGCATCATATCCCTGTTAAAAAAAATAATTAAAATAAAAAATAGTTATATACTCACCTTCCGGAGCCTCAGGATCGAAGCGGCCAGTTACCGATGCTCGTCGCACGCTCTGGTCTGAAGATTGCATTGCGGTCTTGCGGTCTCGCGACATGATGACGTAGCGGTCTCGCGAGACCGCACGTCATCATCTCGCGAGATCGCAGCATGGACCGGTTACCGGAGCGTCACAAGCAGGGAAGGCCTGTTGTGGATCCGAGGGGCCGACAGACGGTGAGTATATAACGATTTTTTTTATTATTATTTTTAACATTAGATATTTTTACTATTGACGCCGCCGCATAGGCAGCATCAATAGTAAAATGTTGGTCACACAGGGTTAATAGCAGCGTTAACCGACCGCGGCATAGCGCGGTCGGTTAATGCTGCCATTAACCCTGTGTGAGCGAGTGATGTATTTACAGATAATAATAATAATAATAATTTTTATTTATATAGCGCCAACATATTCCGCAGCGCTTTACAACTTATAGAGGGTACTTGTACAGACAATAGACATTACAGCATAACAGAAATCACAGTTCAAAATAGATACCAGGAGGAATGAGGGCCCTGCTCGCAAGCTTACAAACTATGAGGAAAAGGGGAGACACGAGAGGTGGATGGTAAGAATTGCTTTAGTTATGTGGACCAGCCATAGTGTAAGGATCGGGTGTTCATGTAAAGCTGCATGAACCAGTTAACAGCCTAAGTATGTAGCAGTACAGACACAGAGGGCTATTAACTGCATAAAGTGTATGAGAACACGATGCAAGGAACCTGATTATGTGTTTTGTTTTTTTTTTCTATTTTTAATAGGCCACACAGGGATAGTTAGGTTAATGCGTTGAGGCGGTAGGCCAGTCTGAACAAATGCGTTTTTAGGGCACGCTTAAAACTGTGGGGATTGGGGATTAATCGTATTAACCTAGGTAATGCATTCCAAAGAATCGGCGCAGCACGTGTAAAGTCTTGGAGACGGGAGTGGGAGGTTCTGATTATTGAGGATGCTAACCTGAGGTCATTAGCGGAGCGGAGGGCACGGGTAGGGTGGTAGACTGAGACCAGAGAGGAGATGTAGGGTGGTGCTGAGCCATGGAGTGCTTTGTGGATGAGGGTAGTAGTTTTGTACTGGATTCTGGAGTGGATGGGTAGCCAGTGTAATGACTGGCACAAGGTAGAGGCATCGGTGTAACGGTTGGTGAGGAATATGATCCTGGCAGCAGCATTCAGGACAGATTGGAGCGGGGAGAGTTTGGTAAGAGGGAGGCCGATTAGTAGAGAGTTACAATAGTCCAGACGGGAATGAAGAATTACACTATTTCTAGCTATTATATGATTTATATCCTGCATTTTTCACTAATTATTCTCTCTGCATGCTCTTTAATTAACCCCTTCCTGAGCAGGTGATTTTTTTGTTTCTGCCCTTTAGGTTTCTGTCGATATATCTGTACAAGGTTTTTTTTTAGTTTTACGTTTTGAATGGCACCATTCAATATTCCGGAAAATGGGGAAAAATAGAATAACAGTGCAATTGCATAAAAAGCATAATTCCACAATTGTTTTTCTTTTTTTTTTTACTGTGTTCATTGTACTATAAAAATGACCCAAGAAACAGGATTTACACCATTTACCGATTGGGATAATTAATTTTATATTTCGATAAACCTGACTGTTACGAAGGCGATGATGCAAAATATGTTTATTTGTTTTAAAAAAATTCTTTGTTTTTAATAAGAGACAATGGGGAAAAAATTGAATCTTTATACAGTGTGTCCGTAAAGTCATGTTGCACTTTTATAGTTTACATTTTGGCGCCCTTTCTCTGGCCCAATCATATCAGACCTGTTCATGAGGAGAGATAACAAGAACCAATCAAACAACACAAGCTCATTTAAGCTTTTGCTAAGCCCCCAGTTAGATTAACCCCTGATAAACTGAACTCTGATTAATACACTGCCAGGTCTGTGACATCATGCAACCACAAGCTTATGCTATCGTTTGGATGTGTGTAGGGCAACAAATGGAGCCCACATCGAACTGCACTGAATAGGTATGAAACTGGGAGAGAGCAGATTTTACATTTCTATTATTTTTTGTTGCTTTCCAGTGACTGTTCAAAAGTGCACCATGACTTTACGGACACACTGTGTTTCATTGTTTTAATTTTTCTCTATTTTTTTGTCATTTTAAGAGACTTGAATCTACGGTTGATAAATCACTTGTTCTATATACTGCAATTCCGCAACGTTCCTGTCATGATCCGTTCCGCGGTTTTGTCCCTTCTGCCCTTTTGCCGGTGGATTATGTCAAGGGTTAACTTTGCTCTGCCTTATTCTGGGTTTAGTTTTGCTATTTAGCGCTGATGCATCCTGCTGGCAGTGTCAGCTATAGTTCTGCCTTCGGCGTGTGTAGCTGACTCTGGTAGATCTTGATTTGTCCTGCTGTGATTCCTGACTTGCTCCGTGTCTGTTGACTCCCTCTGTCTGCCCTTTCCCAGTGCTTCCCTGTAAGTTTGTTTGATTCCCTGGTTTGACTTTGCTTGTATTCAGACTCGCTTCTGCCTTCTGTCTTTGTCTTATCTGCTTCCAACCGTTGCTGAACCCCCTGGCTTGTTCCTGACCACGTGTACTGCTGCAACCTGTTACTTCTGCTTCTGACTGTGTTTTGACTCGGTTTGTCTGAGCACTCTCTCGCCACTGGGTGGCGCCTGTGCTGCTGCTCTGTGGTGCTACTCTGTGTGTGCAGCCTCACTTCCCTCATTAGCTCCTTCTGGTGGAGGTTGTGCTATACTGCACTGCAGCAGCATGACATTTGCAGTACATGGTGAAAAATCTGTTCTATGAGATCCACCTATAGGTTGGGCTTCATTAACAGATCAAAATGGCTGGCATAACAATCCATCGGTTCCTCTCGATTGCAAAATCGGGGAAATGGTGCAAGGGATTGATTACGGCATTTAAGTAGTTATACGACAACTATCAGAGCATGATTTGTCCAATGTACCGTATTTTTCTGATTATAAGGCACACTTTTCCCCCCAAACTTAAGGGGGGAAATGGTGATGTGTCTTATAATTCGAATGTAGTTTACTGGCTGCGGTGAAGCGGGGTCCCAGGGTCGCTGCTATAGGAAGCTTCTGGAGGCCGCAGGACTGGGGTGATGCTGGAAGCCCCAAGCTGGTAGGAGGGGGTGATCAGCAGTGCTGGGGCTCTGCCAACATGTTGTGAAAGCCCAGAGCCTTTGCGCTTTCCATGCTTTTCAATGCGGTGGACTCCATGAAAAATGGCCGCCTGAGACAGCGCATGTGCAGATTGAGATCTCGGAACCGAGAACTGATGTCCCAAGATCTCAGCTCCATTAGTTGCAATCGCAGATACTCCATCTCCGGCGGCACACCACATTAAAAAGCATGAAAAGTGCAGGGGCTCCGAGCTTTCGCAAAATTTCAGGAGAGCTCCTGCACCGCCAAACACAACTTCCTACCAGCCTGGGGCCTGCAGCATAACCAGACTCCTACCTCCACTGAACACCACCTCCTACCAGCCTGAGGCCCGCAACATCTCCTGCCTACACTGCTGCTAGCTTCCTCCAGAAGCTACCCTACCAACTGGGATCCTGCTGCACCGCTGCTGCCCACCCAGGTAAGCAATTGAAAAAGCAGATTATAAGACACATCACCATTTTTGTAATAACATTTTTTCCTATTTTCCTCCCCAAAATTTGGGCTTATAATCCTCAAAATATGATAGTTATAAGTGGTTGCAAATTTCATATTACAACTGGCATCTACCTTGTTGGGTGCATTCTCAGCTCCTGACCCTACATAAGACATAATATTATGCACTATGTTAGGAAGGAGTACATTTTAAGTTGTCTCTGACCTTGTCGGTGACTATCTGCTATGATGTCTTCCATAAAAAGTAGAGAATAGTGGAGAAATGAACATATACCTGACCACGCTGCTGTTATAGAAGAAGTGGTTCCAAACTTGGAGTTTTCTTGAAGTATTTTTATTACATGCTTTTAGTCTGTACTGGTCGGTTTCTCAAACCAAACTGCATATTGTCATGACTCTATTGTCGGGTATCCCGGCGTCAGAGGCTCCTTCCCTGTCCCTAGCGCTAGGGGATGCCCTATCTATCTTTCCTCTCTGGATGACTTTTAAGGCTATGTTCACACGGTGCATTTTTTATGCATGTTTTTCCTCATGCAAAACTTGCTCATTTGGCAGTAAGAAACCTGCATCAAAAAAGGAGGTTTTGCTTAGTTTGTGTTGCTTTTTTGCTGTTTTTTTGCCAAGTTTTTTTCCTTTGTTTTTGTCATGGTACATTTGTCTCTTGTACATGCTGATAAAGTTTAGTGGATAAAAAAATCTTGATTCTACTTAATCAGGTGTTCACACAAAAACGCAGCAAAAACTGATACCTGAATTTTTGAAAAATACTGAGAGAAGTGACATGCTGTTTTTGGCAAAAACCAAAGTATTGCACAAAATACTAAGGACAAAAAAACAAGCATGAAATTCATGAAATCCCATAGACTTTGCTGGTACTGTAAAATGCAGCTGAAAATTTGCATTAAAAAGTGCATTAAAAAAAACGCAGAAAAAAACGCAACGTGTGAACATACTTAATGGTGAAGACGCCAAGGCCACATGCCCTTCTGAGCTCCTGAATCGGAGTAGTAGTGTATGCAAATGCACCAACCAGAGAATACATACAGGGAATCAGACGAAATGAACACACCAACAACACAGGGGAGCACAGGGGAGTGAAGGAAGGGAAAAATAAAAGCAGGAATTAGCGAAAAACTAAAACCAAGCAACAGTCTCTAGTAAATTCACCAAATGCCTCCTCAAACCACAAAACTCCAACTCCTGAATCATGCAGCATGAATGTAACTCTGCCAAAACATGCTTTACAGAGGCCAGTATAAAAAGAAAAGGGGAGTGGCCAACTCTGAACAGCTGAGAGTATGAAGCAGGTAAGCTTCCAGGAGCTCTCAACGGAAATAGATTAACCCCTTCACTGCTAGAAGAAACATGCACTGTTTAATATGAAGGTGAAGTGCTTCTAATCCGTGCAGGAGCAGGACAAATCAGACAGCGCAGTCTTCTGGCTCCTCTGTGTCACGGTAAACCCATAACACATATGGTGTATGTAGTTTGGTTTGAGAAAGAGGCCAGTGCGTACTGTAAACGTGTAATTTAACTAATTTAAGCACAACTACAAGTTTGGAGCCACTTCTACACAGCAGCGTGGTTAGGTGTAAGTCAATTTCTCCACTACTCTCAACATTTATGCAGAAGAGGAACCACTTCTTTCAACAGGCGTGACTGCAGCAACTTTATTTTGTATAGGCATTTATTGCAGTTGTGACATATACACCCCAAACAGGTGAGCATCATGCTCACCCCTCTATCCGTTGTTACTAATTGTTATTTTCCCATGAGTGCTTGTCTTCATAAAAAGTACAGAGACATGATGGCACGCAAAGCAACATCATGGAAATCATTATACAGCAGTATTGATCTGTATGGCTGTGAATCCAGTACTAAAGTGAAATACATTTACTAGAAACTCCAGCTCAACCTACCTATGACCACTAATGTTGAGCAATACCGTCCGATACTTGAAAGTATCGGTATCGGATAGTATCGGCCGATACCCGAAAAGTATCGGATATCGCCGATACCGATACCCGATACCAATACAAGTCAATGGGACACCAAGTATCGGAAGGTATCCTGATGGTTCCCAGGGTCTGAAGGAGAGGAAACTCCCCTTCAGGCCCTGGGATCCATATTAATGTGTAATATAAAGAATAAAAATAAAAAATATTGATATACTCACCCTCTGACGCGCCCTGGCTGTAACCGTCAGCCTCCGTTCATAAGAATGAGCGCTTGAAAGACCTTAGATGACGTCACGGCTTGTGATTGGTCGCGTTGCGGTCACGTGACCGCTCCACGACCAATCACAGGCCGCGACGTCATCTAAGGACTTTCAAGCGCTCATTCTTATGCACGGAAGCTGCCGGTTACTTCGGTAAGGTACAGGCTGCGCCGGAGAGGTGAGTATATCAATATTTTTTATTTTTATTCTTGATTTTGCACACTAATATCGATCCCGATACCGATTTCCGATATCACAAAAGTATCGGATCTCGGTATCGGAATTCCGATACAGCAAATATCGGCCGATACCCGATACTTGCGGTATCGGAATGCTCAACACTAATGACCACCTGTTTTCTCACTGAGCTGAGTGCTCTTCACTTCTACTTCATCTTTCTCTTTTTATATAGTCCCAGCTGGCAGTCAGTAGAGCTTTGTACAAGCATGTTCAAGTAGAAAAAGAAGCAAATTTCGCTTATAAGTTAAATTTGATAGTTTCTTATATCCACTTGTACCAGTGAAGTTTGTTTAAACTGCAGGGTTGTGCATTATGAATCAATACAATGAATACATTTTTTTTGTTAATCAAAATAATTTGATAGTGTGAAAGGCAAAACAATTTTTTTAGGGGTATACTTCTCCTTAAAAGGGTTTTTAATTGTCATGAAAAGATAAATAATGGGTAGGATGTTCAATCAGTTTATGATTGGTGAGGACCAGCTTCTATGTCACCCACTTATCCTATAAAGGAACAAGACACATCTACGCCCACTGTACTGTTTATGCGCTACACTGTGGCCTTAGTATACCAGGCTATACAGGGAACCACAAGTACACTGCTTCCCTTCATTAATAAGTTGGATAAACCCTTAATAACAAACACCATATGTGTGCTACACTTGTTGTGATTTGGCTTAGAAGCTGAACCTGCATCTTTACTGGCAGATGATGATTGTACAATACAGTCATCATCTATCTCTAACAGTTACTGGTCGAGCTGAGCTCTGACCGTTAATCTGTTAAATGATACTGACTGTGGCATTTACACAGTACAGCATGGGGGGATTGTGCCATTCCATGCATCCATCAGCCTCTTGGCAATGTGATCATGAGGTGGAAATTGATTGCCATGAGAGCTGGGGGACTGCTGAAGCCTGTGGCTGGCATTTTTATGAGTCTGTGATACAGATGTATTGCACTATGTACAGATGTATAAGTAATTAGCAGATTGTAAGCTCAAGTTCCTTAAGAAAACATAAAAAAAAGTTTAAAAAACAAAAATGTTAAAGACACACCTTTTACCTATTAAAGATATTAAAAAAATAACATGTTTGGTATCGCCAAATTCAGGAAAGTCAGATGTCAGGGCTAGCGGAACGCACCGAGTAAATATAGAGGTTTTATTACAATAGATGCGTTCGCAGCCCGGGGTCCACCGTGCAGGAGAACCTGCTGCTAGCAAACGGCGGAACTATATGGCGGTAAGAGCTAACCATGTTACTTCACAGAGTAGCCGAAACTCAAAGCACTGCGCCCTGTTAGACTTCACAGTGGCACAGGCTAACTACTCAACTAAGAGCAGTCAGTGGTCATGCATGCACACAAACTCCTCGCCGGAGGTGCCAGCATTCTAGGGGCTTATTTCAGCCAGGTCCCTGAATACATTCACACAAAATCTCCTCGCCGGAGGTGCCAGCATTCTAAGGGCTTATTTCAGCCGGTTCCCTGAACACAAACTCACATGACCACACTGGCGCAAAGCACATAACATAGAACAATACTAGCGCATGGCCGTGCGGCCATGCGAGCCTTAAATAGTTGAAGCACGTACAGGACCTTCCTAGAAGGACCAATGAGAGGCTGCCACAGAGCGTGAGCACCTACAGGACCTTCCTGAAGGACCAATGGCCTTAGCTGCAGTATCTGATCATATGACCCTCGATCTCCTCTGAGAGATCTTACTCTGGGCATGCTCAGAACGAGAAAAGCAGGACTTAGTCCCAGAAGCGTCTGCTCTCCGCTGCCCAGCACTGACTTCCATGGCAGAAGCAGGAAAAGCAGCAGTAACTCTTTGTACAGAGTCAGACTAGCGAGATGCTGGGACTGACGTCTCCGCTGAGCAGGCTCCACTGTGGCAGAAGAAGAATGGGAGACCGCAGCGGAGATAGCTCGAGATTCCCCCTGTGCAGAGGCGGGAACTTGACCCCTAACAGTCAGATCTGTCACAATATTAAATTAAATAGCCTTATCATTAAAAAATGGAAACAGAAAAAAATTTAAAAAAACAGGTGGTATTTCGGTCATTGCAAAAAAATACAAGAAGAAGCAATCAGACATTATGTATTCCCCAACATTGTAACAATAAAAATTTGAGCTCAGGGCACAAAAATGTTGCGGGTCTCGGAAAATAGTGAAACAAGTAACATTTATTTTTGGAGAATTTTTATTTTTATTTCTAAATTTTATTTAAAAAAAAACGTGTTGCCAGGTCATGTATTGAGGAAACCGTGTCAGTAAATGAAGAAAGTGGGGTCCACTTTACTGAAAATCACCAAAAGAACTAAAACCTCCCCCCTAAACATTAACCTTTATTAATGGTATTTAAAAAGATCTCAAACCTAATAGTCAAGACACAACCCTTATAAGGGCATAGGGGAAAATTACCTTACCGGTAATTTTGAGGTATAGCAGGCAGTCTGACCCTATTTGATCCCCGTGTATCTGATATCCTACCTCGCAGCACAGGTTGGCACCCTAGAATTCGATATGGCACCCTCTCTCACCATGAGCTCACCCTCAAAGACCCTCATTTCCCCTAATAGAACACAGACTGCTGTGCTGACTTTGGTCTTGATGAAACACAGTGGACCTATACCAGCAGATGACATGGCTCCCCAAGTCATCACTGATTGTAGAAACTTCACACTAGACCTCCAGCAGCTTTGATTGTGTGCCTCTCCACTCTTCCTTCAGACTCTGGGACCTTGATTTCCAAGGTCTAATGTGAAGTATCCACAATCAGTGATGGTTTTGGGAGCCATGTCATCTGCTGGTGTAGGTCCACCGTGTTTTATCAAGACAAAAGTCAGTGCAGCCGTCTACCAGGAAAGTTTGGAGCACTGCATGCCAACAAGCTTTCTGGAGATGGAAATTTCATTCTCCAGCAGGACTTGGCACATGTCCACACTGCCAAAAGTACCAACTACTGGTTTAAAAACAACAGTATCACTGTGCTTGATTGGCCAGCAAACTCACCTGACCTTAACCCCATAGAGAATCTATGGGGAATATTCAAGAGGAAGATTGGAGACACCAGACCCAACAATGCAGATGAGCTGAAGGCTGCTATCAAAGCAACCTGGGCTTCCACAACACCTCAGCAGTGCCCACAAACTGATCGCCTCCATGCCACGCCGCATTGATGCAGTAATTGATGCAGAAGGAGCCCCTACCAAGTACTGAGTGCATTTACTGGACATACATTTCAGTAGGCCAACATTTCAGATTTTAAAATAATTTTTTCAAGCTGGTGTTATAAAGTATTCTAATTTACTGAGATAATGGCTTTTGGGTTTTCATTGGCTGTAAGCCATAATAATCAACATTAACATAAATAAACACTTGAAATAGATCACTCTGTTTGTAAAAATTAACTTTTTGATGATATTCTAATTTTGTGAGATTCACCTGTATATACAGTTGTGCTCAAAACTATATATACCCTCGCAGAATTTTTGCTTTCTTGGCCTTTTTTAGAGAAAATGAATGATAGCACCAAAACTTTTTCTCCACTCATGGTTAGTGATTGGGTTAAACCATTTATTTTCAAACTACTGTGTTTTCTCTTTTTAAATCATAATGACAACCCAAAACATCCAAATGACCCTGATCAAAAGTTCACATACCCTATTTCTTAATACCGTGTATTGCCCCCTCTAACATCAATGACAGCTTGAAGTCTTTTGTGCTAGTTGTGGATGAGGTTCTTTATGTTCTCAGATGGTAAAGCTGCCCACTCTTCTTGGCAAAAAGCCTCCAGTTCCTGTAAATTCCTGGACTGTCTAGCATGAACTGTGCGCTTGAGATCTCCTCAGAGTGGCTCAATGATATTGAGGTCAGGAGACTGAGATGGCCACTCCAGAATCTTCACTTTGTTCTGCTGTAGCCAATGACAGGTCGACTTGACCTTGTATTTTGGATCATTGTCATGTTGGAACATCCAAGTACGTCCCATGCGCAGCTTTTGGGCTGATGATTGCAAATTTACCTCCAGTATTTGCTGATAACATTGCTGATAACATGCTGCATTCATCTTTCCTGCAGCTTTGACCAAATTTCCTGCTTCTTTGTAGCTCACACATCCCCAAAACATCAGCTATCAACCTCTGTGCTTTACAGTAGGAATGGTATTCCTTTCATCATAGGTCTTGTTGACCTCTCTCCCAATTTGTCATTTGATTGTGGCTAAAAAGTTCAATTTTGGTCTCATCACTCCAAATTACTTTGTTCTAAAAGTTTTGAGGCTTGTCTCTGTGCTGTTTTGTGTATTGTAGGTGAGATACTTTGTGTCATTTGTGCAGTAATGGCTTTCTTCTGGCAACTCAAATATGCAGCCCATTTTTCTTCAAGTGGCTCCTTATTGTGCATCTTGAAACAGCTACATTGCTAGGTTTCAGAGAGTCCCTGTATTTCAGCTGTTGTTATTTGTGGGTTTTTCTTTGCATTTGTGGACAAAATTGTTGTTGGTCTACCTGATCGTGGTTTTGTTTTTACAGAACCCCTTATTTTCCATTTGTTAATCACAGTTTGAACGCTGCTGACTGGCATTAGCAATTCCTTGGATATCTTTTTATATCCCTTTCCTGTTTTATACAGTTCAACTATCTTTTCCTGTAGATCCATTGACAATTCTTTTGCTTTCCCCATGACTCACAATCCAGAAACGTCAATGGCTGGATGAAAGATGCAAGAGTCTGTCTGGATCCCAGAAACTCACTAGGCTTTTATGCACACACATTAATTACAAGCAAACAGGTCAGAGGTGAGGATGTTACCTTTACTGGCCATTCAAACCCATTTGTGTCAACTTCTGTGCATGTTATCAGGCCAAAATCACCAGGGTATGTGAACTTTTGATCAGAGTCATTTGGATGTTTTGAGTTGTCATTATGATTTAAAAAAAAGAAAACACAGTAGTTTGACAATAAATGGCTTCACCCAACCACTAACCATGAGTGGATAAAAAGTTTTGTTGTTATCATTCATATTCTCTGAAAAAAGGCCATAAAAGCCAAAATTCTGCCGGGGTATGTAAGTTTAGAGCACAACTGTATAGACAAAAGATAGAGTGATAAAAATTGAACAGTAAAAATGCTGCTAAGATTTGAGGTAGTTGCTATAGGAGAATCCTATCTATGGCTGTCAATCAGAGGTGTCATATAGAAAAATACAATGTCTATTATATATAACTCCCAGATTTTGAGAGTGAAGCCGAGCAAAAGAGTTGAAGTCTAAGGCCTGGGTCACACTTGCGTGTGCAATGTGGGAAACTCGCACGAGTCTCTCACATCAATACCCGACACTGCCGGGAAAGGAGTGTTCATCTGCATATAAATACATGCAGCCGCACATTTTGGTCCCGAGTGCCGGCGGCAGTGCTAGGTATTGATGCGAGAGACTCATGTAAGTTTCTTGCATTGCACACACAAGTGTGACCCCGGCCGTAGTTTGATACCCACAAACAGAAATTAAATACATCAGACAATAGGTGTTATCAGTTAGATCATAGGGACAACTCAAATAATTCAATAAAGTGCATTGTTCTCTTGGGAGTGGCAGGTCAGTCTCACCTACAGACTAATGAAATGGAATATCCCTCCAAAAAAGTATATACTTTCAGTTTTATAATTTCATGTAAATCCTGTATGGCTAATTGTCAAAAAATGTAAACAGAAAATATATACGGTATTTAGGTTACACTGGTCGATCAAACTGTCTGATAGGACTTCTGCTGTGCTCTTTCCAAGATCTGAAAACATGATATTCCTCCAGACTGAGGTATAAATCAAAACATATACTAAAATCCAAGGTGCAACTTATCTGTGTTTTTTACCATGGACTATCTCTTGTGTCATGAACACTTCCTTTGTCCCTACACATTTCACCCCCTCCAGTTTTTGGGGTTTCATCAGGGGATCATGTCAAAAGAACCTCAATAGGTTATTAGGCAAAAATGAGGTACAGTTCAGACTCCCGACATGTAGCATCAGGGCCGGCCCGAACGTATAGGCGAACTAGGCGGCCGCCTAGGGCGCCGACCCTAAGGCGGCGCCAGAGAAAAAATAAAAAAAATTATAAAAAATCTTTTCAAAAGGCAAAAGGTGTATGGAGCGGAGCTGAATGTGTATGAGGTGTATGGAGAGGAGCCGTGTGTGTATGAGGTGTACGGAGTGGAGCCGTGTGTATGAGGTGTACGGAGCGGAGTCGTGTGTGTATGGGATGTATGGAGCGAAGCTAAATGTGTACGAGGTGTACGGAGCGGAGCCGCGTGTGTACGAGGTCTATGGAGCGGAGCGCGTGTGTACGGAGCGCAGCCGCGTGTGTAGGAGTAGCTATGTGTGGCCATTATACGGTACGAAGTATCATGTGCGGCCAGTATACAGTATGGAGCATCATGTGTGGTCATTATACAGTATGGAGCATCATGTGTGGCCATTATACAGTATGGAGCATCATGTGTGGCCATTATACAGTATGGAGCATCATGTGTGGCCATTATACAGTATGGAGCTTCATGTGTGGCCATTATACAGTATGGAGCACTGTGTGGCCATATTTTTTTGTTTATAATTATTCTTTATGAAACAGTGTGATCAGCAGTGCTAAATGGGTGTGGTTGGGACGTGGATATGGGTGTGGCTAGTTATGAATGGGTGTGGTCAGAGTCGTGGCCTAAAATTTGCCGCGGCATGCTTAGCGCGCCGCAAACTTTGTCCCTCTTTCCCATCTTCAAAAGTTGGAAAGTATGTTAAAAGTAGTAGGGGCGCAACAAAATAGTTTTGCCTAGGGCGCCGTAATCTCTCGGGCCGGCCCTGTGTAGCGTCTAATCGAATAGACTCTACATGTTGGAGGTCTGACCTGTACCCCATACCCACGTTTCATCCCCTCCATTTTTGGGGGTTCATCAGGGGACCATGTTAGAATAACCTCAATAGGTTAATAGGCAAAAATGGGGTATTGTCAGGTAAACGGCATGTAGAGTCTATGATAGTATTAATTAACACAATACTGGACCTTACGATATTTTGTTTCTGTGCCTTCGTTTCGTCCACTTTTTCCTAGATACATAACTTTTTTATTTTTCCATGGACATAGCCATATGAAGGCGTATTTAGTAGTAGTTATAATTTGTAACGACACCATTCATTTTACCATATCTTGTACTAAAAAATGGGAAAAAATTCCAAGTGGGGTGAAATTGTGAATAAACTGCAACTGAACCATTGTTTTTTGAATTTTGTTTATACAGTGTTTATTGTGCAGTAAATGACCTGTCTGCATGATTCTCTAAATTATTATAATTATGACAATAAAAACATTGTAAAAAGAGAAAAAAAATAGCGTGTCACTTTTTTTATGAACTCGTACTTTATTTTAATTTTTTAATTGATGGAGCTTGTTTTTTGCATGCTAAGATGTAGTGAATCCAACTCTTCTGCAAATAAAAACACGTTTAGAAAGTAACAATCAGAGTTTGGTTGTGATTTAGAGGATAAAAACCATCTGACAAATTCCCTTTAGTGTTCCTTTTTTCAATCAAAATATAAAATATTCAATTGCAACATTTTTCTAAGGTTCGCTAAACATTTTACGTCATGTTTTAACTCCTTAACGACTGCCGATACACATTAAAACAGCGGCCACTAAGGGGCCTTATTCCCGCATATCGAGAATAAGTGAATAGTGTCCAGAGTCATAAAATCCCCATGGTGTTAGCTACCAGGGGTAGCTGACACTCTGGAGAACACGAACAGGGCTGGTTTTTCTGGTCCTCAATCACGTGATCGCCGTTATTCATTGAATAACCGCGTTCACTTAAATAAAAAGTGTGATCAGTTATTACAATAAATTCTCTATCTTCTGACATGATATAGCATGTCATAGGATAGAGAAATGATGTCCCCAAGCCACCTACCGGATCTGCCATCCCCTGGTCTGCCTTCTCCATCCCCTGGCCATCCACCTACTCTTCATGCATGCTCAGTGTGCCCGCTGAGATCTGAGGGCCCGCACTCAGCTACAGCAGGAATTTTTCTTATTGGTTCCTGACTTTTGATCACTGTGATAGACTATCACAGTGATCAAACGCCCAATAGTTAGTAAATCATCCCCCCTATGTAATCTCCTTAGTCAGCTTAAATGATTTTTATTATATAATTTTAATTTCTTTCATTCTTTTCTGTTAGGGTTAGGCTTAGGGTCAGGCTTAGAGATAGGATTGGTCTAGGGTTAGGCTTAGGCTTTGTCTTAGGTTTGGGCTTAGGGTTAGGCTTAGGGTTGAGAAATAAAAATAATAGTAAAAAAATGATGATGATATGATGACATTTTCAATATGACGACCTAATGTTATCAAATTCTGTGTAGTACCTTTGGGTTCAAAATCCTCACTATACCCCTGGATAAAATCCTTGAGGGGCGTAGTTTCCAAGATGGGGTAACTTGTTGGAGTTTCTGCTGCTTAGTCAACTCAGGGGCCCTTAAACTTCATCATGGTGCCCGCAATATATTTCAGCCAAATTTGTGTTCCAAAATTCAATTATTGCTCCTTCTGTTCCGTGCTCTGCCGTTGGTCCAAACAGAACTTTTTGACTACATGTGGGTTATCCTTGCTCTCATGATAAAGTGGGTAACAAACTGTGGGGTCCACTTTTTGGTGTTACCTCTTGCAAAAGTGAAAAAATTGGGGCTAAAGCAACATTTTAGAGCAAACATTATTATTTTTTCATTCTCCTTTGCATTAATACCTGTCTTGCATGTGAAGGGTTAAAAAAATTCCTGACACCAGTTTTAAAGTATTTGAGGGGTGCGGTTTTTAAATTGTTATCACTTTTGGGAAGTTTCCAATATATCGGCCCCTCAAAGTCCATTGAAATCTGAGTAGGTTCCTAAAGAAACAGGTTTTGTAAATTTGTTGAAAAAATAAGAAATTGCTGCTAAAGTTTTGACCCCTCTAGCATCCTAACAAAATAAATTGATGTTTGAAAAATGATGCAGATATAAAGTATAAATGGGAAATGTTATTTAATAATTAATTTGTACAGCATGTCTAACTGGTTTAACTCCTTACTGACCTTGGACGGGATAGTACGTCCGAGGTCAGATCCCCTGCTTTGATGCTGGCTCCGGCGGTGAGCCCGCATCAAAGCCGGGACATGTCAGCTGTTTTGAACAGCTGACATGTGCCCGCAATAGCGGCGGGTGAAATCGTGATTCACCCGCCGCTACTAACTAGTTAAATGCCGCTGTCAAACGCAGACAGCGGCATTTAACTACCGCATCCGGCCGGGCGGCCGGATATGAGCGCATCGCCGACCCCGTCACATGATCGGAGGTCGGCAATGCTTCTGAATAGTAACCATAGAGGTCCTTGAGACCTCTATGGTTACTGATCCCCGGCAGCTGTGAGCGCCACCCTGTGGTCGGCGCTCACAGCACACTTGATTTTCTACTACATAGCAGCGAACAGCAGATCGCTGCTATGTAGCAGAGCCGATCGCGCTGTGCCTGCTTCTAGCCTCCCATGGAGGCTATTGAAGCATGGCAAAAGTTTAAAAGAAAGTTAAAAAAAATGTGAAAAAAATAAAAAAAATATAAAAGTTTAAATCACCCCCTTTTCGCCCCAATCAAAATAAGTCAATAAAAAAAAAAATCAAACCTACACATATTTGGTATCGCCGCGTTCAGAATCGCCCGATCTATCAATAAAAAAAAGCATTAACCTGATCACTAAACGGCGTAACGAGAAAAAAATTTGAAACACCAGAATTACGTTTTTTTGGTCGCCGCGACATTGCATTAAAATGCAATAACGGGTGATCAAAAGAACGTATCTGCACCAAAATGCGATCATTAAAAACGCCAGCTCGGCACGCAAAAAATAAGCCCTCAACCGACCCCAGATCATGAACAATGGAGACGCTACGAGTATTGGAAAATGGCGCAATTTTGGAATTTTTTTTCACCACTTAGGTAAAAAATAACCTAGTCATGTTAGGTGTCTATGAACTTGTAGTGACCTGGAGAATCATAATGGCAGGTCAGTTTTTAGCATTTAGTGAACCTAGCAAAAAAGCCAAACAAAAAACAAGTGTGGGACTGCACTTTTTTTGCAATTTCACTGCACTTGGAATTTTTTTCCCGTTTTCTAGTACATGACATGGTAAAACCAATGATGTCTTTCAAAAGTACAACTCATCCCGCAAAAAATAAGCCCTCACATGGCCAAATTGACGGAAAAATAAAAAAGTTATGGCTCTGGGAAGGAGGGGAGCGAAAAACGAACACGGAAAAACGGAAAATCCCAAGGTCATGAAGGGGTTAAGGATATAGGGATTGAAAGTTTGAAAATTGCAAATTTTTTTTTTTTCATTTTAGCCAAAATTTCTGTATTTTCACAAATAAACTCAAGTCATATTGAACAAATTTTACCACTAACATGAGTTACAGTGTGTCACAAAAAAACAGAATCAGTGGGATCAGTTGAAGAGTTCCAGAGTTATTACCACATATAATGATTATGGATTATCTTAGGACAGTATTTAGTGCCTTTGTTAGGCCCAGGACTACCCATGAGGATATACATCAGACCAGAGTTATCCAATGTTTTATCGGCTAGCATGATTGATGATCAATCTTATTCAATGAGCCAATGCTAATTCCAGATTTTTTTCACTGACAGAATTTGTCAGTTAAATAAATGGCAACATGCTGCAGTTTGCAACAGGGCTGTGGAGTCGGAGTCAGAGTTAGTTTTGGTTGGAGTCAGAGTCGGTAGAAATGTACCAACTCCGACTCCAGCTTTAAAAAAAATGTATTAATATTTCATAATTGAACTTTCATATGAATTTTATAAATGTTACTCAAATATATATGTTCTATCAAACTATGAAAAACAGTGATAAGCAGTTCTGCTGGAGATAGAGACATTTCTTAAGTCTTGTGTGTCACTGTTCTCCACTGCCCTTATCTAATCTTATACTTGGTTAACCTCATGCTGCCCCAACCCCCCTACTTACAATGTATGAAACTGAACGTGAAAATGTGTTGCAAATTCTTAGTAGTAAAGCTCCTCCTCTAGACTAGATGTTTACTAGGTGTGCGTCTTCCAAGCATCTCACAGCTGCTACTCAGAAGAGGAAGACTGTAAGAAGTATTATCCTTTCAACAAACTTTGCATCAGTTAACTGTGAGTACATGAGGAATAACAGTATTACTGACCACTATATCAGTTGTACGACCTGGCAATAATTTTGTACAATTGTTTTTAGGAAAAACAATTGTCATTTGGGTTGTGAATGCAGAATTGAAAACCTGAGAATGTCCAAGAAGCGTCACATTAAATCAGCTGTATTTGAACATTTCACCATCACTCAAGATAGAAAACATTATGTCTGTCAGTGTATGACAAATGATCCAGACGAAAACAAATGCTGTGAAGCCAAGATCATATTCAGGCAAAGATAAAATGCTCCTACCAGAGCATCTAATCTAAAGAGACATTTACAGCGCTTTCATCCAGAAGTACTGAAAGCAGTGGATGAGAAAGACTGCATCCAAACCAATGAACCAGTGCCCAGCTCTTCCAGCCAAACAAAGGAGCAGAGAACTTTGCAGCCATCAGTTGCAAGATATTTTGTCAGTGACAAAGTTACTGTGACAATGCCAGTAGATACATTTAAAAAAAACAGATCATAGAGCTTGTTGTAAAGGATAGTGTGCCTATTTCATTATTTTCACGACCAGCTTTTATGTGTCTGAATGGGGAAATGGCCCACAAGCTTGGTGTTTCTCTGGAGAGAGTATTAGAAAATTAGTAATTGAAGAAGCTTTTAAACAAAAGGAAGAACTTAAAAAAAACTCTCAAGGGATGCTTTCTGTTTCTTAAAATGGATGCCTGCACACGTCACAGAGTGAACTATTTTGCCATCAATGTCCGATTTGTTTGTGACAAAAATGAAATAGTTACCAAGACATTGGCAGTAAAAGACACCAAAGCTCATCACACCAGTGAGTTTCTCCAGGTCTTGGTGGAAAAGGTTCTGCAAGATTATGAACTTAAAAAAGAGCAAGTTCTTTCTGTCGTAACTGACAATGCTTCAAATTTGATAAGTACTATTAAGCTAATGAATGAGAGTAGTGATGGTGACCAGCAGCTAGAAGAACATTCTGGGTCCACAGACACAGAAATGTTTGAAATAGAGGAACACAGTATTGTAACTGAGGAGCAAACTGAAGTTGCTTCAGATGAACAGCAACATGATAGTTTAGATGATCTTGTCGAAACTGTGTCAATACGTTCTTTCATTCATCACATGCGCTGTGTTGTGCATACGCTACAGCTGGCTATAAGAGACAGTCTGCAAGAAGGACATGCTGCTGCACTGATTGGCAAGGTGAGAAAATTGGCTACTGTTGCCAGAACCCCTAAAGTTGACTCAATTTTGAAGAGACGTGCTGGAAAAGGGGCAATTATTGATCAAGCCACACGATGGGGCAGTACTTACTTAATGATTCAGCGCTTGGTTGAACTGAAAACCTTTGTAGACATGACTAACCCTCAACTGACGCTAAATGAAAGTCAGTGGAGTCAGCTGACTGAGCTGGAAAAATTGCTAGAGCACCCATTTACAGTGACTAAAAAATTACAAGCAGAGGACTTAACTCCAGGTATTTTCTTAAAGGAGTGGAAGAACCTGATGTTTCGCCCGTCCCAAAGAGGAGGGTTAATTGCAAGTGGCATTGCTACATCAATGAAACGGAGAGAGGAGCTACTATTACAGAATAACATTCTTTTGGCAGCTGTTTATGTAGACCCAATGCATCGGATTCTTTTAGATGATCAACAGCTAACTAAAGGAAAAGAAGCTCTGTTTGAAATAGCAGTAAGGATGGAAGGGTTGCAGAACAGTCAGGAGGAACAAGAAGAATTCGGTCGTCCTGCCACATCTTCACCCTCATCAACTGATGAAGAATTTAATTTCGAAAAATATTTGGATCACAAGGACTGTGCAAAGCGTTCCCGCATAGAAGAGTCATCCCCATCAAAGAACACAGCCAGTACATTTCAACATAATTTTTCATGTGCACTAAAAGAAATTGAGAAATTTGACCGTTCATCAAAAATAACAGTGCAACAAGCGATTCCTCTGTATCCTGACATTGTCAGAGATGTTGCCCGAGTGGTTACTGCTTTGCCACCAACCCAAGTTAGTGTAGAGAGATTGTTCTCTGCTCTCAAAATAATTAGATCAGATTTGAGGGCATCCATGAAGGAGGATCTGACAGAGGCAATACTTTTTCTGAGGACAAATTTATAGATTTCTTCTTATTAACTGCATAACAGTGTTTATTGCATATTTACTTACAAGAGTTTAGAAAAGTTTATAAAAGTTATTTGCTATATTCTAATTGTATTCTAATAAATATAGTTGTTGCTCTAAGTGGTCTGATTACTTATATGATGGTGAGAAACTGAATAAGCACGATGTTAATATTTTACAACAGTAAATTTATTGTTACGAATTGGCTATTTATGAAGGAGTCGGAGCCGTAGTCGGAGTCGGAACCTGATAAAATCCAGGAGTCGGAGTCGCAACTGTGGCTTACCGACTCCACAGCCCTGGTTTGCCACACAAATCAGATGCCACTCACCCACTCAAGTCAATGGGTGCATGCAAATCATCAGACTGCACTCAAATGACATTTGAGTGCAGTCCAATTTTCCTGGGCTCTCAAAGTGCAGAAGATGGAGAAATATTGTTCTCCATCTTCTAACTTTTTGCTCCTATTCTCTAATCTGAGAGAATCAGAGCATACTAAGCTGACACTCGGATAAAACTGTGGTCAGAGTTTGATCAGTGTCAGTTACATAATCGATCTGATTCTCTTGGAAAAGAGACTCTTCATTCGTGCGAATGTAGCCTAAGGCCGGGATCACACATACGCGTGATACTGCCGAGTCTCGCAGGTGAAATCCCTCCTCTGGCGCCAGCACTTGGGAGCGGAGCGTGCAGCTCAATATGTTGCTGTGCGGCTGCCCTTCTCCGCTCCGGAGTGCTGGCGTCAGAGGAGGGATTTCACCTGCGAGACTCGGCCGTATCTCGCGTATGTGTGATCCCGGCCTTACAATGTTTGTTTGAGCTGACATATTGACAAATGAACCTCTTTCTCTTTTCTGCTTATTAAATACCTCAGTTCTCTATGTATTTTAATTTATTGGGATATTTTCTATAAAGGACTATTTATTTGTACCCAGTGCAGCCACAATGAAGAGCTGTAGATGTGGGGTAATGGTTTGGAAGATTTCTGTAGTGACTTCACACATGTTAGAAAGCAATGCATTCAATCCCAGCAATTGTAATTCCTTTGTGTTTGCTAATAAACGTCACACGTCAGGCATGCAGCCAGTGTGGGCGAACAGCTGTCTATGAAATGTGCTGTGGACTTTGTATATAAGGTGTGTCAGTGTACGGCAGCCAGCACGCTGCACCTCCTTGGGTGTCTCCCTAAGGAGCGTCTACAGATTCCTTCAGCTATGTGCGCTGCTTTCATTTTTATCCATCCATCTCACTTTTTTTGTAATAACTTTGTTTTCCATTATATCTTATTCATTTTGTTAGCTTATTTATAATATAAATGCAGATTTCATTACCTTTAAGTGAAATTATATTCCTAGAAATTTATAGTATGAACTTTTAAATTACGCCTTATTCCCTTTGCTCTTGAGCACCTCTAAATGATAAAAAGTAAATAGAGAATATAATGACATATATGAAAGCCTTCCTTTCATGACTTTTTAATATGTCACGGAGAGGAAAGTACACAGGATTTATGAAGGTTATGTAAATATTAATAGGAGACTTGGAACACAAAGCTTCTTAATCTTTTGTCTCCAATTTCAGCTTTAGACAGTTATAGAAATATGTGACTGGATCTATGACAGAAAGCCATGATCTGGGCACAAAAGCCTGGTGCAGGGCTGTTGGTCATCTCAGCAAGCAGTTAATGGATGAGTCCAGGCAAGTTCAAACATCATGTTATCCGGTCCCTGGTGCCTTAGGGGTCACAAAAAGATACCTACGGAATATTATAAAAGACATATCACATGTATGTATGCGCTTTCTTCCATGAAAAAAGAATTCCTTTTTTTTTTTCTCGGTGGGGAAATTAGTTAAATTTCAGTGCCCTTGTCTGTTTGGACGATTGACACAAAGGGAAAGAGGAACACAGTCGTAAAGATAGCGGCATGTAAGGGTAGGGGGAGTATGAAGCTCACACACTAAAGGTGACAATTAGGTATAGAACTAGAATAATATACTTGATACAAATAATTTAAATGAAAGAAGATAACAAAGTATCAAGTGTAGATGCGAAATAACCAGTAAGGCCGGAGTCACACTAGACCGTAATACGGACGAGTGCAATGCGATAAAAAAATCGCATAGTACTCGGCCCAATGTTAATCTATGGGCCAGCTCCTATTATCTGTTGTTTTCTCGGCCGTATTCAGGATCTGAGTGAAATCGCAGCATGCTGCGATTGTCAGCGTATCTCGGCCGAGACTCAACAATGCAAGTCTATGGGT